>NC_080671.1:72679918-73015376 GCF_030247195.1 Topomyia yanbarensis
AACATTAAACATTAAACATTAAACATTAAACATTAAACATTAAACATTAAACATTAAACATTAAACATTAAACATTAAACATTAAACATTAAACATTAAACATTAAACATTAAACATTAAACATTAAACATTAAACATTAAACATTAAACATTAAACATTAAACATTAAACATTAAACATTAAACATTAAACATTAAACATTAAACATTAAACATTAAACATTAAACATTAAACATTAAACATTAAACATTAAACATTAAACATTAAACATTAAACATTAAACATTAAACATTAAACATTAAACATTAAACATTAAACATTAAACATTAAACATTAAACATTAAACATTAAACATTAAACATTAAACATTAAACATTAAACATTAAACATTAAACATTAAACATTAAACATTAAACATTAAACATTAAACATTAAACATTAAACATTAAACATTAAACATTAACATTAAACATTAAACATTAAACATTAAACATTAAACATTAAACATTAACATTAAACATTAAACATTAAACATTAAACATTAAACATTAAACATTAAACATTAAACATTAAACATTAAACATTAAACATTAAACATTAAACATTAAACATTAAACATTAAACATTAAACATTAAACATTAAACATTAAACATTAAACATTAAACATTAAACATTAAACATTAAACATTAAACATTAAACATTAAACATTAAACATTAAACATTAAACATTAAACATTAAACATTAAACATTAAACATTAAACATTAAACATTAAACATTAAACATTAAACATTAAACATTAAACATTAAACATTAAACATTAAACATTAAACATTAAACATTAAACATTAAACATTAAACATTAAACATTAAACATTAAACATTAAACATTAAACATTAAACATTAAACATTAAACATTAAACATTAAACATTAAACATTAAACATTAAACATTAAACATTAAACATTAAACATTAAACATTAAACATTAAACATTAAACATTAAACATTAAACATTAAACATTAAACATTAAACATTAAACATTAAACATTAAACATTAAACATTAAACATTAAACATTAAACATTAAACATTAAACATTAAACATTAAACATTAAACATTAAACATTAAACATTAAACATTAAACATTAAACATTAAACATTAAACATTAAACATTAAACATTAAACATTAAACATTAAACATTAAACATTAAACATTAAACATTAAACATTAAACATTAAACATTAAACATTAAACATTAAACATTAAACATTAAACATTAAACATTAAACATTAAACATTAAACATTAAACATTAAACATTAAACATTAAACATTAAACATTAAACATTAAACATTAAACATTAAACATTAAACATTAAACATTAAACATTAAACATTAAACATTAAACATTAAACATTAAACATTAAACATTAAACATTAAACATTAAACATTAAACATTAAACATTAAACATTAAACATTAAACATTAAACATTAAACATTAAACATTAAACATTAAACATTAAACATTAAACATTAAACATTAAACATTAAACATTAAACATTAAACATTAAACATTAAACATTAAACATTAAACATTAAACATTAAACATTAAACATTAAACATTAAACATTAAACATTAAACATTAAACATTAAACATTAAACATTAAACATTAAACATTAAACATTAAACATTAAACATTAAACATTAAACATTAAACATTAAACATTAAACATTAAACATTAAACATTAAACATTAAACATTAAACATTAACATTAAACATTAAACATTAAACATTAAACATTAAACATTAAACATTAAACATTAAACATTAAACATTAAACATTAAACATTAAACATTAAACATTAAACATTAAACATTAAACATTAAACATTAAACATTAAACATTAAACATTAAACATTAAACATTAAACATTAAACATTAAACATTAAACATTAAACATTAAACATTAAACATTAAACATTAAACATTAAACATTAAACATTAAACATTAAACATTAAACATTAAACATTAAACATTAAACATTAAACATTAAACATTAAACATTAAACATTAAACATTAAACATTAAACATTAAACATTAAACATTAAACATTAAACATTAAACATTAAACATTAAACATTAAACATTAAACATTAAACATTAAACATTAAACATTAAACATTAAACATTAACATTAAACATTAAACATTAAACATTAAACATTAAACATTAAACATTAAACATTAAACATTAAACATTAAACATTAAACATTAAACATTAAACATTAAACATTAAACATTAAACATTAAACATTAAACATTAAACATTAAACATTAAACATTAAACATTAAACATTAAACATTAAACATTAAACATTAAACATTAAACATTAAACATTAAACATTAAACATTAAACATTAAACATTAAACATTAAACATTAAACATTAAACATTAAACATTAAACATTAAACATTAAACATTAAACATTAAACATTAAACATTAAACATTAAACATTAAACATTAAACATTAAACATTAAACATTAAACATTAAACATTAAACATTAAACATTAAACATTAAACATTAAACATTAAACATTAAACATTAAACATTAAACATTAAACATTAAACATTAAACATTAAACATTAAACATTAAACATTAAACATTAAACATTAAACATTAAACATTAAACATTAAACATTAAACATTAAACATTAAACATTAAACATTAAACATTAAACATTAAACATTAAACATTAAACATTAAACATTAAACATTAAACATTAAACATTAAACATTAAACATTAAACATTAAACATTAAACATTAAACATTAAACATTAAACATTAAACATTAAACATTAAACATTAAACATTAAACATTAAACATTAAACATTAAACATTAAACATTAAACATTAAACATTAAACATTAAACATTAAACATTAAACATTAAACATTAAACATTAAACATTAAACATTAAACATTAAACATTAAACATTAAACATTAAACATTAAACATTAAACATTAAACATTAACATTAAACATTAAACATTAAACATTAAACATTAAACATTAAACATTAAACATTAAACATTAAACATTAAACATTAAACATTAAACATTAAACATTAAACATTAAACATTAAACATTAAACATTAAACATTAAACATTAACATTAAACATTAAACATTAAACATTAAACATTAAACATTAAACATTAAACATTAAACATTAAACATTAAACATTAAACATTAAACATTAAACATTAAACATTAAACATTAAACATTAAACATTAAACATTAAACATTAAACATTAAACATTAAACATTAAACATTAAACATTAAACATTAAACATTAAACATTAAACATTAAACATTAAACATTAAACATTAAACATTAAACATTAAACATTAAACATTAAACATTAAACATAAAACATAAAACATAAACATAAAACATAAACATAAAACATAAAACATAAAACATAAAACATAAAACATAAAACATAAAACATAAAACATAAAACATAAAACATAAAACATAAAACATAAAACATAAAACATAAACATAAACATAAAACATAAAACATAAAACATAAAACATAAACATAAACATAAAACATAAAACATAAAACATAAAACATAAAACATAAAACATAAAACATAAAACATAAAACATAAAACATAAAACATAAAACATAAAACATAAAACATAAAACATAAAACATAAAACATAAAACATAAAACATAAAACATAAAACATAAAACATAAAACATAAAACATAAAACATAAAACATAAAACATAAAACATAAAACATAAAACATAAAACATAAAACATAAAACATAAAACATAAACATAAAACATAAAACATAAAACATAAAACATAAAACATAAAACATAAAACATAAAACATAAAACATAAAACATAAAACATAAAACATAAAACATAAAACATAAACATAAAACATAAAACATAAAACATAAAACATAAACATAAAACATAAAACATAAAACATAAAACATAAAACATAAAACATAAAACATAAAACATAAAACATAAAACATAAAACATAAACATAAAACATAAAACATAAAACATAAAACATAAAACATAAAACATAAAACATAAAACATAAAACATAAAACATAAACATAAACATAAAACATAAAACATAAACATAAAACATAAAACATAAAACATAAAACATAAAACATAAAACATAAAACATAAAACATAAACATAAAACATAAAACATAAAACATAAAACATAAAACATAAAACATAAAACATAAAACATAAAACATAAAACATAAAACATAAAACATAAAACATAAAACATAAAACATAAAACATAAAACATAAAACATAAAACATAAAACATAAAACATAAAACATAAAACATAAAACATAAAACATAAAACATAAAACATAAACATAAAACATAAAACATAAAACATAAAACATAAAACATAAAACATAAAACATAAAACATAAAACATAAAACATAAAACATAAAACATAAACATAAAACATAAAACATAAAACATAAACATAAAACATAAAACATAAAACATAAAACATAAAACATAAAACATAAAACATAAAACATAAAACATAAAACATAAAACATAAAACATAAAACATAAAACATAAAACATAAAACATAAAACATAAAACATAAAACATAAAACATAAAACATAAAACATAAAACATAAAACATAAAACATAAAACATAAAACATAAAACATAAAACATAAAACATAAAACATAAAACATAAAACATAAAACATAAAACATAAAACATAAAACATAAAACATAAAACATAAAACATAAAACATAAAACATAAAACATAAAACATAAAACATAAAACATAAAACATAAAACATAAAACATAAAACATAAAACATAAAACATAAAACATAAAACATAAAACATAAAACATAAAACATAAAACATAAAACATAAAACATAAAACATAAAACATAAAACATAAAACATAAAACATAAAACATAAAACATAAAACATAAAACATAAAACATAAAACATAAAACATAAAACATAAAACATAAAACATAAAACATAAAACATAAAACATAAAACATAAAACATAAAACATAAAACATAAAACATAAAACATAAAACATAAAACATAAAACATAAAACATAAAACATAAAACATAAAACATAAAACATAAAACATAAAACATAAAACATAAAACATAAAACATAAAACATAAAACATAAAACATAAAACATAAAACATAAAACATAAAACATAAAACATAAAACATAAAACATAAAACATAAAACATAAAACATAAAACATAAAACATAAAACATAAAACATAAAACATAAAACATAAAACATAAAACATAAAACATAAAACATAAAACATAAAACATAAAACATAAAACATAAAACATAAAACATAAAACATAAACATAAAACATAAAACATAAAACATAAAACATAAAACATAAAACATAAAACATAAAACATAAAACATAAAACATAAAACATAAAACATAAAACATAAAACATAAAACATAAAACATAAAACATAAAACATAAAACATAAAACATAAAACATAAAACATAAAACATAAAACATAAAACATAAAACATAAAACATAAAACATAAAACATAAAACATAAAACATAAAACATAAACATAAAACATAAAACATAAAACATAAAACATAAAACATAAAACATAAAACATAAAACATAAAACATAAAACATAAAACATAAAACATAAAACATAAAACATAAAACATAAAACATAAAACATAAAACATAAAACATAAAACATAAAACATAAAACATAAAACATAAAACATAAAACATAAAACATAAAACATAAAACATAAAACATAAAACATAAAACATAAAACATAAAACATAAAACATAAAACATAAAACATAAAACATAAAACATAAAACATAAAACATAAAACATAAAACATAAAACATAAAACATAAAACATAAAACATAAAACATAAAACATAAAACATAAAACATAAACATAAAACATAAAACATAAAACATAAAACATAAAACATAAAACATAAAACATAAAACATAAAACATAAAACATAAAACATAAAACATAAAACATAAAACATAAAACATAAAACATAAAACATAAAACATAAAACATAAAACATAAAACATAAAACATAAAACATAAACATAAAACATAAAACATAAAACATAAAACATAAAACATAAAACATAAAACATAAAACATAAAACATAAAACATAAAACATAAAACATAAAACATAAAACATAAAACATAAAACATAAAACATAAAACATAAAACATAAAACATAAAACATAAAACATAAAACATAAAACATAAAACATAAAACATAAAACATAAAACATAAAACATAAAACATAAAACATAAAACATAAAACATAAAACATAAAACATAAAACATAAAACATAAAACATAAAACATAAAACATAAAACATAAAACATAAAACATAAAACATAAAACATAAAACATAAAACATAAAACATAAAACATAAAACATAAAACATAAAACATAAAACATAAAACATAAAACATAAAACATAAAACATAAAACATAAAACATAAAACATAAAACATAAAACATAAAACATAAAACATAAAACATAAAACATAAAACATAAAACATAAAACATAAAACATAAAACATAAAACATAAAACATAAAACATAAAACATAAAACATAAAACATAAAACATAAAACATAAAACATAAAACATAAAACATAAAACATAAAACATAAAACATAAAACATAAAACATAAAACATAAAACATAAAACATAAAACATAAAACATAAAACATAAAACATAAAACATAAAACATAAAACATAAAACATAAAACATAAAACATAAAACATAAAACATAAAACATAAAACATAAAACATAAAACATAAAACATAAAACATAAAACATAAAACATAAAACATAAAACATAAAACATAAAACATAAAACATAAAACATAAAACATAAAACATAAAACATAAAACATAAAACATAAAACATAAAACATAAAACATAAAACATAAAACATAAAACATAAAACATAAAACATAAAACATAAAACATAAAACATAAAACATAAAACATAAAACATAAAACATAAAACATAAAACATAAAACATAAAACATAAAACATAAAACATAAAACATAAAACATAAAACATAAAACATAAAACATAAAACATAAAACATAAAACATAAAACATAAAACATAAAACATAAAACATAAAACATAAAACATAAAACATAAAACATAAAACATAAAACATAAAACATAAAACATAAAACATAAAACATAAAACATAAAACATAAAACATAAAACATAAAACATAAAACATAAAACATAAAACATAAAACATAAAACATAAAACATAAAACATAAAACATAAAACATAAAACATAAAACATAAAACATAAAACATAAAACATAAAACATAAAACATAAAACATAAAACATAAAACATAAAACATAAAACATAAAACATAAAACATAAAACATAAAACATAAAACATAAAACATAAAACATAAAACATAAAACATAAAACATAAAACATAAAACATAAAACATAAAACATAAAACATAAAACATAAAACATAAAACATAAAACATAAAACATAAAACATAAAACATAAAACATAAAACATAAAACATAAAACATAAAACATAAAACATAAAACATAAAACATAAAACATAAAACATAAAACATAAAACATAAAACATAAAACATAAAACATAAAACATAAAACATAAAACATAAAACATAAAACATAAAACATAAAACATAAAACATAAAACATAAAACATAAAACATAAAACATAAAACATAAAACATAAAACATAAAACATAAAACATAAAACATAAAACATAAAACATAAAACATAAAACATAAAACATAAAACATAAAACATAAAACATAAAACATAAAACATAAAACATAAAACATAAAACATAAAACATAAAACATAAAACATAAAACATAAAACATAAAACATAAAACATAAAACATAAAACATAAAACATAAAACATAAAACATAAAACATAAAACATAAAACATAAAACATAAAACATAAAACATAAAACATAAAACATAAAACATAAAACATAAAACATAAAACATAAAACATAAAACATAAAACATAAAACATAAAACATAAAACATAAAACATAAAACATAAAACATAAAACATAAAACATAAAACATAAAACATAAAACATAAAACATAAAACATAAAACATAAAACATAAAACATAAAACATAAAACATAAAACATAAAACATAAAACATAAAACATAAAACATAAAACATAAAACATAAAACATAAAACATAAAACATAAAACATAAAACATAAAACATAAAACATAAAACATAAAACATAAAACATAAAACATAAAACATAAAACATAAAACATAAAACATAAAACATAAAACATAAAACATAAAACATAAAACATAAAACATAAAACATAAAACATAAAACATAAAACATAAAACATAAAACATAAAACATAAAACATAAAACATAAAACATAAAACATAAAACATAAAACATAAAACATAAAACATAAAACATAAAACATAAAACATAAAACATAAAACATAAAACATAAAACATAAAACATAAAACATAAAACATAAAACATAAAACATAAAACATAAAACATAAAACATAAAACATAAAACATAAAACATAAAACATAAAACATAAAACATAAAACATAAAACATAAAACATAAAACATAAAACATAAAACATAAAACATAAAACATAAAACATAAAACATAAAACATAAAACATAAAACATAAAACATAAAACATAAAACATAAAACATAAAACATAAAACATAAAACATAAAACATAAAACATAAAACATAAAACATAAAACATAAAACATAAAACATAAAACATAAAACATAAAACATAAAACATAAAACATAAAACATAAAACATAAAACATAAAACATAAAACATAAAACATAAAACATAAAACATAAAACATAAAACATAAAACATAAAACATAAAACATAAAACATAAAACATAAAACATAAAACATAAAACATAAAACATAAAACATAAAACATAAAACATAAAACATAAAACATAAAACATAAAACATAAAACATAAAACATAAAACATAAAACATAAAACATAAAACATAAAACATAAAACATAAAACATAAAACATAAAACATAAAACATAAAACATAAAACATAAAACATAAAACATAAAACATAAAACATAAAACATAAAACATAAAACATAAAACATAAAACATAAAACATAAAACATAAAACATAAAACATAAAACATAAAACATAAAACATAAAACATAAAACATAAAACATAAAACATAAAACATAAAACATAAAACATAAAACATAAAACATAAAACATAAAACATAAAACATAAAACATAAAACATAAAACATAAAACATAAAACATAAAACATAAAACATAAAACATAAAACATAAAACATAAAACATAAAACATAAAACATAAAACATAAAACATAAAACATAAAACATAAAACATAAAACATAAAACATAAAACATAAAACATAAAACATAAAACATAAAACATAAAACATAAAACATAAAACATAAAACATAAAACACAAAAAAATAAAACATAAAACATAAAACATAAAACATAAAACATAAAACATAAAACATAAAACATAAAACATAAAACATAAAACATAAAACATAAAACATAAAACATAAAACATAAAACATAAAACATAAAACATAAAACATAAAACATAAAACATAAAACATAAAACATAAAACATAAAACATAAAACATAAAACATAAAACATAAAACATAAAACATAAAACATAAAACATAAAACATAAAACACGACTTCGTCTCTTTTAGAACCATGGCACGGACGGCTGACGCTTAGTCCAAAATCGAAACGCAAACACCTGGACTAATTATAGTTAGGTGTTGTGCCCTTCATGCATAAAGATGGTTTTAAGCCAATTTTCTCCATAGGAAATAATACATAAGTACTACAAATTTCCATATTCTAAATCAGGGAAATCGACCAACTTTTGCGAGGTCTGGGAGAGCGGAGGTGTTTGACATAACGCTTTGCTCTGGAAAAAATTTACATGAGCTGGATAAGTGGCAGGTCCCAAATGAAACTAAACCGTCTCCCGATCATATATATATATATATATATATATATATATATATATATATATATATATATATATATATATATATATATATATATATATATATATATATATATATATATATATATATATATATATATATATATATATATATATATATATATATATATATATATATATATATATATATATATATATATAGGGTGTTTGGTTCATGAGTAAGAATCTCTCGAGGGGTGATTTACTGTCTTATTTGGAGCAAACAATCTTTCCACACATACCATCAAATCTCAACCGTTACTAAGTTATTGATCTTTTTGTGTTAAAAACTTAGTTGTCTTAAAATAGCTCTAACTCAAGAAATATACTTTGTATTTCAAATATTTTAGATCCATTGGATAGGTGAGAAAATTTTCCACTGAAAAATGTCCTCAAATGTTTCAGCTAATTAGGTTAAGTAATCTTTTCACAGTAATTTATTTAAAATATAACAATTCTGATCGATTTTTCGTTCACTTCGCGAAAATCTTAATAGTTAACATCACTATTTTAATCATTCAAATTGTTAGTCTTGAAAAGTTGTATAATTTGTTCTTTGACATGATACACTTATCTAGTCTTGTTTTCATGTGTTTGGGTTATTGAACTTGGATATATTTATCTCATATTCACTAATACTAGCTCTTATTGAAAAAGTATGGCACTTATTGTACCTTTTGTTATTTTTATTCGAAAGCCAGGAAAATTTTGTAGAGAAAAATGCATTAATACCTTTCAGCTAAGTGAATTTAGTATTCTTTTAGAAGTTAATTATTTTAAAGTTTTATAATTAGCATTTTCGTTATTTTGTTAAAATAGTAAATAATAAACTTCATCATTATTATCATGGAATTAATGCATCTCAGCAAGTTCTACAATTTTTTCTTTGACTCCATTCAATTATCTCTTTTAGTTTCGAAGCAAAATCATTTTTATCTTCTCGTTTCATATGCAAAAAACAACGATTTCGAACCCACTGCATTTGTGATAAGGCCATGCTGTGTTAACTATTAAATTGCAGCGAAATGAAAATCGATAGGTATAAAGTGTCAAATAACAAGTTATAGAGAATATTAAGGGGCACCAAATGAACAATAGCGACGATAAATTTAGTTGATTAATAATTAGAATAATTACAAAAATCACCGAAACAAGGAAATTTTGAGTTGTTTTACTAGTAAAAAGTCATGTAGTACACTTAACTAAAAGATATCTGTACAAACATCGAATGGAAATTTTCTCAGCTTTCCAATTAAGCCCTGATAATAGCGATATAAAGCATATTTTTTTAAATTAGAGTCTTTTAAGAACTTTCAAGTCAATTACAGGAAAAGTTTAGAAGTCAAATTACAAGGAAACGAGAAGAGATAGGAATATTATGTTGAAGAACAAATTATGAATCGTCCTCAAACCCAACTTTTAGATAATAGATATTGCTATAGTCATAATTCATTATTTTGAGAAAATTAAAAAAACCTCATCAAAAACACTAACTTTTACCTACTTTACAACTAAAGGGTAATTAAAACTAATTATCTGAAAGATGTGAGAATATTATGCAATAGAAAATTTTCTCACCTTTCCAATGGCACTAAAAGATTTAGAATACGAGGTATACTTTTTGAGTTAGAGGTGTTTTAAGATAAACAAGTTTTTTACTCAAAAAGTTCAATAACTCTGTAACGGTTGAGATTTGATGGTATGTGTAGAACGATTATTTGCTCCAAATATGACAGTAAATCACCCCTCGAGAGATTCTTACTCATGAACCAAACACCCTGTATATATATATATATATATATATATATATATATATATATATATATATATATATATATATATATATATATATATATATATATATATATATATATATATATATATATATATATATATATATATATATATATATATATATATATATATATATATATATATATATATATATATATATATATATATATATATATATATATATATATATCATCATATCATCAAGATGATTGATCTTGATGACACTCTCAATGTGGTAACATATCGTCATCCTAAATCTAAAAAAAATTACGTTTAAGTTAAGTCTAAAAGTGTCGCTATAAATATAGTTTCAGCCTTTACCTTATGCTGCCGGATTCGATTTTACTAATATCCGATATTGTTCTAGAATATGGTTCAATTCACCTGATGGAATCTTTTTCTTGTATTGAACCCGGTATATTAGGCCTTTCACCACAAACGAATAAAATACTCGACGTTGTTGACCAACAGCATAGTTCATGTTTATTTATTAACGAATTAAACGTGTATGTGTGTTCTTGATCGCTCCATAACCATTTTTTCCCGTCCATTTTCCCCAAAGCCCATTTATTTACTGGTAATAATTCTTGCAATCCATTTCTTCTTCTCCATTTCACGCACGACGCAGCGGGCGAAGCGAAGTACCTGCACTGATCCGCTGACCGGTCGGCGGTTACCGTTCCTGGAGATATTTCCCGAGGATTTGCTGTGCCACGCGAGTGCCCTCAGCAGTTTGGCACTCAAGCTGCGGTTCCGGTTTATGCTCATCTGTCTGAACGTGCTACTGATAGCCGTACATAAATCAAGGATTTTGATATTTTAATGCCGACCGGATGCGGTTCGCCTGCACAGACCCTGACCGGCAAAACGGCGGAAGAACAATAACGAACTAACAACCGCACCGGAAGGAGACTCTGTTGCCACAACCGTTGATTATTTTTATGTTTTCCATACGGGCGGGAGCGGTACCGGTTTAGGTAAGGTTGATTTCCCTTGCTCATAGTAAATCGAGAGGCTGCCGCGGTACGATACGACAGCTAATGGCCGAGAGGTAAGACGATTAGTTTGTAAGCGAAATGTCTTTTTCTAACATCTGTAGGATTGGGAACTCGTTGTATATAATAGTTAAATTTTTTTTATAAGTACAAGGTCCAAATTAGTGTTAACTCTGGAGGTGCGCTGAAACACGACCACCAATCGGTTGATTGCGATCGCTGTAAGAAGATGGCAAAGCTGTCGAATGAGAGATGTTTAAGCAGAAAAGTTAGCGCAAAATTGTATTAAAGCCAATGCATGTGAGTTACAAGCGATTTGTTTCCCATGAAGAAGAAAAAAGCTCCTCAAATGTGATAAACGAAGATTTGCCATAAAAACACAAATGGAAAAACAAAAAAATTAAGAAAAACAATCAATAAAACCGTAACCCGTAGTAAACAAAGTTAGCGTTCGACCCGATAAAAAAAATCGTATGATGTAAATTAATTAAGAGGTTATTTTTTTGGCATCTGTTTTCCATTCGAGCTTCATACTGCGAAGAAAAAGTTTTACCCCGGATGCTTCCAAGAAATACGAAAAAAATAAAACCCATGTTAAGGATGTGAAAATACTCATTCTACCACCCACCAGTGAAAAAAAAGCTCCCGGATGGAACGAATAACTGCAGTTTGGCCAACAAAGATGATGATTAATCACGGATAGAATGTTTTTATTCACTATAAAAACATTAATTTAAAAACTTTTGAACTGGTTTATTCGTAAAAATAGAAAGAAGCTGCATAAAAATAGAAAGTTGTATCGTAAAACAATTTTGACATTTATGAAGAGCTTCACTTCTACCCCTTTTAACAATTAATGGAACTGTCCAAGAGCTTCTACCACGAATATATTAATGTCTTATAGATAAAAATTCCCCTGGGATGACCTGTGTCCATGGCCTCCCAGATTGAGACGGCTACTTTTGGAATATAGTTCTCTATAACTGCCCGATATTAATATTTGAAATTTATGTTCATAACTAAATATTTTTTATTTAGATTAAAGTAAGGGGAACAACACATGAATCAATTAACGAAGCATGATTTTTCACGGTATATTCAGCCGAAGCACGCTCAGAGATTTACACCAATTAGCGGAAACAGTTTATCATAAGGTCATAACGATCCACACTGAAACTCGAATGAAAATGTATCATTCAATAGGTGATATTTTTAAATCCGCTCAATGTTCCGTGCTGCAAAAAAGGAAAACGGCAACAGAATCACAATGTATGAATTCTGAACAGAAAGTCCGCTATAGAAAAAGTAACAAGCAAAACAATAAACCGTTATTGATTGCTAGTTTTGTGAAACGAGTTATTAAACCAGTCAGTTGCCTGTGCTTCCTATCTATTTTTTTATCAAGCGACAATTTATATGAAACTAAATTGAAACGTGGTAAAGTGTAACGCCATATTGAAACTGCAGTGATTAAAAAAATCTTTCCACAACCTTTGGTACTTTGTTCAAATTTGTGTTCAATTTAAAAAAAACTTTCGAAATATTTAAATCGGTGGAAATTACTGCAAAAAAATCTATAAAAATAGTAAATTAAATCTTCGAAAATTCAGAGAAATAATTCATTTTTGCAAAACTCGACCACGATTATATTCCAATTGAAGCAATTCTATAGAATTACTTCAGAGGCGTAACTATAAATTAGGTTTGGTTGGGGTTTAGATGAAAATCGTTGTGTTTTCGATAATGCTTGAATTTAATGTAAGTTTGATAAATTTTTGAAGGTTCAGAAACGAAAGTAGTCAAACAGATGCCATTCCAGTCTATAAGGAAGAAGAATCAATACGGAACAGCTTCCAAATCCCTAGAGATTATTTTCTTTAATAATATGTTGATGAAGTCAAAGAATATGTACTTTTAATGTTTTCTAACGGCCAAAATCACATAAATTCGAATTAATCATATTAGTAACTTAGTAGAAGTTTTCCAACCAAAAAGGGTATCTTTTAATAAAATAATTTTACTGAAATAAATTATGGAGAATTAGCTCTTCAAAACAAGTAAGAGACTTGGTGTCTTTAGCAAAGTTATTAATAATATCATTGCAAACAAATTTTGTTGAAAATATGAAGTTTATTGACATATAAAAGGGTATTTAGGAAATCTCCTTAAAGTCAAACTTCATCAATATAACTTTTTATTTTAAGCTTCAGAGATCTTAAATAGATTGGGAATTTTATTGTTTATAAACAGCAGAAAAGTTATCAAATAGGGTAATTTCGGAAGAGATGCAGCACATTTTAAAAATTCAATCCTGCATCAAAGTAAACCATGAAATATATAATGAAATCATTTTTATCAATTGCGACAAATATCTAAAGTAGGGGAAGGAGGATAACAGTGGAACTTTGAAAACAATACGTTACCCTCTTTCCCCTACACTGAAATTGTTCACGTCATGATAAAAAAATTTACTAAATATTTACGAACTACAAAAAAGGTCATTTCGGGTGATACGCCGCACATGGTGCCAAACTGAAAAATGGTGAATAAAAGTATTTTTTAGCTTTCGCTGATATTTTTGTGACTGGTTGTCTTCAGCAAAGTTTCATGAACCTCGGTCTATTACCCGACGATGGACCTAGCTTACTTACGGAGAATTCCACGGTGAGAGAAGATCTTATGAAACCGAGTTAACCAGCCAGGTTCCGAGGTCGGTCCGGTGATTTCGTTGGATTGTCGCAGATGCTCCGACGACCCGCAAACTGGTGGTGTCTCATCGTGATCTACTTAGTCTAGTTCCCGACAGTGAATCTTGCTTACGCTGACGGGGAGTTCCCTGGCGGAAGAAGTTCTTCCGACACCGAAGAATCTTCTGTTTTCGCTATATTTTTCTCTGGTCTACCTGTAGAGTGCCGTGGTTAGTCCGACGATTGCGAGTGGAGCGTGGTGTCCGGTTCGCTGACGCCCCAAAGACCCATACCCCGTGCTCTGGCACGGTATACTGGACTAATCCTCAGCGGTAGATCTAACCTACTCTGGCGAAAGTTTCCCGAAACCGTTGCTCGCTGTTCATCACGCCATTTCCGCTGTAGGGCAGTCATGATCACTCTGTTGACCGCGTTCTACGTGATTGCATCGCTTATCATTTTGTGAACAACAGTATCCGGGTTGATATCCGGCCTTCCCGTTTCAAGCGTCTCTCTGCGTATCGCTTCGATCCTCGGGCATTCGCAGACCACCTGCTCCGGTGTCTTCTCGATGTTCTCACATATCAGGCCCAAGAGTATCGTTGCGTACCCTAACTGATGAAGATTCTTCCTAATTCAACTGTGGTACGACAAAAGCTGTGTTAGGTGAAAGTTCACCTCTACATGCTTTCAATTAAAACACGTTAATAGGTTTAGGATGAGCTGATCGGTCCACTTTTCTTTTTCCGTATTGCCCTATTCCTTCAGCAACTTCCCCTTCAAATCGACTCTCACCATCTTCCTCACGTTTTTGGTGTTCTCATATTGTACCACTCGATATCCTCCGCCAGGGTGATGCAGATGGGGATCATCCCGGTGATAATGCATACTGTCTCCGAAGATGTTGTTTCGTACGCGCTCGCGACTTGTGCGACCATCAGCCGGAACGTCATGTACCGCTTGTCGCTCAAGGGCTTGGTTTTATGAGCTGCCCACCCTGAACCCTATATCGCAGTATCGATAACGAAACACTAGCTAACAGACGTCTAGTGCTGCTTCTCGAACTGCCGAACGTTTGACATGAACCTCGCTATCCCGCTCTTTGCCTTCGCCGACCTTTCGCAGGCGTAGTCTACGTGGTTGTTGTAGCTCAACCGGTCGTCGATTAGTTTTCCGAGTATTCTGAGTGTATTCAGCAGACATATAGGCCTGTGCGAGGCGAGATCGCTCGGTGGCTGCCCTGGCTTTAGCAGCATCACCAGCTTTCGTACCGTCCACTTTTCGGAGAAGTTGTCATCATCCAAACATTTCTGCGGCACCGTCCTGGTCATGTCAGGATATACAAGGATCACAGCTTTCAGTGCCACGTTTCGTATTCCATCCGCACCAAGGGCTGGACGCCGTCTACTGCGTGGCTTCAGTGGTGGCGTTACAAGTCATTACAATTCTTCTTGGTAGATCAGCCGCATTAACATTCTCGGTCTCTCTGTCCGGCCGAAGAACCTCAACGAAGAAGAGTTCCACTTTCGTTTGCTTGTCTTCCTTCTCCTTGCTGCAGTAGGGTTCCTTGACCGACGTGGTAGCGAATCGCCTGGTGGACTTTCCAGTCCATGTTAATCGTCAGTAAAGGACTCCAGAAAGCGACGTCGATGATTGACTCCCTCCCGTTTCTCCAAAATGTGCTGCATTCGTACGTTTGTAAGTCTAACTTCAATGGAGCTTACTGCAGGATACATCCTCTTGTGTTCGTTACTTTACTGCCCACTTCACATCCTAGGTTTTGACATCTCCACCACCAGTGACGGCTTTCGGCCGATTAACTGCTCTGTTAACTGTTAACCTTGTAGGTGCGTAACAGCTGCGCTCGAAGACGCCGTTGATTTTGACGACCACGAAGCCTTTTCCTCACGAGTTTTCTGTAGTTATCCATGAAATGGCTCGACTTTTCATCCATTTAGTTCCCGTCATTCCTCTTGTTTTCCGTCATTATCTCCATCTATTACATTATATCGATGCTCTGCGTACTTGAGCCATTTTGCCTCGAACTCCAATTGGATATTACCCAGCGGTAGTTTTGGTTTCTCTGAGCCGTTTAGCTTCCATTTTCACGAGCTATTTAGCTTTCGTCTCAGTGTACCATTTAGCTTCGGTTTCCGTTAGCCCTTCAGATCCCAGCTATGTCGCGATCTACTCAAATAGTCCCCGGCGGTAATCTAACCTTAATCCGACTGAGAGTTCCACGGCAGCCGAATTTCTCCGGAAACTGATTCCCGCCTACTTGAGCCATTGAGCTCCCAGGCGTTTAAACTACCCTACTCCGTATCTCGGCAGCGATCTATCTAAAGGTGATTTTAAACTGATTTAGCAAATGCTGCCCGATACACACAACAGTGACCACTTCCCAATTGCCATATCTGCCCCAAAAAATTCCACATCCCACAAACTAGAAAGAAGATTGTTACCATGGAGGAGCCTAGAAGTAAAAACAGCAGTAAAGTAGCGACGGAAAAGTTTGCGAGCCCTAAGACGAACGACCGAATCCTATCCAAGAAGACCGAGAGCACAAAAAAAGTTTTCGGATAGCCCGGAAGGAGGCGAAAGAGACGATCCAAAAAAACAAAGGAGCAGTCGTGGGAAAAACTCGTCAATACCATGTATCCGACAAGTACGACCGGGGCAATGTGGTACAGCGTATCATGGCATACGGCAGATCGAAAATACTGTCATCAAAACAGTTAGCGGGTATACAAATGATCACGAATAAATTGGGAAGATATTAGCAGAACATTAGTGTGAGAGATCAGCGATCAGCAACTACCCTCCGCCTTTTCAAAAAGTGAAGGATAAGACTAAACGTAACCGTTTGAAAACCCCGCCCAATGCTAATGACACCTACAACACGGATTTCGCCCTTGCTGAACTTCTGTGAGCACTTGGCAGAGGACGTTGTACATAAACAGGGCCAGATCACACAGGATATCGAATACTCCAACGACTTTCAATATCCGCGAAAACACCTCTTTTAAGTATACTGAGCAACGCTCGATCCAGCGAAGTTTTTCCACGTAGTTGGCGAAATGGAATTATAGTGCCAATACCAAAGCCACACACAAGGCCCAACCACATTTCGTCAAATAGCTCGAACGAATGGTCAATATACGACTGGCGACAGAACTGGAAAATAAGAAGAGTCTGGATAACAGACAACACGCTTTTCGGTCCGGTCACGGAACAGAAACCTATCTAGCGGAACTTGATGGGCCATTTCCAAATGACGGCGAATACTGCTTGAACGCATCTCTGGGTCAGAGAGCACAACAGTGACGATATGGCTTCGAGAGGACATACACTGCAAATGATCGCAAATCAATCCCCTAAAGATAGAAAATCCAATAGAAAGAGGACAAATATGCAATCATCGGTAGTATATCCTCTAATTTGCTGAAGATAAGGGGTGTACCCCATGAGGCATAAATACGTAAGGCATACCATACGTACGTCAGGCATAATGTATAATGGACGGTTGGCATAATGGACGTTAGGCATAAATAATCATGTTGAAGTATGGCATTGTTTGCGCCTACTTCTAATCTACCGTCGTCAGAATAATAGGGTATCTCTGTACATATAGCATATGTGCAATTGGCAGCGTTGCCAACATTTTTTCAAAAAAACTGGAACCTTTCTTGAAAAAAACTGGAAAAGACTGGATGCTCGAAAAAAACCTACTTTACCCTTGTAATGTTAAAGTCAACGATTCCATGAAAGTAATTTTAAGTAAACACGTATGTTCCATACTTTTTACTGAAAATTTGAGTCGGTTTGTTGATATTGCTGTTCAGATTTTAAAAAATATTAAAGCATTCGAATATGACTGTAATTGTAATAATTACAGTCCAATTTTACTACTTTGAAGGATTGAATCTACACATCCACAAAATCCTAAATTTAAGACCATTTGCTAAACTTGAGGATGTGCTTAAACCTTTTTTACGATATCACTATAGCAACTAGCCGTGAATTCAACAAATGTTCATCAAAATATTTGACACACTGTTCTGCCACCTTTATGCCTGAGTAAAATTCATTTGAAATCGAATCAAAACGTACATTCCCGAACCGTTTTACTCATGGTATAAAAAGAGTTCATGTTGTGATAGATTAAAATCTTTTTCTGAGGCGCTCGGCATCATCCCATCACTTGCTTGAAAATTCTATGAATCAAATTACAATTTTGAGAAAAAAAAAACTAAATAAATGAATATTTATTAAAAAACTGGAAAAACTGGCTCAAATTTCAAAAAACCGGAAGATTTTTCCGATTGCCTGTTTGACTGGATGTTGTAAAAAAACTGGGAGAATCCAGTATAAACTGGAAGGTTGACATCGCTGGCAATCGGCATACCATTTAGATTAGATTCATTTCATGTAGTGGTAGTGAGGACCATTTACGCTTCAGTAATGCCAAGTCAGGATATCTTTCTGGTTAGAAAAGGTGTGTTCATCTAAAAATACACTAAGACTATAAATAGGCAGCTCGCTTCAGATCAAGAGCGGGAGTACGTTTTTACTTTACTATGTGAATACAATTTAGTTCGCTCGGTATTACGTTTCCGTTAGTCCGTCTATACACTAGGGTGGGACAAAAAATGGAATCCAGCTCCGAGCAACTTTTCAGGTACCATTTGGGTCCTACAACAACTGTGCAAATTCTTAGCTCGATCGTTGAAACTATATTTTTGCGCCCACTGTTTAAAGTTTACATGGGATTTTGTATGGAAAAACTAACTTTCACAAAATAATTCCTCCGGAAGTCGCCCATTGCTTCCTAAAAATAAATCGTTATGTGGCTTTTATGGGAAATTTAACAAAGAAACAAAGTCTCGAAAACCACGAAACGATCTGACGCTTGAGAAAAAAGTTATTAAGCAGAAACCGATTGATGCTCTGACGATTGATAAAATATTCGTTTTTTCTAGAACCACTGCTGTTGGCTGTCCAATTATATGCAATTTTGTTTTGATCTTCTCTTAATGTGTTTAAATCATTTATCTATGCTGTTTGGCCACTTCGCAAGGGTTTTGGGGGATAAATTGAGGTTTCTTTTGAACATAATAAGAGAAAGTTAAAAATTTTGTATATTATTCGACCGTCAGCAGCAGTGATGCTATGAAATGTGAAATTTTCATAAATCTTCAGGGCATCAATCGGTTTTTGCTTAAAAACTTTTTCCACAAGCATCAGATCGTTTCGTGGTCTTCTAGACTTGGTTTTCTTGACAAATTTCCTATAAAAATCAGTCATCTATTTATTTTTAGGAGATAACGGGCGAATCTTGAAAGAATTATTTTGCAAAAGTAGATTTCCCCATACGAAATCCCATGTAAACTTCAAACCATGGGCGCAAAAGTATAGTTTCACCGACCGAACTAAAAATTTGCATCTCTGCAATAATGAAATCCTTACGATTACTTTTATATTTTTGTGAATTATGCCAATCGTCAATTATGCCTAATCTCCATTATGCCTAACGTACTAATACCTAACTTATTTTTGCCAAACGTCGCGCACCCGAAGATAAGCGTTGCCCTTGATTGTGTAGTGTTCGTCCGTGGTCTGCCACTGGGATATACTTTGAAGACGTGTAGTCCCTGTAAGTCGGATTCGCAATCATTCAGCGGGTGTTCCTGTGCACATTCTGAACAACATATCGGTTTTTTGCATGTTGCTGCCTTATATTCGGAGCATTGGTAACAACGCATTACATCGACTACTTCAAAGATTCGACAGCGGTCCCAGCCAACATTGACCCGCTGCACTTTCATTAAGCAATTGAACGGCAAAGGGTTTAATTCAATGAATGCTTTAGTTAGAAGATTTTTACACACGGATGACTTTAAATTCAGCTGTCTCTGGTAAATTGCTTTGTAGCTTCATTTTTTTGCACTATCTCACTTTCAGCAATTTCATCGCAAATTCCGACAATCTTGATTCCCGGGTTCGAGGGATTAAGCTTTTCGATTTCGTATTATCCAGGAAATATGGCTGCAGCATCGTGAGACATTTTCAGTGCATGCTAAATAAATTCGCATCGAACGGCACCTTCTTTTCTTCTTGCGGGACATCACGCTAGACAAGTGGTTTGCTCTGGAACACAAAGTGTGTCTCCGTTTTTTGGAGCTAGCATCAATCCGGCGCTAGTTTAGTCCGTTAACTAAGTTATTGTCGGATTCTGATGAGACGAAGTCGATACGCAAATTCCACCACGGTGTCTCTGGTAGAACAATATTTATACAAAAAAATCAGTATCGTTGAAATACCAACTAATTAAAAGCTTAGATACTCCTCTTTCATCTGAGACTAAATTTGAAATGTTCTATCGGGGGGTCTAGAACAATATTTTTTATCGACATTTTGATGATTATTTTTGAAGACTGCATTTCAACCAATAGCTCTCAGAAGATATCTCACTTTTAGGAAGATGAATCTTTGGACATTCAGTATCAGAAAGAGGGACTTGTTATGTTAATAAATACCTCCGAAGACACCAATGTCCGATATTTAGCCAATGTTGTGTTAATTCATATTTTAAATTTGAATAATATTTTGACTCGGTATATTTTTTGTCTATGGTAGAAAAATATTACCAAATACAAATCAATGTCACTGATGTACTCAATATTTGGAAACTTGCTTCTCTTTAAAGGAGACAAGTTTTGAATTGTTCTTCCTAAGGGTCTAGAACTTTTTTATTTCAGAAAAATGAATATCTATTTTTATAGAACAGATACTACTACTCATTTGTACGTCGATCTAGGAAACTCACTTTTTTTAACCTTTATGAATAACTGGCATCAGAAAATAATTTTTAGTTTATGATGTATTTGTATTGTGTTCGTTGAATTCAATTTCATAGTGATGTGTATGTACCTATTGTTTAATATTTAAATTTAGAGAACTTTTTTCCAAACGAACATCCCTTTGTTTGAGAAGTCATTTTTATGTAGATCGACTTCAATGATTACAGTGTTTGTTAGTACATATGTTATAAAACATTGGCATAATATCTGCTTCCTACTTCCTAATATTTGCTTCCCACTTCAATGGAAAGTGTGATAAAACTATGTTTGTGAATTAACCTTCCGAAATAGGTGGAAATTTTGTATACTTTCTCTTTGAATTTGCGGTCAATGCACTAAAATATTAATATATTTTACCAGACTTTCCATGAGCATCGACAAGTTTGTACCTGTGTACAAAACGATGTACAAACTCTAGTTGAAACATCCGTGTACGTACACGAGAACGATTCGCACACGGCAAAAAAGTCAACACTAGTGATGATGAGAGTGAGAAAGAGAAAACTGGTGACACGAACCTATGTGTATGCACACCGTTTTCCTGCTGTATACAAAACAAAACATGAAATAATTTTACGGAAAATATAATTTTCTACTACTGATTTTATGTGTTTCTAAAGGAAGAGTCTTTCGATCGTGTTTAAATTCGTAATTTTCAACGAAGCTAAAAACGAAAACAAATTTAATTGAGATAAAATTGTTCAAAGAATCCATAGAACAGTAATTGAATTTTAAATGAACAATAATTTACATAGGAACTCCGAGCAAAACTATATTTCGATGAAAAATAAATTGAAAGATTGTTTTACGAATTTCAAGATACCTAATTACCAACGCGAAACTGACTAAATGATATCTTCGAAGGGTTTCTTAACATAACAAGTCCGTTCCTCTGACGGTGTGTGCTCATTGATTAAACCTCCCAAAAGGGATCAGATATCTGATTTCAGCTACAAATTAAAAAAAATTACCCTGAAAATTTATCTTCAAAATGTTTAAAAAAAAATGTTCTAGACCCCCCGATAGAACATTTCAAAGTTATGCTCAGATGAAAGAGGAGCATCTAAGCTTTCGATTAGTGAGTAGTTTAGCGATACTGATTTTTTGTCTAAATATTTTCTACCAGAGACACCGTGTCCACAACTAATTAAATTCTCCAATGTCCCAGCAATCAATTTGCTTAGCATCGATGTCCGCCGATTCCCTTTTCTCGCGAATGTCTTTCTTTGTGATCTCCACCCACTGAAAAGAGACTTGAACTACACGGCTTGCTCCAGTGTCAGGACAGCGTTATTTTTTTAACCTTCTTTCGGTGTTGGGGTCAATATGACCCAAAATGAACTTTTTAAATGCGACTACTTTTTATGTTTTGCTCCTAGAAGTTTGAAATTGGTTGACTTTTCCTCTTTCATAAAGAGCAACGATTTTCAAAAGAAAGTCAAGATTTTCGAACATTCCTGAAGGGCAGTACAAAATAAAGTGTTAGCGGGTCATATCGACCCCGACTCCGAACTCAGTTTTAAGACACATTTTTAGTCTAATCTATACGAACTTGTACCCAAATTGTTTGTTAGTTTCAATTTTCAGTTTCTGATAAATATTACGGTGTTCGACCAGGTTGGCCAGTGGGATAATAAGAATGTAAATATCAGTTTTGTACATGATTCAACTGATCTTAGATATTGCGCAATACGCTTCCAATGCCGATTTCAGCGATACAATAATATTTCTCAAAATACTGAACAAGCGACATGGCTGTCAATAAATGAAATTGGTCCCAAAGTTGCAAGCTTATATAAAATCTCATCTAAAATGATATGGATACTCTGATTCAAATACTGAACTTGGATTGTACGTGAAAATCATACGGAAAATCCGGAACATTCGTAAAATTGGCTAACTCATGAATCTATTTCTACAATTCTGCAGTGTTCCGAGTGAAATATTTACCCTATTGATCGCGTAATGACCATCTGGAAAATCTGGAACGTTCGATAAACTGATCAATTCATAAAGCTGGCATTAGAACCATGTGATTTTAGTGTTTCTTCAATTCTCAGCGGAACGAGTTCGTACTTATTACCTGCACATGTTTTTTGGCTACATGATGACCTTCTGGAAGTCTTGTCCTAGAGCTATAAGATTTTTTCGAAAATATTATTGGGAGTCATTCGTATAAATTCGTACTCTATTGGTAACGTAGTGGAAGAACTGGCTCTGAAAGTCTGTGGTGTTCTCGAAAGTTTTATTTAGAATTATTATTGCAAAATAAACGTATTTGTGAGCTTGCCAATTCTACACCGGATCATTCGAAAGGTCTATGGGTCATAAGTACGAATTTATGCGAATAATAATATACCCTTATATGTTTTCGAAAATATCTCAGAGCTCTAGAACAAGGTTTATTAATTGACCAGCAGCACAGATGTTCCAGATCTTCCGGAATGTCATTATCTGGCCAATAGGGTAAATTTTCCAGTCATGACTACGAATTTATGCCAATGCATCAATTTTTTTCGAAAAAAACTTCAGAGATCTAGAGCTAGATTCATGAATTGACCTATTATACGGATGTTCCAGATCTTCCGGATGATTTTTACGTACAATCCAGGGTCACAGTGATAATATCACTTTAGATGGGATTTTATATAAACTTTCAAGTACCTATAACTTTTTTAAACGACTGGGGGTGTTTTATGTTTGGTTATTGGCTTTCTCAGTATATATGTATCAAACGACTTAATTTCGGTCGTTTTTGGCGACCTTTTTCAAGGAAAACTACAATAAAACTATATTTGGTTACTTGTTTTACAGTGTTGAATGTGAACTCACTTATCTGTCTGTCGCTATTTTCATGTATATTTTTTCCCGCGTTGCACAGAGGAGTAACTAGAACAATATCTTGGCCAATAATCAAAAAAAATATTTTTTTTCGATTTTTTATTTAGTTATATTTTTTTAGATACCTAAAAGCATACTGCATATTGTGGCAAAATAAAGAGTATGCCAAAAATTGCGAAAGAATTTTTGCATGGATGCAAAATGGTGATATTTTAAGGGTTTTTAATCATTTTTTATTATATATCCAGCAAAATCGTTTTCAAATGATGATGACTGTATTAAATAAGACAATATTTTAACAAACGTAATTGAACGCAACTATTTGAATAACCTCCGCTTATAGTAGTGTTGCTGTTTATTGGACCAGCTTTAAAAACACCTTTTTAAACAAGTTATTCCAAATTTGAATGATAAAAAAGTTACATTATACGGCAAGATCCGGCAAAGTTGGTGAAACAACATTACAAAACAAGATTCCGGCTATTCAAAAAACATTCAATCTCTTCCGATCTTTTCCGATCCACAAATTCCAAGCGATTTGAAAATATTGATATTTTTACAAATTTGAGGTACGCCAAAATGCTATAGGGTCAAATACTATGTTTGGCAAAATGAATCTTTATGAAAATGTGCACAGGTATCCCTTTTCTTCTTCCTTTTCCACTGACCAACTGTTTATGCAGCGGGAAAAATAAATGTATTCACAAAGATCACCTCGAAAATACTAGTATTCGGAAGGATCTGGAAAATTAACCCCTGCACTGGTAAGTGGATAGATGCGAAAAACCATTTATTTTCTATTTGTAGTTCATATTAAGGCATAATAACAGCAATAGCCGCAATAAACAGTTTTGGCCAGGATTCGACCCCAGTTACTCCTCTGTGCGTTGGGACGTTTGGTTGGTATTTTTCATAGGCTAATACATTTTAAAATTTAGAAAAGGAAATGGGTGGAAATATAATATAGAAATAAACATACTGTGCTGTGGAGTTTTTATCGGCACAAGATTTTTCACGGGTACACTTTTGGTTCTTACTTAACGATCCCTTTGAAAAAACTACAGTGAGATGATGAGCGCAAAGTGTGAAAAGGGGATTTTCAGAATAGGTAAGCTTTAGTTGAACTGTGAGTTAGTGGTGTGAGTCTGAATTTGGGGAGCTTTGGAGTTTTTGATAGTGTGTAGAATGCCTGCGTAAGTGGCATTGAGACCATCTACATCTGTTCGGTGATTTACCGTGTTGGGTGTGTTAACTATATGAAACATCTCCAGTACTGGTAATGTTGATGAGCGATAGGTTCTGTCGATAATTTTGGTTGCGGTCAAGTCAAAATCGTGTTGGATGCTGTGAAGAATGAGAGCTGTTTTCTCTCCAAGTTCGATCATTTCGACATCTGTCTTGGTTTCTCCTGCTTCGATCAATTTATTATATTTTGTGATATTGGTCCAGTGTCCGCTAAGTCTTGTTTTTAGTTGATTTTTCGTCATACCTATATATGTCATCTCACACACACCACATGGGATGCTGTAAATAACATTGCAACATAGTGAGGGATCAACGGGATCATTAATGTTGTTTAGCAACATTGAAGTTGTTTTGATTGTTTTTGGGGCAATTTTGACGTTAGGATAGTCTGTGTTTAGGCTTCGAACGAGTGTGTTGGTCTTCGTCTGTTTTGGCTGTTTGTTTTTTATCCAGTGAGCTCTGGGATGGTGATTATGGGACGGTTTTATGGCTGTTTTGACTACATCGGTGAATTTGGCTAAGCAATCTGTTGATAAGTGATGTTGGATAGTCGTTCTGGCGGAGATGCTGCAAAATGATATGTTTCTGTTCGGCAAACGATTGGTTGGTAGTGAGGGATGTCATTCGTCTTATGAAGTTGGAGGCGACGTTGATTTTCATGTGCGTCGGGTGGAAGGAAAAATAGTTTGATAATCGACCAGATGCGATGGATTTTGAATACCATTGTGTGTTTAACGATTGATCTGAATTGCGAATCACTGTTGTGTCTAGGAATGGGAGCTGATTTCTTTGCTCTTCCTCTTTTACAAACTGAATGTGTGGGTTGTAGCCATTGAAGATTTCTAGGGTCTCATCTATCTTGTCCTTCGGAAGGGCTAATAGCAGATCATCAACGTATTTTCGTAGGACAAGAATTTCGAAAGGAAGCTCGCGTGTGACTGTTTTTAGCAAATTTTCCATGACGATGTCTGCTAGGATGGGCGAAAGTGGGCTGCCCATGACGGTGCCGAAGATTTGTTTATAGAATTTTCCTCGAAAGCAGAAATAAACGTTGTTGAGGCAAAATTCACGACGGCACAAGTTGATCCCTCGATTATCGACCGATATTCAGACCTGGGTAAGCTACTACGAGTAGTTAGTTACTGTTTTCGGTTTTGTAATAACGCTCGACGTCCGAAAGCAGATCGCATTGAGGGCCCTCTACAGCCCCCTGAGGTGGATCATTCGCTAAAATCACTTATTCGTTTAGTACAAGGAACGAAGTTCCCAGAAGAAATCCGTCATTTATCCACTAATAAACAACGGTGTTTTGCGAGCAAGGATAAAAAACTACAATCATCATTCAAGACCCTCAATCCGTTCTTGGATGAAATCGGTCTGTTACGGCTCGGAGGTCGCTTAGTCAAGCTGTCGGCCTCTTTTGACACAAGGGCACCCATCTTGCTTCCAGCCAAACATCATTTTTCTTGGTTGATTGCACGTTCGCTCCACCTCAGAACTCTGCATGGAGGACCTACTCTATTACTTGCAACTATACGACAGAGATTCTGGCCATTACGCGGACGGGATCTAGTTCGCAAAGTTGTTCGCCAATGTGTGACTTGTTTCCGCTGCACCCCGAAACCAACGGAACAATTCATGGCACCTCTACCATCGGTGCGAATCACGCCTGCACGAGTGTTTTCTAATAGTGGTATGGACTACTGTGGGCCGTTCGGTGTTCGTCCGTTAATTGGGAGAGGAGCAAACGTTAAGATTTACGTCGCCGTGTTCGTCTGTATGGTGGTGAAGGCAGTACACCTCGAAGTCGTGACCGATCTGACGTCCGTCGCGTGCATCAATGCGGTGAAACGGTTCATCGCACGTCGCGGTCGCGTTGTAAACTTGTTCTGCGACAATGCAACCGCCTTTGTCGGTGCGGATCGCGAACTAAAGCAGCTACGCCAGCAATATCTTCAACAATTCTCCACTGAAAGGTGGAACGGCTACTGCCTGGAAAATGGGATAACATTTCGCTTCATCCCTCCTCGCTCTCCCCATCACGGTGGCTTATGGGAAGCAGGAGTAAAATCCTTCAAGTTCCACCTTCGCAGAATTCTTGGAAGCCGATGTTTTACTCTAGAAGATTTGACCACAACCGTGGCTCAGATTGAAAGCATACTAAATTCTCGTCCTCTCCCACCATTGTCTAGCCATCCACAAGATCTAGGAAGTTTAACTCCCGGCCACTTCCTGGTGGGAGAGCTACTCTATTCCATTCCAGAGCCCGACTATACTGAGCATCCCGTTGATCGGCTCACTCGTTACCAAGAGATGAAACGTAGTATCCAGGACTTCTGGAAGCGCTGGACAAGGGAATACGTCAGCGAACTCCATCAACGCTCCAAGTGGCAACGTGTACGCGAAGAGATGAAGGAGGGATCGCTCGTCCTACTAAAACAAGATGGTCTTCCTCCCTGGGAGTGGAATCTGGGCCGCATCGTTACGGTCTGGTCTGGATCTGACGGTCACGTTCGGGTCGTTGAAGTCCGTACAACCAGGGGGTTGTATAAACGCGCAGTTACTGAAGTTTACCTGCTCCCCAGTGAGGTGCCGATCATGAAGGAAGACGACGAAATAGCTGGTCCGTCAAGCAGCGAAAAGGAGCCGCCGTCGGGCAAGTATGATAGTTGAAACAACCGTTTCAACGGCGGCCGGCGTTGTTAGAGATAATTTGATAAAAATCTAAAATAAAATAAATTTGATTGCACTGCATATAAAATTAAAACCACACATTGTTAAACACTACACACAACTAATTTGAATATGATACACAATACATATTTGAGACACTCACGAGAGACAGTAATCGACACGAAACAGATAACGAATAATGCACAATAAAAGTTAGTTCTAAATCAATCGTCATACGATCAGGATCTATTTATTCTCGATCCCACAAAAGAAAATCCACAGCCACAGAACAAAAAGGTTCTATTTGGCCGAAGAATAAGTCCGCGTTCCCAGTACCGTCCGCGTTGTCCGAAGTCGATCTGTGGACAAAATTTGTGGCTACCAGCTCTACCAGGCGTAGGTCAAAAACGCTAGTGCGCGACGAGGAGTTGCGCCTACAAGCTTCGTTTCGTAATCTTTCGTTTCCATTATCACCGTTCTTTTTCCTTTATCAGACTCTAGGATGCATATATCTGGGTTGTCGGTTAAGAATTGTTTTGTGACTTTGACAGCTTTCTGACAGAAAACTGTGACGGAATCTTTCTGTTGATTTTGTAGTGATCGTGAAAGATAATTTTGAATATGGTTTGCTACTAGACATCTGTTCTTGTCTTGGGTGAATTTGTTGGGAGAAGTCCGTAAAATGTTCTCGATGTTTGCGATGAGGTGATATGTCGGAATTTGGTTTGGAAACACAGGAAGGGAGAAGTTTGGTCCTAAGCTCAACAGAGCCATCATTTCTGAGGGTACAGATTTGGTTGTAGCGTTGAGTAAAGCCTTCTGTTTAGTTGTTGGTGTATGTTGATTCCTGCCTACTGATTTGGTTATTATTCTTTCGATTTTTGCTGTTGCTACACATTCAACACTGTAAAACAAGTAACCAAATATAGTTTTATTGAAGAAAAAGGTCGTCAAAAACGACCGAAACGTCGGATAATCAAAAATTAAGTTGTTTGATACATATATACTAGACTAAGAAAGCCAATAACCAAACACTTTCAAGTATATTTCTAAATTTTGGGATAAATTTCATTGATTGTCCACATTGTCGCTTGTTCAACATTATGAGATATACAATTATACCGCCGGAATCCTTATCGGAATTGAAATCAGGAACATCTAAGTTCGGTCCAATCATGTTCAAAATTGATATATACTTTCTTATTTTTGTTTTGTTTGTGTTTATTATTACCATATTGTCAATAAACCTGTGACTTATGATGACAGTTCTGTCTACATCTAAGTATGTCAAACATGACCCCATTCGGAACCGATTCCAAACGATAATATTTACCAGAAATTTAAAATTGAAACTCTAACAAACAACTTGGGTACAGGTTCATATAGATTTGGCTGAAAATGTGTCTTAGAACTGAGTCAATATGACCGAATTCGAATTCGGGATCAATATGACCCGCTAACACCTTATTCGTTACAAAAAGTTAACACCTAAAGAAGGTTAAGAAGGCTGGTTTGGCAACGTAAGATTAGACTTTACGGACCTATCGGAGTAAGACACACATCTAGTAGGTGACCATTTTCTTCTGAAGAACTTATGTAGGTCATTTTTCGTCGTTTACCAGATTGAAGTACGCTACAATCATTATTATCATCATCCCGAATGCTGGAGTGTGTCTTATGTTTTGCTTCACCAGTTGGATTATTTTTAGCCGAACGTGCTACACTGGCGCAGGTGGGGTGAGTTGTTTGCTTTTCCTTAGTTTATTCAGTTCAAGTTGTATATCCAAAGTGTCGCAATATTTTACTTCACACGTCAGAACGTCTAAAATTCTATCGACAGACAGTAAAATAACGTCGCTACGTTGTTTACGTCAAATCATAATTTTCAGTTTTTCTGTGTGTGGAAACCATGTCATCAACAGATTGACATTTCGCTTATTATTTGCTTGCGAAACTTATGAATTAAACGCATTTACGACGCAATCAAACCATTTTGCCTAATTTGTTTACCCAACTGTCGGAGCACAACTTCCGAAATTAAATTACACACCAACAGCAATTCACGCCAACAGGTGCACGACCAACGGCAGCACGCCCAAAACTCGGATTGATGAGGTGAAATTATTAGTCCCCCAAGTCGGCAAATGCGTAGCGTCTAAGACAAAGCACGCGTGACGAGTACTAATAAAGCAAGCAAACTTTTATCATCAGGACTTCTCTAATGGAAAGGATTTAGCCCCATCAGTGGCAACCACAAACGACTCAATGTTGTAATTCGTGGTAGCATTGTTCAGCCAAATACGGCTACAGGTACCCTTCCGACATCCGACCATCATTGGGTTGATTCCAAAGTCGACCAAATTAACCGACCGGCACGAATCCATACACCCAAATGGCTCCTTCTGTGATTTTCTCCGAATTGCTCTTCTGACGGTTGCAGTCCTCCTCAAAAGGTACAAACCGCAAAATAGGAAGAAAAAAAAGTGGCAAACAACTTTACCCGTGACTGGTGGAAAACCCGTTCAGAATGTTGCCTCATCGATTTGCCAACAGTGATGAAGCATTTTGTCCGAGGTTGGTGGCATCAGGCTCCGTCAAACAGCTCCAATCCCGGGGCTGCGGGTGGCAAATTGATTTTTGATTTTCGCAACACCCTCTTCTACTTTGAATCCAATTTCATAACTATAGATGATTATGTTGATGATTCGACGTGATTGACGGGGTAAGGATACGGTCTTTCGATGATGACCAGCCTGATGTATCTGGACTCAGATTGTACTGAGGTGTTATGCATTCATGCTGCTCATTTCGTCAATCAATGGTATCTCTCCGGGCAGAAATTTTAGAGATATGCATGTATATATTACTATTCTGAACTTGACGTACAATGCAACTCGAAAAAAAAAAAATTAAGCAGACCACACTTCCATTAAAATACCTTATTCTTTAAGCATGTAATTAACTTTAACAAATGCACTGTTTTGAGCGACTTAGTGGAATGTTATATTAAACACTTTAACCGTTGTCTTCCGTTTTAATTCCACTATGAAGTCATTAGAGTGGAATTAAAATGGAAGACAACGGTTAAAGTGTTTAATATAATTAACGTTGTTTCGACAAATTCGGATAAAAAACCACATTTTTGGAATTAAAATCAGTACCTCATGATGAAATTAGAAACAAGGTACAGGAATAATCCTTATTTTTATTATTGTATTTTTTCACGAACAGATGAACGAATCTTGCTCTACACGAAATCAATCGCTACTGTATTTTTTCGCAGTTGGCAAAGGCTATGGTGGCCACGATGGTCACACTTCGTAATTAGAGTGATATTACTGGTGAATATTGTAGATGCTGTCGATGGATGTCGATTATTAAGGAATTGAAAGTAGAATTGAAAGTATTTCTAAATACCAACGATTGCGTTTCTTTGATTTTAAAATGGTAAATATATGAAAAAGTTGGAAATAAAATTCATTTACATTCGGTTAGTTTTGACAAGAGCCAACCTTCTAAATATTAAATATTGCATGCAAGTTTTTGAATGTAACTTTTTCGGTCTTACTACATTATTAATTTTTAAATTAATATTTGATTGTTTTGGGTATATTTTGAATTATAAGAATATTCACTGCACCCTTACACAATCCGGTCTTGAAACAGAAGTTGAAAGTCACTTGAAAGATTTAATGAAAATTGACGTCATCCTGGTTTGAAGCTATCTATGAAGGATTTTAAAGCTGTTTTAAATTAATTAATCGAATCACCGATTTGACCTTCTTACAATGCCTTTTACGGCGAGCGAGAATGGTAAGACACGCAGTAAACGTAAAATAATTGCAGTCCCCTCATAACATCCACATCGCTAGAGATCTTGCATTGAAAAATTTACTACTAATTTACCGTTTATTATGGACCCAACGCCCAAAAGATAGAAAAAGTTAAATAATTCGAATTCCAGCAACAGCCAGTTCCTCAACCGACATAGTTTAACCATTCCATATTCAGCAACCATCTTCAAAGAATTCACATCCTTTCTTTCGATATAAATTGTTGCTAAACTTTATTTTCTCGCACAAAACAAAAACAAAAAATATCAAACGTTCGCATTCCACTCCATCGACAGTACTCCTTCATCCGAGACGAGCAACTTTGTCTTCATCAATCAATTGAAACGATTTGTCCCGTGAAAAAGGCACGTCGAAGTGATTGTGAGAAATCGGTTCGCCGAAAATCCTCCCCATTGTTATACACTCCAGAGAAGATTCCCACCACTCAGCCGGGCGAGCAGCGCGTGGGCGATTGAAGTAATTCAGACGACGACAACAACAAAAAAAGTGTGACAAGTAAGCGGAGCGAAAAAAAGAAACATACAAAAAAACCCATCTTCAGAGACACTTTTCGAATGTTTGTGAGCAGCGAGGGTGGGAAACCATGGAAACACATTTTTGATTAATACAAATCGCTGGCAAATTCTCGCCGTGTTCTCGATTGATAAGAGTCTGGTATTCCGTGCGATGCTCATGTGTCAACTCGTGACGAGTTGACAAATTGCAGGGAAGTGCCAGCGCCTGGGTGGGACTGCAGTACACCTTTCCCGGGTGGGTTTACAAGGAAAACTACTTAACGATAAGGTGTTGCGAATCACGCAAGGTACAGAAGGCTACATGCCAGGAGTGTTCTAAGAACTGGTTTAGAATTCAAATTGTTTTGGTGCTTTACGTTGGCGTGGCTGGAATTTTCGTTGTAGGAGGGGATTTGGTGCAATTGGTAGAATATTTGAAAAATACTTAAAAATCCTACGAACCCGTAAAGTAAATCTACAACTGCTCTTTAAGATAATTTCCTTCTCTAATGTGTTATTTAACACTTAAACCATATTATCAGAAGATAAAATGTAGAAGAAATAAAAATCCAGTAAATTCTATTTCACACCCGAAAAGAAGGAAATATCAATTCATTTTTCTCACGAGTCTAGATGGAAGCTTGACAGAGTAGTGGTTTTTTTTTAAATTTTTAGTTTAATATAATTGAAACTCTTTTGCTTGCAGTATTGCCCGTCAGCCAATCTGGGATTGACACAGAACATGTTGCACCATCACCAATTAGCATTGAAATTATTTTAGTCAAATTCTAAATAGCTCCAGAACATTGTTCAAACTCGTTGAAAACTTGCTTCAACTGAACCAATTTCAAGTTGTCCACTACAATAACTGTGATATCGTCAGTGTAAGCAACTATTAGATCCAAGAGGTCGCTACAAACATCGATTAGTTTTTTTTTCTAGAAGGTGCTGTAGGCAAATAACAAATAAGTGCGTACTTAACGGATCGCCTTGTCGTGATGAGTGCTGTATGTTGAATTCTTGGGTTATATGTAACTTTTATGAACGACTGGGGGTGTTCTATGTTTGGTTATTGGCTTTTTCAGTCTAGTATATATGTATCAAACGGCTTAATTTTGGATTATCCGGCGTTTCGGTCATTTTTGGCGACCTTTTTCAAGGATATGTCTATTACCTACTACACTCGATCGTAAATTTTCAATTATTTGTCTAAGCAACTGTATCAAGCCGTCATTAAAGCACATATTGCTCAACACACGAATAATATAGGAATGGTTAACTCGGTCGAATGCTTGGTGTGAGTCAAGCGAAATCAAAAAGCCCTGCTTTGTCTTATGTTTTATTGCAACGTTTCTATCTCTTACCACGAAAAGGGCTTCGAAAATACTTCTATTATATTTGGAGTACTTTTGAGAAAAACTTAAAACGTTATGCGCAGTCATTGTGCTCAGCCTCCTATTTTTTCTGATTCTTCTAAGTAGTTTATAATCAAAGCTCAGCGTAATGAATAGGCGGTAGTTTCCCTTTTTGGCAAACTGTCTTGGATTGCTACCACGGATCGTTTCATTGATAATATGGTTCAGTTATCGATGTATAATATCAAACGCGTTCACGAAGAAGTTTTTTGGGATGCCAGCAATGCGGTTTTTCCGAGTCACTCGCTTTGATTGCCTTGTTGATCCTTTCGGTAGTTATTTCGTTGAAAGCTGTGCGCAGACGAGGCAACAGCACACGCCACAACAAAATTCCCTAGTGGTTTTGTTCTAGCTATTCACACGCGGTTGCTGTTGCAGCATTAGAGAAATGAGAACAAAATCCACAAAGAATATTTTTTGTGGTATGAGTCCTGTTGCCTCGTCTGCTTACTGTGATACATTTCCAATGGTATACAAAGATTGGAGAGATTTTTGCACCTGAAATTCTATTTACAAGGAATTGTCAATGTACCAATCATTTAAGCGGGTAAATTTGAATGAGAATTCGCATAAAAGTTTTAAAATTTTCCCTGTAATTTGATTTACTTTAGAAATCATCGATATTAAGACGTTCACAGTCCACCACATCGATCATCATCGATATTAAGACGTCCTTGAAGCCGTGGAAAAAATCGTGAATTAACACAGATCTGTAATCATCTCCAATTAGTCCTGCATTAACCGGAAACTCTTGTTGAGACTACTTTTGATGTCTCTAAAAGCGTTGAAAACTTCTCGCTTGATCATAAATTTCTAAGACCAGAAGCTGTTCCCATTCGCTTCCTCGAGCTGACACTCAAGAGCAAAATTAAAGCCTGTACAAGGAATATCATCTACTTACAGTATATGGGAGCAGTTCAAGATGTCCTCACATGCAGACCATCAGAGTCGCACTCTTTCTTAGCAAAGAGAGCTTCAAGATGTCTTGTGGTGAGAGGCGTAGCTCTTTTTAGTATTTCTGTAAAAAAAAATCACACAGTATTTGCATCAGATTCTTCGGACACTGTGGATTCTCGCCATAGTAGGCACACTAATCGGCATTCTCAATGCAAGAGTCATCCTTACGACTCTCTGCGCAATTGTTATACCAAGGCTTATCGCTACAATAGCTGAGCGGTACAAATAGCCTATTACGCAAACAAACATTGTAAAAAAAGACGTAATTGAACGCAACACAGGCCCACCATAAGTTATCCAACACGAGTTTGAAAGGAGAAACCCCCGTCTAGTGCGACTGTCATTCAAAATCTTCGTTCACTGATGCAAAGGTTTCTTGAAACAACCAACTCCGTGTTTTACTAGATCCACGCATTATAAACTCGAACCGGTGACTACAGCGTCGCTCTCAACTTTGTGAGCGGGCATGTATACGCGGCAGTCCTCCATAAAAGGCTTGTCATCAGCAACGTAATTTGCTTGCTTTAGACACAATATCACAATTCTCCTTCCACGGCTGAATTCTTATGCATAATTTCTTTCGAAATTTTTAGAATGGTAAAAAGAAATTTTTTTTTTCATGAAACGTTTATTTGACACGGCATTTGCAAAAGCTTTTTTACGCCAGGTTTTTTTTTACATAACATGTTACAAAAGTTCTTAAGACGTTATAATAAAAATTCACTTTCTAATGCTAACACTGAGGATAATCATCATTTTGAATATTTATATTATACTCTATTTTCTTGAATTTCATTGTAAACCTATTGATAGTTTTTCTGTAAGCTTTGTTTATTTTTTTTCTTTATTTATATCGTTTTATCTAACTTAACTAACTGCGAAGAAATCTAAATTGATTGTGGGTAGCAAGGGAAAAAAACTAGAAACGTTGTGGTGATAATTATATTTGAATATTTATTGTTTTCAGGAAATGATAAATATGGCCCATGTATGTAATGTATGTAAGCGAGGATATCACGAACAGGAACATAGGGTGGTTTTCTTCTGGCTCGTAAGGAGTCTATTAATTGGGATCTGGCTTCACGATATTCAGTGCAAGACAAAAAGAAGATTAGATATGATCCGACCGAGTTCAATGTGTATGATTTCAAATGGGCAGTCGGTGACTTTGATAACGAATTGTATTCGAGATCCGTTTTACCATCAGCTGAAGTTTCTTCAGGAGAGTTCATTTATGTGCGGGCCTGAAGCCCGGCGAAAATAGAGAAATTATACGAGTCGAAAGATGGTAAAGCAAAACATATCATAAACGTATCTTTGTTTTATTAGCAGATGCAGAAAAATGGATGGATAATGACTAGGGCACAATCGAAATTTCGTGACGGTAATTGTACTAGTGATTCATATCTATTGATATACACCGTAATCAACAAGCTGCCGAAATTGTCTTCTCAGTATACTTGTCTTCCCAAGTAACAAGTTTTATAGTATGCTACAAGTGCAATCTAAGTTTTATGAGTGGCTTTAAAACTACCATAAAACCTCAATTGTTACTAGGGTTGGTATAGAGTTGTGTTCCAATATTTATGGTCATCCTTAATTTTTCGACCGGACACCCCTCAAAAGTTTTAGCATGTCGAAAAAAGTCTCTATGCAAAATTTGAGCTCAATCGGAAAAAAAATGCTTTACAACATCTGGTGTATTCTCTAGAAAATGCCTTTCTGGGACATGCGATTTTTTTAGTTGAGATAAAACTTGAGTATGGTAAAGCAGCTTTTAATTTTTTGTTTGTCTTAGAAAGGCATGAAACGTTGAGATCTGGTGCTCATTCGATAAAACAATAGATTTGATTTTTCTAAATCTCTGTTTCAAAATTAAAAGTACCAAAGTGGTAACTTTAATAAAAAGAGGATACAAGATCCGACTGAGCGGTAAAAGGAAGCAAGAGGAGCCGAAAAAAGAATTCACCGCAGAAAGAAAAAGCAGTATGAGGACAACGTCATTACTGAGGCGCAAAACAGTATGGAACAAAATGATATGCGGAAATTTTATGAAACTGTCAATGGCGTACGGAGAAAAACAGCGCCGTCTCCCGTTATGTGCATTGGCCGTGAAGGTAACTTGCTGACAGATAAAACTATGGTAGCAGCCTGGTGGAGAGAGCACTTCTCGACTTTGTTGAATGGAGAGAATGTTAGCGCGTCAACGAACAGAATAAGGGTAAGTGACGATGGTCAAGCTGTGGAGCCTCAGCGACTAGAAGAGGTGAAAAAGCCAATCAAAGACCTGAAAACTGTAAGGCTCCTGGAAAGGACGAGCTCCCGGCCAAACTTTTCAAACACGGTAGTGAGCAGCTACACGAAATACTTCACCGTACTTTTTTGAAGGTATGGGAAGAAGAAGAACTACCTGCAGACTGGCTAGGGGGCCTCATTTGTCCCTTATACAAAAAGGGACACAGACTGGAGTGCGCCAATTATCGAGGAATATCGCTCCTCAATTCGGCGTACAAAATTATGTCACGTATTCTGTTCAACAGATTGGAGCCGTTGGATGAGTCTTTCGTCGGCGAATACCAAGGTGGTTTTCGTGAAGGCCGATCAACAACGGATCAAATGTTTACCCTGCGACAGATCGTAGATAAATTCCGGGAATACAACTTGCAGACACACCATCTGTTTATTGATTTCAAAGCGGCGTACGATTCAGTGAAAAGCAACGAGTTTTGGCAGATAATGGTAGAACATGGTTTTTCGACGAAACGACGAACTGAAAATCAAGTGTTCGGGTTGTGGATGAGATTTCGACGTCCTTCGTAACCTTAGACGGATTGAAGCAGGGTGATGCGCTGTCAAATTTGCTGTTCAACATTGCTCTTGAAGGTGCCATCAGAAGAGCAGGCGTGCAAAGGAACGGTACCATCGTCACGTAGGATTTGCGATTGATGTCATAGGAATCGACCGCTGAGCCGTGGAAGAGGCATTCGTGCCTTTTAAAAGGGAGACAGCAAGAATTGGTCTCACAATCAACACCAGCAAGACGAAGTACATGATAGCTGGAAGAATACGTGGGTCCAATAGTGATGTTGGTGGTGGAGTGGTGTTAGGTGGTGATAAATTTGAAGTAGTGGAAGAATTTGTGTACCTTGGAACTCTAGTGACGTGCGATAATGATGTTACCCGCGAAGTGAAAAGGCGTCTTGCAGCTGCAAGTAGGACTTTTTTCGGACTTCGTAGCCAGCTTAAGTCCCGTAGTTTGCAGACGAAGACAAAATTCGCGTTGTACAAGACATTGATTGTTCCGGTTGACTTGTACGGCCATGAAACGTGGACGTTAAAGGAAGTTGATCGTAGAGCGTTCGGCGTCTTCGAACGTAAGGTGCTGCGAACAATACTTGGCGGTAAAGAAGAAAATGGCATCTGGCGACGTCGCATGAATCACGAGTCACGTGTCAAGCTAATAAAAAAGGCAGGCTGCGGTGGGCTGGTCATGTGGCACGAATGCCGGAAGAACGACAGGCGAAGATAATATTCAATAGAGAACCGGGAAGAGGCCGACGACTCCGTGGCAGGCCGCGTACACGATGGCTGTTTGCAGTGGAAGAGGACCTAAAAGCACTCAATGTCCAGGGTGACTGGAAGAGATTGGCCCAGGTCCGGGTCCAGTGGAGGAGAATTCTTCACTCGGCGTAGATTGAACGAAGCGAATTGTTGCCCATCTAGTATCAAGTAATCATCAGTTTTTAAAGACATTTTGCATCATATAAAATTAAAAGCTTCCTTTGGACCCATTAATAAATTACGTAACACTCTTGAAAAGAGAGTGGGAGGTACTACTGTTGTGACTTATGGTGGAGGGGTAGTAAGATATAACGTAACGCAACATGTTTTACCAAAGAAATTTTTTTTTTTAATGAATTTTTGATGTGATAAAAAAATTGTGGCAATTTGTGCTGGTAGTCAATTTTGGGCATTTTTTGAGTTACGTAGTTTCAAACACATGTCTCAACTGAACTCCAAAAGTCCCGTGAAGGCCTTTTAGCATCAAAAATATGTATTCGATTATGAATAACGTTTGTTACACTAACATCTCCTCACTTCCCCGATAATTGTAAGGACATTTTCGGTGCCGTTATTGGCATTCCAAAGTATAGAACTTTCGAAACGTGGCACAGTGGGACGGAATCAAAAAAAAGCCGTGCATTGATATTTGCGACGACACTATTGGCTATGGCACTTTAATGTCTTCGGAAAGGTTTCTTTATTTTTTAAGTATTTTAATAGAATGTTGGAAAATTTTGATTTAAGGGGGTATAAACGCAGATAAAAAAAACTTTGCAAGTTGTTGCCAAAATTGATAGTCATGTATGCAAAGTTTGTAGATGAAATGATTTTATGAAACTTTGTTGAAGTAGCGAAATGGCTATCTATTTAGCAAAAAAAGTTATTGGGTGAAATTAAAGTACATGTCGGAATACCCCCTTAAAAAGTGTTTTTGTGTTGTTTGCGGAATAGACCAACTCGCCATCTCTTCGTTTTTAGGAGCCTGGTTTTTTGGATTATTGGGCTAACTTTAAGGAGCTATGGTTTGTAGAGTAGCAGGTAGTAGCAGCAAAATTTATTTTTTTGTTATTCAGCAAGAAATACCCTATTGATACATATATAAATCATAGGGGAATATAATGGGATCCTTGGAATAATGTGGGGTAAAATAGACTATCATTTCAATAATTTATTTGTATTATGAAGCATGAAAAATAAACTATTATGCGAAATTAATAAACATTTGAAATATTATAATTATATTATTCCATATATTCCGACATTCAAAGTTAATTTTTTGTTATTAACATGCTCATCAGCGTCCTGCCAAATCTTCTTCGTCATTGAATGAACAAGGTATTTCGTTGCTTAGAATACTCGGTTATATTAATACCTTGTTATTTATCTTACCCCCTTAAATCAAAATTTTCCAACATTATATTAAACTATTTAAAAATAAAGAAACCTTTCCGAAGTCATCAAAGTGCCATAACCAATAGTTTCGTCGCAAATATCAATGCCCGGCTTTTTTTGATTCCGTCCCACTGTGCGTGGTAGGATAGCTACGCCCAATTCGTTGACTCGCTTTGCAATTTTGCTTGTTCTGGTCAATCACGGAGTAGCTACTACGAATTACATGGCCATCATGCTCATGCTCAAAAATACGAATTCGATTATTTGATATTTAAAGGTGAAAATTTTTGCACGTTTGCTGTTTTGCGCGACCTCTTAAGCATGTCGCATTGAGCTCAAATTTTGCATAGAGACTGATGGTTTTGAAGTGTGTCAAGTTATAAAATCCGATGGTTACTTTTTCCAATATATGCCGTTGTCACCCTAATGTACTGTCTCAAGTTTTTCGGTAAGTAGTCGACATGAAGGTACTAATCCGTTTGGAGCTCCTTTCATCGAAACCTATTGGACCACGATGAAGCGCGAGCTTCGGAAAATCTATAGAGAGGCGAACGACGACGAAAAGGACATTATTGAGAAGTAGACAAAAACGGAGAAAACGTACCGTAAACAACTGTACAAAATCTAATGGATAAAAAGTATCAAGCAATTTACTCAAACTCATCCTAAAATTTAATCAACGTATATAAGCTTAAAAAACCGAATTTTTTCATATCCACTACACAAACAATATTTTATCGGTGCCTCCGGTTTCACAGCAAAATGAGTGAGCTTATCAATGAATTCAAATTTATTAAACATTTAGACAATCACGTTACGCGTGATGGCTGTTCTAGAATCGACGGGTGACAGCTGCACTGCCACCAGTGAGCGGAGCGGCAGTGTTGGTAACTCGTTGGTAGGGATACCGTTTTTTCCGCAATAGGTTCATAGAAAATAAAAGTACCGGTACTACGGGAAAAGGTAACACCGATTGACTTCAATTTAATAAAATTCGTACTAGACGTACTACACAAGGTGTAACAATTACTCTAAGTGAAAATGGAACCTCGAGACAGTGACCTAGGTACCACGTCCACAACATTATACGTTCTAATAGCGTTTAAAGGTTTAGCCCAGCCTAAAAACTTCGAACAACACCATGTCGTCAAATAACGGGTGTTCAATAGAAAATGAGAATGATTTCAATACCTTTCTGTAATTAAAGTAAAGAGCGTAAATTTTTTTTCTCTCCAAGAGAATTGCTCTCTGGACTCTCTAGAAATGGGTGGCAGGTTTCTTTTCGCTCGGGTGCTGTCAGTTCAATCGAAGATGGTGTCGAAACAGCAAGCACTCCGCGAGCGTGTTGTACGGTTTTACGAAACGCATGATCATCGTGGAAAAAAGTTTACGGTGGACCACTTTCGAGACAAAAACGTGCCCGAGAGTACAGTTTACCGGATACCGGCATCCCAGAGCGCGGAGCGGAAGGCTGGTAACGGCTGTCCGGCGAAGGTAACGACGATGAAGAAGAAGGAAGCGTTTTAAATATCACTGCTCCCATAACTTGATTCACCGAACCCTCAAGATCGAGGACATCATCTGTCGGAAGAAGACTCGGTCCCCCGAGTACGAGTACGAGGACGAGCAGATAGCGCTCGTGAAATCGCAGTGCTAGTGGATGACGAATAACTACGATTTATGACAAAGTTACTGAAATTATGAATCCTAAATGCATGCATGAAATTATTTGAGTTATCATAAAACTACATAGCTTGTGCCAAAAATATACATGGCGTAACATTCGAATGTTTGGTTGGGTTATTGTGGTTGTTTCTTGGACATGTTTAGTTGTTTTGTTGTGAAGCTTATTCATAATTAAGGAATACACTAGTTTGTATAAACTATATCAATTAAAAGAGCCGATAGCTAGACGATATTAATGATTTCAGGATCTTAGTTACGATTTTCATAATTTATATGCACGTTTTCGTGATATTTTATTGTTCAAAATATTACCAAATTTGATACGTGAAATCATGTGACTCATGTCCACGATATCAGCAATTTGTAGTTTCTCTTCGCCTTATCGAGATATTTTATTTTAATTACCATCCGATTTTTTAATCGGAGTCACATGATATTATGAACTGGACCATGAAAATGTGATCGATTCGCGGTTACTTGTTTATAGTTCACATATCACGATGCAAAAAATGTGGCACCATAATGAATTTTTGGTGCTCAGCGCATCTTTAGTGTTCTATCCATACATCGCATTGAACCTTATCGAATGTATAATAATGTTCGAGGTCCTAATAGATTTTTTATAGTTCGTGAATGATGTGCTAAGAATCAAGAACCAGTTTACAAATCTATGAACATTTGTTTATTATTTAGTTCATTCACGATCACGCATGGTCAGTCGTGACTTTTATTCTAGGAAGCATGAATAAGTTCACGTATCCATGAACAATATTTTGTGATGATGAGTACTAGCAGGGTTGCCACATTCACAGATATTTCCGTAATGTCATAGTTTGGTCACAGCTTCTTTTTCACAAATAACAGATTTCCGCCATTTTCATGAAATTTTCACAGATCTCCGCAGATTTTTGAAAATAATCTACAAAGATTTTCGGGAAATTTGATACGAATTTTCACAGATATTTTCAGGTTCGAAGCATCACATGTGGTAAAACGATTTTTTAGTTAAAACACAAATTTCAATGTGGCATTCTAGAAAACCAGGAATGATGAACCAACTCACGAATGCCTGAACAATATTCTATGCTTTTGTGAACTATTTCACGGACAGACATGGTCTGTGGTCACTATTATACTAGTAATCATGAACCAGTTTACGAATGCAGGAACAATATTGTATGACTTTGTGAACTATTTTACCAACATGAATGGCAAGTCGTGACCGATATACTAGGAATAGTGAACATGTTCACGAATAGATGAAAAATATTTAATTATTTGTGAACTATTTTACGACCACGAATATTAAATCGTTACCAATAGGGGAACTGGGGGTAAGACGGACATGTTAAGGTTATACTCAAATAAAACATAGTAAAAGCATGTTTTTGTCAACATGAAATACTCTATGTTGTAGCTCCATATGTTGGCTTTCGAGTACCCAGAGGGATTATGTTACAAAAATCAACAAGTATCTTCTGCACTTTTTTCAGACTGCGGGTGAAACGGACATATGGTGGGGGTAAGACGGACATGTCGCCAAAAGAATGCCCACAATACAAAATATTAAAATTTACTGTTTTTAATGGTTGTTTTGGATAGTTTGTGGGTCTTCTTAATATATATGTTCAATTCGAGGTGAAAAATAACGTTTTGGCGTTCAATTTAAAGTTGAAGCAAATGATGTATTTTCTAATATCGATTTATCCGTTGTCATAAAGAGCTATACAATCAGTTCCAATGATCAGTGAAATAATTTATTCAAAACTGGAAAGTTACATATTAAATACGCAATTGGTAGCATCAGTTCCTCGATTACGCATAGCCAGAATATGGGACCTGCGCAAAGTCTTCTACCTTTTCCAGGTCCTAGGAATTCCGTGTTCAGCCTCGGTCACATTAACGTACATATTGCGGTCTACTACATGTGAGACTTCAGCTAACTGGATGGTTCTCCACGTTTGACTGCTAGAATTTCGTTTCTACACGAGAAACATTCATATAAGGATGAATCAATAGAATTAATCAAGACTGGCCGTCTTGCCCCACCAGTACACATATTTTTTAAACGCTTGCACTTATTCACACGTATAACAACTTACCTGTTATTTTCCACGAAGATGTCATTTAAGAGTTACATTTTCGAAATAAAAGAAAAAAATCGCGAAAAAATTGATTTTTTCCTCGTTAAACCTTAAAATCAGAGACGTAAAAATTACATCCGCAAGAAGATGAACTTCTAATTATCAATGTTTACTTACATTTTTCGCTTTTAACAATATTAAACGCCTACTGAGTGCTTCATAATTCAAGGATATCCATAAAGAGAGAGTACCCATATAATGCAAATGAACTTTATATGCTATATGCCTAAAATAACCATGTGTCCGTCTTACCCAACCTGTCCGTCTTACCCACAGTTCCCCTATATTGGGAATCATAAAGTAGTAAACGAGGATTGAAAGTGTTTATGAATGGTATTCCATGTTCCGTTAAATAATTCACGAGAAACTATCCAGACTTTTCATTTTGTGTACTAATTCACAACCACGAAAACCATGAATCAGTTCATGTTATATAGCCGGATTCTGATTAATTTTCCTAAATCTAGGAATAGAATCACGAGTTTACGCACAGAAAATCGATTTGGTAACGACATGGCGGAAACCGTAATTGAAGGTCACAAAAAATCAAATATCTCCATTTATAAAAGCGTTATGAGGGCGTAACTGAATAAAAATTGAGCACAATTATAAAACACATGTTTTTGTTCATGGTTTTATTTTCGTAACGTAAAAACGTGATTGTTCCAAAATTCACATTTTTTTTCGTGTAGCTGCTTCACTGCGTTAATGCTTAACCCGAGAGTGCTATGCAGAAATGCGTGCGTACTCTTATCTCGCACGCTTGCGAAGATTCGAGAAGTCAGTTCTGAACGCGTTTTTGCGATAGATGGTGGTTGACACAATTTGGCGAGACAGTAGTGTCGTCGCTAAAACTAACGCGAAAGAAAGCAGTCTACGATGTGATATAAACGCGCATCCGTCACACACATTTAGTTCAAACAGAGTTTCGACGCGAACTGAAAAAATTGAAAATGTGGCCTCGAGACAGGAACCTACGTACAGTTACATCATGTCAGCAATTGCGTATTAACAGTGTTTACAAATTTAACCCAGACGGAAAACTTCAAGCAACATGCCGCACGACTACAAATAAGGCTATTTCAAAACCAAGATCCCTGCATATTTGGGTGACAAAAATCGTTGTAGGTTTACATGATCTAGCACTATGCACTAGTTAAGCACACCTTGATCGATACATGTGGAAATATGGAGTAGTGGAATCCGTAACGAGCGAAGCTTGAACAAAAAATTCACCAACTTTCTCAATGGCGCTCGTGTGATCAAAATGGGACCGACCGAACCAATTCCATCCTATCTGTCTTTTAGAGTCACCGAAAGGCAAGATATTATCTATAGGCAAATAACGCTGTGCAGCTTCCACGAACATATCCCTACGTGGAAGTTCTTTAACTAAACGCAACATTATAGAAAGCCACACGCTGAAGTCACTCCGGAAAATTTACTTTCTACAATCAACAGCAACAAACAGCCTTTGATATAGGCTACTGAAACACAATCAAACGGCCAGAAACTACCTGATACGTTTCGCCTCTTGAAATCAGCTGCTAAAATCAACAGCATTATAACAACGATTGCGTCTAGTACCTCCAAACCAACAATCAGCTCCACAAATCACATAGCATCGATAAAGTTTCCATTTGTCTTAATTACGGTCCTATGATATTTCTGAAGCGCACAACTGGTAATGTAGGCCGGTTCCAAGAGCAGGTGAATATTTTTCTGAGAATTAATGTATGTACTTGAGTGGCGTTTAGAACAATCAATAATCCTATATATTAGGAACGATAGATGTTTCTGCAACTGTTTCTGAGAGCGGTTTGAAGTGTGGTACGGAGTCACTTCTTGTTGAAACATTACTTATGGGAGCAGTCCGTACTGTTATTCAGTGGCGGCTCCAGATCCAGAACCGTTATACAGTGTTAGCGTGTTTATTTAGAACATTGTAGCTTATTGAATCTGTATCGTTGACGAATAAAACCAATAGAAGTAGTTCTTAGTGGCTTCCTTATGAAACATATTGAATAATGTTTGAGATTCATTTGCCAAATCAATCGCAACACTTCCAAGATTCGAAATTTCGTTTTCGAAATCGTGCATCAGGTATATTTTTCAAAGAGGCTGTGTCCTCATAGAAGGACCCATGGTGACATAGACCTTTGCCGCCGTTATGGCTTCTAGAATGAACACATTCGACGTTACAAATCCAAACACCAGCGGGATGCTGTAATAAATTTGAACCATAATGGGATCACTGCGATATCAGTTTCGATTTTGATTGATTTTGGCATTTTTTTCCACAAGCCCTTATGACATACAAAAGAAAACTTTTCCAAAATATTTACCAGTCAATACTCCTGAAAATAACATAACATTTTGTTTTAAATATCAATTAGCACAAGTTTATTTCATATTCTAAATCTAAAACTTCCTCATCTTGGCTACGCCACTGGTGCATTGCATCTCGAAGCTTTACTTTCGTTCTGAAGTTTTTCAAATCACAGATAGTTACCGGTAGCGACTCGTCCTATTATTTAACATTCACTGAAGCTTGCTTGCGTATGTGATATCCATGTTCGATAACATCTAAAAATAGCTTTTCTATAAATATGTATGCCCTAGAATTGATTTATCACCGGAACGATGTATTGTCAGCAGACATCAAACATTAAACACACAGTCAATGCGAAAGATGTTGTCAGGAGTCAGCAAATCGAAAGGCTTCATCAATTCAATACCAAGAAAACCCTTCTTCGATTCACGATGGTTCGAGTAGACATTGGTTCTCCGTAAAACGTGACATTTCTAGCAAACTATATTTGATACAGTTGGCTCCGCTGCGTGTTGATATTAATATTGACATTGAGCATCGATGTACTTGGGATATGTATTTCGATATAACGGTGATCAAAGCGTTCAATTTCCGCGTAGGTTAAAAACCCTCAGAGCTTATATTTCTTGGATGGACGGACTATGACTAAGTTGCATTCCCAATCAGTGCTTTATTTGGAGATGATTTGCATAACGTTTCAAACAGAATTTACCCGATCTGCTCGATTGTTTACAGATCCACAAAAACTTCTAAAACTCAGAAATTGATATAAGCAATAAAACGTTCTCGACTTTTCCAATCAACAATTTTCACACCTTTTCCCCACCTGAGCCCCCGATAATTCCAGTCACCAATAGTGTTAAAACAAACAAGTTCTACCACAGAACAAACTTTGGAGCAAACTTTTAACCAGCCCTGCCTAAAGCACACATGCATCAATCAAACCCCTGTCGGAATTCCGAATGAGCGATAGGCTTTTCGTTTCCTTTCTTTCCCTCTGAACATTCCACAAAACCCTCCTCACGTCAATGCAATGGTGGCCCGACCCCCATTGGAAAAACTGAAACGAACACGGCTCCCGTTTCACCTGGCTTCGATGTCAATTTAAAATGTCTCACGCTCCCATTCGCTTACACAAGAGCCAGTCCTTTTTCCCAAAGCAACTCAGCCGTCAGGCACCCCTTGATTGATAGACCGACCGACCGACTTTCACCCTCTTCCACCCTGCTCCTGCCTAACTCAGCCCAATCTAATCGTCCCTTGAGTTTTATCGTACCGGCAACTCTATGAAAAATTGAATTTTCCATAGTATTATCGCATTGCCACAGATCACGATGGAATACGCGCTGCGCGGCTTTTTCTATTGGGATTTTGATTTGCACCTTCTTTCATCCAATCGATTGCATAGAGGAGCTGACTGCCAAACTTGTGTCCCAATTTGTCACCTTTCACACACACACACACACACATGCATACGAGGAATAGCGAGTTTCCCTTTGTTCAGCAACGCGGGATCCAGTACTAACAAGAGAGCGATAGGTGGCGATAGATGCGCCAAATGTAAAAATTAATTAAAAATTTACATATGACCTAGCGACCACGAAAGCGCCCGGAATTAATTCGCTCCCCGTTGTGTGACTGTGTGTGTGTGCGTGCATTATTGGCAGTGCAAACTCCGGCTCCAAATTCCCGAACCCACCTGCGATCGACAAAAGTATATCAGCCGTGTAATTCTTTGCAGCTCAATAATCTGCGGTATCGAATAAATTAAAAGCAAGTAAAATTATTTATTCCCATAAATTAAACTCACGGCTTTCATAAATTAAACGCCAGCTCTCGATGTAGGGGTCGTAATTGAAATTCCGAATATCGAACCGTACCAATTAAGCACTATTTTCACTTGTGATCTTGAACGAACAGCGAGAATGAAATAAAAAAATACAAGCACACACACACGCGCGCGCGGGCGTTTGTGGTTCATGTAGCAATAACAAATTGTGGAACACTTTATGATTCAATCATGATTTCCGTTTGTAATTATTTTCACTGTGGTTGGCAACGAACTACGATTTGCCGCATTGTGTAATTACTTCGCTATGAAAAGCGCACCCCTGCTGTAGTTGTCGCCGTTGAAAGTTCGTGTCGTATCCAATCCGTTGCAACTACTACTAGCTGATTGGTGATATGTAGTAACCTGTAATCTAGCCGCGTCATCCCAGTAGATGTGTCATTTCAAGGAAAAGTTGTGAACATTGTTACCAAAGAAATTACTGGTTGATTTTTGTCGAGAAATTCTGCGCTTGCACGTCAACCGGGAAATCCGCGAAATCTTTTTAATTGTAGTTAAACTACAAAAACCACCACTTCGAAAAATGCGTGATGTGCATAAAATTGTATAATCAATACGGTTGTTGATTATTTAAACAATATTGTTGAAAACGACAAGATAATATTGTATTTTCGTGAAAAATGTGTAGCGTAGTTTGTATTTTTTAAAGTTGCATTAGTAAACTACTACTTTGCGTTTCCATTTGGCTTCGAATGAAAGGAAACGCCCAGTAGTTTGTGCAGAATAATCTAACGGTAGTTTAGCGTTTATCGTAGGCATGGTATTGTTTGCACGTTTGAGCGGTAAATTAATTTCAGTTATGATCTACATCGGTCGAGTTTCCATCAGCCGCAATTAAGGCTTCGATATGCTTCCGGAACACACAACATGTTCTGATGATGTAGTGTGGGTCCATGTCGCCCTAAGGCAGATCAATTTCTGTGGCTTGCTCCACTTGAGTCGCGTTTAGAACAAGCCTTGGCCTTCGTGACGCGCCATACAGGATAATCCAATGGATTAAGATAGACACATCCTCCACCAACAACGGCAACGGTTCCCGCATTCACTTTTGAGTGCGATTCTTGGTGTAGCACGGAGATTCATCTTGTAGAAATGTTACATTTAGTTGTGACCCGTATTGCTCTTTAATACACGGAAGTACATAAATAAATAGCCTACGTAGACCTCCGTGTTTACGTTTGTCGCCTTCTGTAACGAACTCCGAATCCAAATTCGACCATCCGAAACCACCAGGAATTAGGTGTGAGAACAGAACAGGGCTCGATTGGCACGTTGCCCATGATATTCGGAGATTTGTGCCTTGCCATGTTGATTGGAAGAGAAAGGGAGATGAAAGAAAAAAGTAAGAAAATGGAAAATGACAACACAATATAATCACTACACCAAACAGTAAACAGCCTGTATTCTTCACTCCCAACATTTTTTTATGAACAGTAGTATTTCAGTTTTAGCTCCCTGTACATAAGTTATTCTATGTATGGAGAATCGAAATACCAGACACGCAACTGTATTACTGCAGGTCAGGTACAAACTATATGAAGCTTCGTAATCGGATTCACAAAGATCACACGAATATCGCTCAGCACTCTGAATAGCAGCTATGTGATTATTGCGTTTGCAATGTCTAGTCAGTGCCCTGACTAGAATACTGCAATTGTGCTTGGAGAAACAACCACATTTTCGGACTCACACCCGGCAGCGAAGTTTTTGTTTGAATGCAAGATTGCAAGCTAGACCAATGGTCAGCATGTTCGGATGTAGCCCGAGAGCGAATCTTGTGCCTTACCCTACTTATCGAAACTGGTAGAACTGGTCCTGGACCGACGAAGTCAGTTGCAGCACCCATTCTTGCCAATTCGTCCGTCCATCCATTTCCAGTATTGCCGGAATGTCATGGAACCCATAGAAGGTAGATAGCATTTGGAATAATAAATTTTTCCGCTTGAGTTCGACATACGATTACTAATTTCGATCTCGAATCTGTCGAACTAAGTGGTTTCAGGGCAGCCAGACTGTCAGAATAAAAATAGATTCTCTTGCCGATTGTACGCCACACAGAATCGCGAAGATTTATGGTTAGAAGACTGTACAGTATCTACCAAGCGAATAAGACTGATTCAATCTTATTTCACGACAATAGACTCCAGCACCGGCCCTCAAACAAAGCACCGCCAGTACAACAAACCTCCCATTCTTCAAGTTGTCGCTCCATCCATCCATTAGAGCTTGTACAGTCACACAGTGTCGTCTAGCTGGACAAAACATCAAAATTTTATTTTGAATATTTTGCAACCTCATCGAGATAAACGTTCCAATATGTTCAAAATAATTTTAATCGGAAACCCTCATTGTAAACTTAAATCGACATACATTTCACCGTATCCAGGCAAAAAATAATGCGTGAGTGGCAAGTGAAAGCAAACTAATAAACTTTATTATTGGTATTAATTTTGCTACGGTGGAAAAAATGTTATTGCACATGAAATATAAATTTAACGTCTGTCAAAAGTGTACACAAGTTTTTGTGCCTTAAGGGTCAGGTGAACGGGATGAAAAAACCTAACAGAGATTGTCTCGTTTACAACTTATAGAACAACTTGATGATCCAATGATACTCAGAGATATTTCTTTTAAAAAAAGTGCCGTGCATTAACAGCAATTTTGGGGAAAACTGAAACAAAAAGTCTTCAAACAGAACCGACTCAAATTCGTTCAGAAGTACAACTTTTGAATTGATCTGCTACTAAGCTACTTTGAACTACCCGGACATTATGCAGGGTGATGAGCACTGTGAAATTCATTATAAATGTGTAGATGCAAAAATGATTCAGTTAAATCAAACTGACTTAAATGTCTTAGTAATATAGGGGAATCCGGGGCTATTAAGACATTAGAGATGATTCGGACGCTCTCAATTTCTCAGAAAATCGTAAGACTTTCTGACTGTCGTACCTATTCGTGGAACCGCCAACAACCCAAAATTAGCTTAATTTGTGATTTTCAGCCAAAATAGGCAATATTTTAGGTTTTGCCCGACTTTTGTTTTCGAAATTCCGCCACTGTACACCGTATGGGAATACTATAGCGTAGTTGATAAGTCTCACCTTAGTTCGAACTCTCACTGACACATATCGTCGCTGTTGTGCTATCTTATGACAAGCGCCATTTAGCACTTTTCGAGAAAAACGATTTTTAAAGCTTGAGATTGAATATCTTAAAATTTATAAATGCTACAAGCTTTTCGGAGAAAACATTCGATGCTTCTATCTTTTCTGAAGTAATCTCTCGATTTGTGTGAAGATCGGTTGACTACACTTACAGTTTTTGCTTAAAATGTAAACCAAAGTCGCTCGCATACGTGTTATAAGTGTGTATTGATGATAAAATATGTATGACGTGTCACAAATATGCACAGAAGATTTCATATAAAAATGAATCATAACTGATTCGTGAAATTATGTGCTATAGATAGCTATGTGCGATATTATACTTTTCCATGCGATAGCAGCAATATCAGGTTACAAAATGATAGTATTGGAACACAAAGTTTTCCCAGTTTTCCTCTTTTATTCGGGAAAAACAATAAACAAAAGATGGTTCCATTAACAATTTAGAGACAATATATATCATACAATGTTTGTGTTGATAGGCGACTAGACGAAACAAATAGTCTTCTTGCATAATCCATCACTACATTTCGGTATACTTTCCAAAACTAGTGGAAATCTCAATAGGAAATTTGTTCAATAATGTTGAAAATATAAGCCAACCATTCCCAGAAAAAAAACCTATTTTAATCCACCTAGCGGTGCAATTGTGCCTTTCTCAATCATGAATCACGAGAATGTGTGCGTTGTTTATATTCATTAAAAACTTTTAAATGCATATATTACATTTTATTATTATACATCACATGACAACTATATACCGGAAAATAAATCATTATTCGAGTTCTAAAATTTTGAAAAAGAAAAAAAATCCACGGTAATATTGAACTGAAAAAGGTGCGAAATCGGCAAAGTCCCAAAAAGTCGATTTTCATAAAAAAAAAATTTCCGAGATAACATAAAATCTCGACGTTTCATGCATTTTAAAGATGTTTGGCATCAAAAATACGAATTCGATTTCTGAAATTTCATGGGGTCCCCCCTTTGAAAAAAAATTGAGTTCCGGCTTATATGGGAATTTCATATGTGACCGGACGATTTAGTCTATATTTCCGGACCCATATAAGCGATCCGTACGAAATTTTATAGACATCTGTGGGGATATTATAGCTATCATTTGGGACTAAGTTTGTGAAAATCGGCCCAACCATTTCAGGGAAACTGATGTGAGTTCGTAAATTTTGAAAGATGGCCGCTTTTCCCGGGCACTTCCGGAACCGTCTATGGTGGTCAATGTAGTCAACGAATGTTTGGTTGGCCGTCGGTGACCTAGAACAGCAAATTTAAGTTGTTTGAGAGACATTTTAGCGAAATTTTTACTTTTTTTGCTTTCATCGGAGTATCGGTTTGAATCACAATTTGCTATGTGGTCGCACGCCACAACCTGTAACTCCGGAACCGGAAGTCGGATCGGGATGAAATTAAATAGCCATTTACGGGGACGCAATACCTGCCAAGTTTAGTCGAATCGGTCTAGCCATCTCCGAGAAACCGATGTGACTGTTATTCTGAATTTAGATACTTCCGCCGGGGCTTCCGGAACCGAGGATGGTGGCCAATGTGGCCAAATAGACTTTGAATGGATGTTAGTGACCTAATACTACAAATCGAAGCAGTTGTGGTCATATTTTGGAAAATTTTTCACCTTTATACATTCATTGCTGAATTTATTAAAATCGACATTTTCTGCGTGTTCGTACTTATCACCCTGTAATTCCGGAACCGGAAGTCGGATCCATTAGAATCATGGCATATCATGGAATCATGGCATATCTAACTCAGTTCACCCCAAAATGGCGTTTGTCATAAGATAGCACAACAGCGACGATATAGTGTGTTAGGCCGTTTGTCACCATTGGGCAGATCGGCCAGAAAAACAAATAACTTTTCAAGATGTACTCAATTCGTTTTTGACGATATTGGGGCATCGGCAACGACCCGTGGTTGTGGAAATCTGGAATCGTCTTTGTTCTCCGTATATTTCGAATGCTTCTTTTTTTAAATAATTTGAACACGGTTGACAGAATTGGCTCAAATTTTGAAAAGAGTCTCAGGGTTGCATGTCCGTAATGCGGGGAATCGTTTTTGATCATCCTTCTATTACAGCTGTTTATACTTGTTCAATTATGGGGGCCCCCTAACTCAAGAGTGCCCAGGTGCCCCACTTAATCTTAAGACGGCCCTGAAATCACATCAAAAATTGTGTTGAGGTAAATATCGGGGATCGTTATATGATACTCATCGGCGAAACCATATCTTGGAAACCCGATCTCATTAAGTTTCCTTAACAAGCCATCGTCAACAAGGTTGCATTGAATTAGTGACAGCATACCATCTTGAGGACATCCGCAGACACATAGTTTCCTTATCTCTACTTGTTTTAACAATGAGCACAGGCGTCGGCTGCTGGGTATCCAGTTAGTGATATATCAAGGTAGTCCATGATGTCGTACTGCTTCCAAAATTGACCCAAAAGGCACGTTATCAGAAGCACTTTCAATGTCATGATAAAACTCCTTAGTTTGATTGTTTTGCGAAAGGCTGTTTCAATGTTGTAGATAACATTGCGCAACAAGGTGGTGATAGACTTTCCCCGTTGATATGCAAGTTACAACGCTCACCCTAGCTGACATCCCGAATGTAGTGGTCGATTGAACATTCCGCTGATTTGAGAAGGAAAGATGACGGACTGATCGGTCTGAAGCTCACTTCCTTGTACAGCTATGAGGCCACCTTGGGAAAGGAATTTTACAATTACTTTCCGCAGCGCTAATGGTCTATATCCTGTTGCAAGACTACAAGTAAGAACTTTTTTAAAAGATGCTTTAAGTGTTCATATCCTCTTTGAAATAAAACTGGAATGATTTCATGTTTTCCCGGAGACTTATACGAAGCAAAACTTTGAATAGCCCGTATGATCGCTTCGATTGTCACAATTCTAGGAGCGAATACCCAAGAATCAGAACTACCTGAAAAGAACTAAGGGGCAGTCGTCGGTGATGGTTCCGTACAGCCTAGATAGTATGTGTCAAAAAGACAGTTGAGTAGTACATCTTCGTCATTCCATCAAGAGCTTCCTCTAGAAGCATACAGAACTCGAAGTGGATAAGCCTATTGCTATGCTGCTAATACGAGTAAGTCTGTTTTATCCACGACCTCATCCAAGTCACTTGGAGATTCAATCGTTGGTAAATCACTGTGATACCTAGTCGCCGAGCACTCTTCGTAGAGGTCGTAGATTCGTAGATTTGGGATTACGATATATGACGATATCGAGCAAGACGTTTGAATGATCAAAGACGATCTACTTATAACCAGATAACGATGGTTTGAGCTCGTCGGTTACGAGCCAGTTTGTAAACTCATGCGTAATACCGTCAGACCAGAGAGTTACATCTAACACCTCTTCTCTGTCAGCTTGTGCAAATGTTGGGCGATTTCCTACATTAGGGGAGACCGGGGCTAGTTGGCGGTGTTTTCAGTTTTCATTTTTTACCGCTTTGATTTTAGTAGATCTTGCTAAATAGAACACGTTGCATGAAAGGGTAGACTGTTGGCAACATCTCTGAATTTTATTAAAATGTTTGATACGTTGTCTTCTTTTCTAGAGACAAAAATATGTGACACGGAAAAGCCGCCAACTTACCCCAGCCTCGGGGTAAGTTGGCGGACTGCCAGAAAATAAGCCATCTAATGGAAATAGAATTACATAAGTGGTCCATATGAGATTGTCTTTTCAATTAAACTGTATAGTATTCGATACTTTTCATTATATTTCAGTCTCAATACCCCGTCATTTTGACTTCGACGCGTACTCCATATTCAAAAGCAAATTTTCGCAATTCTTGGCGATTGGCTGAAATAAATGCCACCTCCATTGACGAGAGACACAAGAAAAATTTTCTCTTACTTTGGAGTGAATTCCAGAAATGAAAATCTATGATGACTATTTTTGCATTAGAAATAGTACCGCCAACTTACCCCAACCGCATATTTTATAAAAAGGATTTAAAAAATTACTTTTGGGTATGAATAGGTATAATATCTATACGGATGCTGAAAGCTCTTTTCACGCACTATCGAAAAATATAATCTTTCGGGGAATAGATTGAAAACCAGGGTTGTGGTACCGGTAATACCGGTACCGAAAATTCCGGGAATACCGATCCATTTTTGGTACCGTAATACCGGTACTGAATAAAAGCCAGTACCGGTATTTTCGGTACTATACAATTTTTTATGACAAATATGTTAACTCTACAGGGGGATCTGTTTCAACATATCGGTCTGCAAGATAACGTTTAATTATACTAATTTGCCTTCTAGATAAATCGGTGAGATAACACCTTTGTGTGGGAATGAGGTGGAGCCATCATCCTAATAATTCTAGAAGTTAAAGTTTTATTAGCGACATTTTGATTGGTTTCCATTATTCACTGGGTTGCGCGTAATAAGACTATGGTCTAAGTCATGTCTGTATTTGGTTTGCTCTTAAACCTTTATCTATAAAAGAACGAACAGCGATTTAGTAGCTAACAGCTATAAACTTGATGATCTGCTTCAAATGGGGCGATTTGTAATTATTGGTGATCGGAAAATCCAGCAAAACTCCATAGTTTACAGGACAGCAAGGAGCCTTGATATGCATTAGAGAATAGCAAGCAAACGACAAAAAGGTCGAAACCAATTTTCAGAAAAGCAAGAGAGGGAATGCGATTAACCTGCTCGGATTTACTGCCATTCTCGCTTTGATTTATTGTTGTTAAAAGGGTTTCATACATTTACCATCTGTTCAAGTCGACGAAAGTCGCACCACTTAGCAGTTATTGATTTCAAAGTGGCCTAGATTTCGAAATAAAAGAAGGTGCCCTATACGAAAAATAACTTCTGTGAAATTAGTCTTGCCATTCCGAAGAAATTAAAAATAATTAACATAATTTTTGATCAGTACAAATCAATCATCAGAGAATAAGATCATCAGTTTGAGCATTCAATTTCAGTTTAAAGCTTTTTTTTATTTTTTTATTTAAATATTCGAGTACTGGTACTTTACCGGTACTGAGGGCTTCAGTACCGTAGTACGGTTCTCGCCAAAAAGGGTCGGTACTGCGAACCCTATTGAAAACCATCTTAAATAACACAAAATGTTTAAAATTAAGAAAATTTACAAAGTATGTTCAAAAATACAGTATCGTCCACAGCTTCTACAAAACATAATGTTTCGCAACAAAAACACCTTGGATAATGCGTTTCGCATTACTTGAGGTACACAACGAGAGACAGTGCTTTATGTCTAATAGAAACGGAGAAAAGGGCGTTCCGCCAACTTACCCCAACCGCCAACTAGCCCCGGGCTCCCCTATGTATGTACAGATTTGCACGACTTAAGTATCCCATTAATTCTGTGCCTCTCAAATTGAAATCTGAACTGTCCCAAATTATGTGGTGGGACTTTGCACCACCGAATATGAGTGGAAACCCGTATCTGCCCCAGCATAATACAACCCTCTTGAAGTCATCAGAAGGCAATGGTTCATTATACCGCAAATATGCCGAACATTAGACACATTTCTTGTTTATGTTATCAACAGTCATAGACTGCGACACCATAAATATCTCGAGTTTTTATGGCGGATAGAAGACATGCGTCAATAGCACTATTCGCAAGTATGCATGCACGAGGCATTTCACGTGGATTTGTCATGTCATTTTTGTTGAAAGCTACGACGGGGCTAAGTATCTTTTAAACATAGAAGCATCTTTTATAAAAAAAAATTAAAACACCCATCGACATGCCGGAATCGATCGAAATGGTGGAAACTTCAACTAATTACTTCCAAAAAACTGCACTACTAGGCTCAAGTCCGAATGCCAACAAGTAGCGCGATTCAAGAGTTATTGTAATTCCGTGATGGCATCATTCTTTAGCTGCGTGATTAGTGCCGTCGAAAATTGACTCTCAGAAAAATGTTTCTGCGTAACGTTCTAGATCTAGCATGGATGTTGACTCACTCTAGTAAAGCCGGTGAGTCAGAAATGAGCCTTGTGTTCTAGCAGTGCCCCTACGGTAAAGTGACCGGATGTTTCCGGGATGCATGCGAGACGCACTTAAGGAACCGATTGAAGATGCACGTTTTTCACATATTTGCGCAACCTTTGTTTGACTGAGAAACTCTTCGCAAATTTCAATAACCTGACACATTTTATTATTCGTTAAAATCACCGTTGTAATTGGGTAAATTTGCACGTTTCCTATATTACTAGAAGATTAGGTACAACGGCCCAAAACCTTTTATAATTACTTTGTACAATATTAATGTTCCTGGGGTTGGATTCGAAATCAGTATATAGGAAAATACGGAACACTTTCCGGGATCAGTCCTTTAAAACCGAGAATGACCCGCCCAATCCGGGACGTCTGGTTACTTTACTATGCGACACTAAAGGGTATCAAGCTGGATAGGTTGACTCCGGATTTAATAGTTTAGAAGACGGAAATTATCGCGCAAAGGTAGGTGTTGGAAAACATATCAACTCAATATACTTTGAATGTCTTCAATTCGATAGTTAATGTTCAAGTAATTCATATTCAAAACTGCCGAACAATTCTTCAGCATGGAGCGCACTAGAGAGCAATAATTTAAAAACAAACACTAGTTTTAGTTAGTAGAATGGGGTAAAGAATTACACAAATCTGGATTTACTTTGATAAGTGATCCGATCTATGCAATTCTTTGAAGCGTTATCACGTGTCTATTGCTCTGGGCAGCCGGCTGCCAAGAATTTATGATAGATTTATCGTTTGTTGAATTAATTCACGGTTTGCCTATATTAAATTGAATCACACGGCATGTGAACGATTTTATTGATCCTTGTTTCTTTATTTCGATGAATCACAACATTCTAGGAACAAAACAATATAATGAAACGCGAATACCTTTACTGTCTCGGGACATTTATCAACTTTCCGGCAGTCGAGCTAGTGCACCGAGTGCATGCTGCTTTGAAAATCTAGCGAAATCGTCTGAGGGCACCAGTGGGTGCTCGTTCGGTGAACCATTTACGCGACTTCCGGAGGGTTGAAATTGATATGCTAATGTCTATATAATTGAAGATTTCGTAAAGCAAGTATTATTTATCGTGTATTAATTCTACTATTATTGTTATAAGAAAAGAAAGGCCAATTATGTATTGGGTTCTTTCTCCGCAAATATTTGAATAAGGTGTAGTTTCTTATATGAATATACAACCTAAGACATACGTGCGGAGTTTTTTAATTTAATTTCAAACAATGTGCCCACAAAATGTAGCAAATCCAAGAATTTAGAAAGGAACGCCTGGTTTTGTCCACTTTCACGTTAATAATGATGCTATAGTATTTTAACCATTTTAAACATTGTAAACATGACGATCAATAATATAATACTGCAAAGTATATGAAAGTACTTAATACAATGAGAACAACTAATACAATTGATTAATGATTTAATGGACAAATAAACCAATGAATATGACAATAATGCATTTGTTCTTCGTGTTGATATGATTACTGCAAATTAGTAACTGGTTTTCCATACTTCTTGCGAATTGTCAATTCTCAATTCTCATACAATATTAAAAAGTCATCATTCCACTCAGCTAAGACCATGCGTATTCCCTACGTACACTAAATGCCCAGTGGATTAGTTCTCTAGTTGTTCAAATAAACACTAAACAAACTAAGAAATCAGTTTGTTCAGTGCAAATACCTGCCATTGTGAATACAAAAACATAAAGCATACCTATTTTTTGCATAAAAACTAAGGTCGGAAAAATTACTTGCGTATCCAAGGTGGCACATTTTCAAAGGTAGCACTTTTTCTACATGTTGTTCTAGCTGCATTAACGTGAACAAAACACTCTCAAATATTTCATTTCATTGTTCATGGTACCCATATTGAGAACTTATACTAGCGCCACTATCAAATCAGTGGCTCATATTTTTTTTTCAATGAATTCTGGAAAGATAATAAAAATTTCGATTGGTAGGAAGGACGACCACTTTGTTTTTATTATGAAGAGATGGTCACGGATTTCATACGACAATATCTATATTTCGTCTAATACCAACGTTTCGAAGGTCTACGCCTTTATTTTCAGGGCAAAACTACAATATTTGACAATAATTATGAAAACATCCAATATTAACCCATTATTGCCCAACCTACTATATATAGTAGGTACTAAGAATAACTCCTATTACTCAATCAATAACGCAGAGCAGGCATTATCAATGAGTTAATATTGTTCATATACTCTTGCAGAATACGTTTAAAGAAGTTAGAGTGGTTAAACCGGTGTTTATGTTTTGTTTTTATCAAATTTTCCTTACTTTTTGTCAGGATTAAAGAAATCGAATTTTTGAAAACTAGATATTCTGAAGCTATATACGCTGAGGAATTTTTTTTTTTTTCAAAATTTCATGAAGATCGGAATACTACAACTTGAGTTACATCTATTCATCGACCGCTACCCATTGTCCACTCGTAGTCGGTGCGTAGTGTTTGATACGCTAGACTGTTGACTCGCTGCACCGAAAGTAAAACCCGATTATCTCGGAGTTGTATTTTATTGAAAAGTTCATTCGCGGCGATCACGGTATCTCAGAAACCAATCAATCGATCAATCTGAAATTTTCACTGGTTGTTCCTTATTATATCAGCTACTTTGAGTACAAAAATAATTTCACTGGGATAACCACATTATTTTTTTCCTACCGGAAAACACAATTTGTGATGCGCGTGAAAAATAAGTTGGGCAATAATGGGTTAACATTTTACACAAATTACTTACAACGGTAACAAAATCCGGAAAAATCAGTAAATCTACAGATTGTCTCCACTACAACCTATTCATTTTATCCTCTAAGGCATTTTATTTTCAAACAGCCATGCATATATTGCGTTGAAATATCTGCAGGTGCAGGTTTAATTACTATGATGTAACACCATTTTCAGAATAAAATTAAAATTTCATCCCAAAAGACCAACATCAGCGATAGACATGATCCTCGATTTGGGTTTTTATCATATTTATTTCCTATTTGACAGATTTCAAGATTCTGAGATTCTGTCAAGACTCTGTAAAATTTGTCCCAAATCTAACAAATATTGTCTTGAACAGGATACCTGTTCATTTTTCTCACGATTCCCCTACCGATTTCAAATTTTTCCCCTTCAGTTAAAAAGTTCACTCCAGAGAAATTAACTTTCTTTTTCTTCGACTCGGCGATTTAAAAAAAAATTATAGATAATAACAGGTGAGTGCTTTTCCAATCTATAACACGGGTGGAAATAGGGTCATAATCTTCTTCAAAAAACGATTGCATCGTCCAATTGTGAACACTTTCCCTTCGAAAAACTTTACCGCTAATTTATAATTGCATAGCACGAAACATGATGGAAGCTACAGTTTACATATATTTCAATAGTTTCATATAAATACAACTCTATTTTGAGTTTTGTTTAATATCAAAAATCCAGATAGCAATTAATTATACTGAATGCGTTATTGATTTCAACTTGAAAACTATGCAATACTACTGCTTCATTCTAAACCCATTCCGGGGCCATCCCGCTGCAGTGTTGTACAATGAGTATTCCCATCATCCAAAATCTCGTTAACCGACCTAAATCCGATCAGCTCATCACTCGACGACAATCCTGAACACACTTCCATTGCTAGCAAGTGGGAAGCCATGCCAACCGATTGGAATAAAATCATCAACTGAACTAAAGTAATTATTTCGAGAAACACTCCAAAACTAAACAGACTCTGCAATGAAAATCATCATACGTAAAATTTTACTATCACTATAATAGAAATGAAATAACAACCTACTGCTATGTTTGATGTTCAGTGTTCAGTTTCCGTTGGTATCATCCTGTACACTACCGCGCATACATAGTTTGTGTGCTATCGAAAATGATGCTAACATTACATTCGACGAAATGCAATCAGATGACTGATAGTTGAGCGAAAAGCCAAGAAAACAAAACTCTTGAATGATTAGCAATAACCATAGTAAGGTGGAACTAACAAAAGTAAACCACAATCCGGACCTGATTGGTTACGGAATGTTGCGAGTAAATTATAACCGAATAGAGACGATCTAGCGAAGACGGAAATAAACAGTTACAAGATGCACCGACAACATATTTTCTAATACCGACGAATTGAACAATTTTTATTAGACCTTTATACTTCGGTAGACAAAAGTGTGTCTCGATCTAATCGGACGACTCAAAAACCACTGGTAAATGGAGCGAAAAAATAGGTTAAATTGAAAAAAAAAATACTGTAATGCCAGATAAGGATACTATAGTTCAAGAAATCGACACAAATAAAGGAAAAAAAACTCTCGCGCACTAACTGCACCCAAGTAGTGAAGCAGCAAAATCAGATATATACATTTTATACCGAACAAAACTGTAGTTGAGGTAGGTGGCAAAAGCGGGACGAAGAAAGAAAGGAAGTCATTGAACAAACGAATGACTAACCTACTAGTGATAATTGTAAAAAATAACAAGTTTTAGAAAAAAATACCACCTCTATAAAACACATACACACATTATGAAGTAAAAGTTTAGCGATCGGTGAAGGATTCAACGAAAAACAATGGACAAGTCATTTTTAAGACCTTGAAGAAAAAAAAACCAAGCGCCCTCGTGACATGAATAAAGCAAAAAATAATAAAATATTTTGCCTTTTACTATTGCGATAACGGTATCCGAAATCATTTGCCTATGGTCAAACTGACAAACTGTGTGCATCTTTACTGTAAACCTTGCGGAACGAATGATTCTCTTGTGTCTTTTAACATTTTCTATCAAGTAAGAAAAAACGTCATATCAAAAACTAAAGGTAAGTATTTTTGTTATTTAATCTATTTATTAAACAACGGTACGTTGCGTTAGCTCTAGGGGTCGCATTTAAAGTATCTTAGATATTTTTGAAATTACTGCAAAACTAGATGGTCAATTCAACACGTTCGAATGCTAGTTCCCTGAAAAAGACAAAATACGTGAGCCGAAACGTCAGATAGGTGGATAAACTTTCTGTTTTATTGCGCCAAATGACTGCATTCAAAACCCAAAAATATCAATAGGTTTTTTTAATGTTCAATAGACAAACTATGGGACTATCTTAAAACTAGAAACACATTTGACTATGAATTGAAACTAGGGGAAACTAGGTTCTTCGTAAAAGGGAAAACAATCACAAGTGGGAGTATTCCCGGAGTAGCAATAATATCAATGACAGTCGAAAAAGAACTGATTACGATGACAGGGAAAAGAATACTAATCTTGTTCATAGTAAACGAAAATCAACAATAACAATGGCCAACTTTTGCACAAAGGTGAAAGTCGACAATTGGTTAAATTGGTTCTTAGTGAGTTTGATATGCTCAGTTCCTTTTTTTTTTAATTCTAAACCATTTGAAAAAATAACTTTACTATTCATTAGGGTCAGGTCCACTCGGGGTCCCTAGGCACTGTAGCCCTATTATTCACGCCACTCTAAAACTCAATTATGATTGTATGGAAAAATCATCAAAATATATGGAGAAAAACATGGTTATAGATTTCGCCACCAGGTAGCATTATACATGCCAGGTGATGTGAGTTGATTAAATTTATTGGCAACTGTCATGACTCTGTCATGCGTACGATTCCTAAGCAAACGAAATCTCGGGCACCCTAATGTTAGGTTACTAGCGATTATAACGACCAACCATCGTATCACACAGAAAATTCGTGTTTCAACCTAAGAATTTCAAAATGAGGCATATTATATTGGCAAGATAACAGGACAATATATTTGAAGGCTGACAGATATTGCGAGGTATTCCTCTTAACAGTATTTGACGAGTTTCGCGCCAAATCGTATTCAGAGTTGACAGCACCCTCTCAGATTTGAATGAAACTTTCTGTACATGAAGACTTTGTCACAAAAAGCCACATTGCATACTTTGTTTTTCCATAAATGATCTAGACTGTCTTTTGAAAAGGGCCAAACTTTTTTCCCATTTTTTTTTTCAAATAGCTATAGTCTAAAAATGGAAAATCCTACAAAAAATGTTGTAGGAGTGGTTTTCACAAAAATAGCCAAATTTTCGAATAAAAATATTGAAAAAATTCTTCATTGACTCCTACACTGAAAAAAAAATCGATTTTAAAAATTTAAAGTCGATTTACAAAAAAAAAACATTTTTGATTTGGATGGAATTTTGTTCCAATATAGATAATTATGTTCCCTACCTACCGTCAAAAATTCAAATCTGTCAAAAAATCTGTTTTAATCCACCTAATGGTGTAATGGTGCTTTTCTCATTTATACAATAGTAAGTTATATTCAATGTATTTGTGAAAATGTCTATTACATTCTTATTACACTTTGCACATATTTACGAGGGCACGAGTGCCACGAACCTGATGAGCAACATGTTGACGATGACGTCCTTGGAACTAAAAATATAATATTTAAGTGGATAAATCAACGTGAATTAAATGTTGTCTTCATGTTAATATATTTTGAGAAAGGCCTAGTTGGTGAAAATGGATTCAGTAATCACCGAATCCGATGTAACTTTAATTCTGGAATATGCCAGGTTCCTTATTTCGGCTTAAATTCTTATGTAACCGTAGTAACTCCGGACACAAAAGTTAGATCTGAGTGAAATTCAATAGCAGTCAATGGGTGTATTGTATTTATCATTTGAAAAACCAGTTAAGAATTTGCTGAGAAATAGGTGTGATATTATCATACGAACTTTGATAGTTCCCCGAGAGTATCAAGAACCATCGTAGGTGGCCAATATTTGTTTTGTTTTGATTATAACGGATTAAATCCGTTTCAATATGTATTGCATCATTTGGACATCTTCATGTTGCAAGTTTATATAGGAATTTGCTATGTGGCTGCAGTCTTTAACCAGTAATTCCAGAACCGGAAGTAGGATCAACAAAAAAACAATAGCAGCTTGTGGAAGCGTCAGAACGGTTCATTTTAAACTAAGTTTGTGCAAATCGGTTCAGCCATCTCTGAGAAAATTGAGCGGCTTTATTTGATACACACATGCACCCACAGACATTTTGCGGTCTCGACGATTTGAATCGAATAGTATATGACACTTGGCCCTCTGAGACTCAAGTAGCAGTTCGATTTTTGAAGCGATTTCCTAATATGTATATAAGAACGCTAAAAATCATTTATATTTCCAAGCCAAACTAATTTCATATCGGTATTGCAGAGTAGATTTGTTTCGTAATGACGTATGTATATATATATATATATATATATATATATATATATATATATATATATATATATATATATATATATATATATATATATATATATATATATATATATATATATATATATATATATATATATATATATATATATATATATATATATATATATATATATATATATATATATATATATATATATATATACAGGTATACCTCGATTTAACATACATGCAAAAAAATTTTAATGCCTATGTTACTAAAACGAAATGTTAAGAATCAATATCAATTTATTCTATGATCCACTTCCAATGCTTAAAGAAACATAATTTATTTTGTTTTTTTCACTAGATTATGTTTAAGATTCTGAGATACAAAAACATTCTTATTTTGATACCGCACAGCAAAATGAATACACGAATTTGTGGTTCAAGTTATTTCCTGATAATAGTTTTATGGGTTTTAATGTGTAAGCTAAAAATAGATAACTGGAAAGATATGGTTGATGGAAGGTATAGGGCGGTGACGAGATATTGGCGGACGGTGAGTCCCTCTAATAGGCATTGGGGCTGGAGCGGTTATTACGAAACTGTTGGAAATTTGTAATGAAGTCATGACAGTTGTTCGATGTTAACGCACCCAACTAGAGCTTGAAAGAACATAATATCGATTCCTGCTAGAGATAATATCTTTTCTCAGGCTGTATTGAACAGGTGAATTTCTCAGTGCATGTGGACATTTTTCAAAAAAAAAACTTCATTATGGATCGACTCCTCTTGCAAAAAATGCAATAGACGACAATGATGGAAGATACAAGTCTTCCTTCAATGTACGACTCCTGGTAAGCTCACGGTATTTATTTATCAATACCGGTGCCGGTCATTATTTAATGTAAACAGAGGAAGCACACAAAAGCAATGTTAGTCCGACACTGATTGTAATTATATTCTTTATATATTACTGCGTATTATGTATATCTGTATATATTACTCTCAACAACTGCAACGGGTCGAGAATGGTCGTTAGTAGAGATTGGGATTCGAATAAACTGTACTGACATTTGCGTACGATTTAAGATGATTGAAGACCCTGGATACTTGGCCCCCAGGAGTACCATAATAAATGTTCACGTTTAAATAGAAATCTAGGAGATATATCCAATAAATAAAAAAGGAGATAGATCCAAAAAAAAGAAAAGAAGATTTCCGTCTTTGTCGCCTGTTACAACGTGGGAGCAGGAAACCAGTGGATCAATTCTTGACTTTAGACATCACATGCTACGCGGCTATTTTGGAGATCGATAATAGTGACATCAACATTCCAGTGAATTCCACCTCCTCGTCGTACAAAAGGATTAAACTTTTTTTTAAATATTTTTGTATTGTAATTAAAATGTCTTATTCATTATGATGAGTTCGACTTTTAAACTGAGGTATTGTATCTGTCGTGTACAAAATGATTTAATCCAACTTTTTCCTTAAGGAGAACTATAGCGCTACAATAGCTCGATTTGGTTGTTTTTTTCTGCATGTAGAACTCCTGTGCTTACAAAACTTCGTGACTAGTCGTTTGCTCGTGAACTCAAGTAGTGTTCTCTTTTTGAATTCTGCGATTATCTGACGGACAGGTTGGTCTACCAAGATAAAGATGAGACAAAATAGAAACACAAATTTCCTTACTTACTAAAATTAGGCATTGTGCTCTTCATGCACACAATGGTTAATCCAACTTTATCGACTATTCTTATAAGTTATCCTGTATTCTGAGGAAATTTTGCGACGAACTTTATGAAATGAATATCTGTTAGAATTGGCGAATAGTTGGCAAGGTTAAGATAAATATGTTGTTTATGTTCAGAAGAGCAATCTAATTGTTTAATTGTGAATATGTGGTTTCTATGTCACTGTTAGGTGGATACAATCAGTAATATCCTCGTAAATATTTCGCGTGATGAATAAAAAAATAATTCTTTTCGAACACAAATATTTCTTTTGTGTTTCGATTTTACATAAAATTCGATTTAACGTACATGATTGAATCGGAAAATATATGTTAAATCGAGGTATACCTGTATATATATATATATATATATATATATATATATATATATATATATATATATATATATATATATATATATATATATATATATATATATATATATATATATATATATATATATATATATATATATATATATATATATATATATATATATATATATATATATATATATATATATATATATATATATATATATATATATATATATATATATATATATATATATATATATTCGAAATCTGAACGGATCTGATTTTTTCAGATTTGGACGAATCTGAAGCTGACAAGTCTATACAAGCAACAAATAATGTATTAGGAAAAGATTGAAGAGTTAAAATAACTCATTTGCTCCTTTATAAACTGGCTGTCTAGAAATGGACGAAAGCAAACAGAACAAAATCGAATATGATTTTTAATTAATCGAGTTGTTTAAAACACCCAAAGAACATCAATTTGAAGGAACAATGGACTAGTTCGCTATGGACGTGTGTGACAAAGATCTATTTTGCGGAGAGTACAGTCGCAATGAGACGAGAAGGTATTTATGGAACATTGTTGTCATGTTGTTGTACCAGTACATTGTACGATTGATAGATTATAGTGAAGACGCGATTTTATCAGCCCACGTTTTTGTCAGCCTCATATGAAAATTGATAGTTGGTAGTTTGATGAGCTCTAGCAGACGAACCAAGTCGAATTCGAGTAATTTTTTTCTTGAGCATATTTTTCTTATCTTAGAGATCTTTAATATGAGAAAGCCAAATTTTAATTTTATTTTAAATTTTTTCGCTGTCTGACCCTATTAAGCGAAATTTAAACTAAATAATCGGGAAGGGTTATGAAGCTATATCTAGGGATCTAGGGTTTTAAAAAGAAAGCGAAATATATGTCCCGATTTTGGCAATATCCCCGTTCTAACAGCCTAAAATTCACCAAAGGGCTGTTAAAAACGGATCTTCACTGTATTAGAATTGTCTAAAGTTGATGCAAGTTATTATGAAAATTCTGCTAGTTAACTTGAGTGATTACGCTACAGAATTTGCGAAGTTAAAGGCTGATGAAGTACTATCTCTGATAGTCGACGCTAAGCTAACAAGGCATCAATACTTATTAATTTGCGAATAAGTAGTAGAAAGGCGTCTGGAGTACTAGGGCTCTAAATTTTCATAACTTTACCTACCCAGTAATCTCTTAGCTAGATGTAAATGTCGTTAAAATGTAAAAAAGTGTTATACCTAAATCGAAAATACAGCTAAGAAATCAATCGAAAATGAAGCTAGCCTAAACACACAATTAATAAAATCGTCACTTAAAACCAACAAACGATACCGAGTTGATAGCTGAAAGTCATAGTAAGAATGTCGATAAATTAAAAAAAAAAGTTACAGTTCACTAAAGTACGGTGAAATCTAAACCGCAAGAACCGAATTGACGATAATGAAATCGGATAGTTTATTTATGTTCTCATTCGTATTCATTACCAACTATTGGCAAAACTTATATCATAAAATGTGTGACAAAATCAATTTATCACTATAAGATGAATTGATCTGATCTTTTCGATATCAAATTTGAGCTGAGCGACTCGAAAATTCACATATAATATATGGCTATGGGACGAAATTCTCTAAAAATGTATATGGCGGATGAAGAGAATGTAGGTCAAAGCTCAAATGATGGGAGGGGGAGGGGGTTGATGTAGAAAGAGATGGTGTGAGGGGAAGCTGAGAGGGGGTTGATGGAGTATGCAACACCCAACCGCATATTATACCCACCATTTGAGATTTGGTTTATGAAAATCGGTTCAGTCATCACCGAGTAATCGATGTGACTAATTCTGGAATACGTCCAGAACCCGAAAATTCCAGAACTGTCCATAGTGGACATTATATTCAAAGAATCTTTGATTGACCATCAGTGATCTAGTCTTGTAAATAGAAATGATGTTATCTAGACTTGCAAATAGAAATGGATTTTTAACCTTTGAAGTATTACGATTTTATCGGTATATATGAGAAATTTCTATGTGGTCGCAATAAACAACCTGTAACTCCGGAACCAAATGTCAGATACGAACGAAATTCAATAACAGTCTATGGGAGTATTGTATCTTTCATTTGAAACCAAGTTTATAAAAATCGGTCAAGAATTCCCTGAGAAAAAAGGTTTGAGATTAACTTAAGAACTTGAAAAGTACCTGGTGGCATCAAGAACCGTCATAGGTGGCCAATGTGGTCAAAGCTGCTTAGAATGATCATTAGTCATCTAGACCCGCAAATCCGAGTTATTTTGTACCCTTTTTGGTATATGTATTACACCATTTGGACGTCATGGTGTTACCATGTTATATGGGAATTTGCTGGGTGACCGCACTCTTCAACCCGTAACTCCGGAACCGGAAGTCCGATCGACAAAAAATTCAATAGCAGCTTATGGGAGCGTTATACCTTTCATTTGAAACCAAGTTTGAGCGATTCGGTTCAGCCATCTCTGAGAAAAGTGATTGAGTTTTGAAAACACACACATACAGACATTTGTCAATTTCGACGAACTGAGTCGAATGGTATATGAGGCTCGGCCCTCCGGGCCTCGGTTAAAAAGTCGGGTTTCAGAGTGATTGCATATCCTTTCTTTATGAGAAAGGCAAAATTGGCAATAAAGTTCCAAGAAAATTTGCCGAAGATCCTATATATCTAAACTAACGGCTTAGGCGCAAACAGTTTTGTCTTCCTAAATGCAGCTTTGGAACTATAGTGCAATGTATGGTCAAACGAAACAGACAAATGAATCCTCGGTTCAAGCACGTCTGATTTCAGTTAGCTCAGTCCAAAGTAAAATGCAAAAAACTGAGTGGTAATGATGATTTTATTGATCTGTACATGCGATGTTCGAGCTAAATTTTTCTAAAATTTGCTTCGCTAAATTTTCTAGTTATGTTAATTTATAGAAAGAAAACTCACCAAATTTCTCAAACCTTTCAAAGATTTTTAACCTAATTTACAGAATATGAACATTACGCATTAAAGTGTATTTCAACTAAATGTGATTATTCTGCGTCGTTCGGAAAAAGACTTGCGGTGCAATATTTTCGTGGATAGCAACCACGGGAAACCCAAAAAATCTGATGATAGTACGAACCAACAAAAATCAAAATAGATAACTATAAACTGTTTCCGTATTTCGTATCAAAAAGCTTTATACTTCAGCGGTAGATTTCTAAACTGGTAATGTTCGCCCATCTGTAAACGAAGATTGGCTTCTATATATATATATATATATATATATATATATATATATATATATATATATATATATATATATATATATATATATATATATATATATATATATATATATATATATATATATATATATATATATATATATATATATATATATATATATATATATATATATATATATATATATATATATATATATATATATATATATATATACATATATATATATATATATATATATATATATATATATATATATATATATATATATATATATATATATATATATATATATATATATATATATATATATATATATATATATATATATATATATATATATATTAGCATTAGCATGAGAATGATTTCAATACATTTCTGTGATTAAAGTAAAGAGCGTAATTTTTTTTCTCTCCAAGAGAATTGCTCTCTGGACTCCCTAGAACTAGGTGGCATGTTTCTTTTCGCTCGGGTGCTATCAGTTCAATCGAAGATGGAGTCGAAACAGCAATCACTCCACGAGCGTGTTGTACGGTTTTACGAAACGCTTGGTCATCGTGGAAAAAAATTTACGGTAGACCACTTTTGAGACGAAAACGTGCCCGTGAGTACAGTTTATCGGATCATGGCATCCCTGAGCGTGAAGCGAAAGTCTTGTAACGGCCGTACGGTGAAGATAAGGGACCATTCATAAATTACGTAACGCTTTTAGGGGGGAGGGGGTTCGACAAGTTGTTACATATTGTGACATAGGGGGGAGGGGGAGTAAGCTAGATCGTTACGTAACATGTTTTCACCGAAGAAAAAAATTTTTTTCAAGGAATTTATTACGTAATAGGGGAGGGGGGGATAAAGAAATTTGTGACAATTTGTTACATGGGGGGAGGGGGGAGTCAATTTTGGGCAATTTTTGCGTTACGTAATTAATGAATGGTACCTAATGACGAAGAAGAGGAAGGAAGCGTTGAAAAAGCTGTTCGACAATAAGGACGGAACGAGTTTGCGTGACACCGGCCTAAAATATCACTGCTCCTATACCTTGATTCACCGAACCCTCAAGATGGAGGACTCGGTCCCCCGGAATACACGAACGAACAGATAAAGATTGTGCAATAGCAGTGCCGGTGGATGACGAAGAACTACCGCTGGACAACGAAAGTTACTTTCCGCTCTCGAAGACCCACATTCCAGGAAATGACAGATACTATTCCAGAGATAAGTCGGTCACACCCCCGAAGTAAAATATATGTTTAAGAATAAATTTGAAAAAAAAATTATGCTGTACATCGCCATATCGGACAGAGGGACTTCCAAGCCATGGTTCAAGCCGAGCGGTCTGGCCATCAATCAACAAGTGTACCAGGAGGAGAGTACAGAGAAAATTCTCTGCCGTTCTTAAAGGAGCATTATGCGGATGGGTAGTACATCTTCTGGCCGGACTAGGCCGTACGTGCAGAAAGAAAGGAACCCGACCAGCTGACCCCAGTTCCGTCCCATTGAGGATTTTTTCGGCTTCCTCAGTGCCCTTGTGTACAAAAATAATTGGCGGGCCAAGGATACGAAGCAGGATCCGGAATTGTATCTTCTGAGAGCATCGCGACTAAGTCATACAGAGATTGACCAGGGCCGCTTCTCCAATATTCATTGACGTTTTTATTGAAGAATAAACATTATGTTTTTAATAAAAATACTGAATTCCATGATTTTTTGTTTGTTTTTTACATGACTCAAAAAATTCTCAATTTTTATTGAACACCCGTTATATAAAAATGTTGTAATATTTACGCAGTTATACATAACCGAGCGCACTCTTCGTTAAAGGGGGTTTCCTACTCGCGACGCCTAAAAATGAGCACTTTTTTGGAAATAAATTGTCAAGCATCTACTTAATGGATTTTGAAACTTTTTTTTATTTAGAAGATACATGTTTTGACTTTTCGATTAGACTTTTAAAGACGATAAGAAAAATCTCTGGCGCCCTTGAAACTTCATTGATGACACTGATGTTGAAACTGCATGGGTTCCGCTTAGGTAAAGTTGTGGCAAATTGGTTAATCTGTATTCAGAAAAGTCGTATTTTTATAATCATGGTTACGTTGGCTATGTTTAGACCAAAGGGATTTCTTTTCGTTTATAATTTGTAAAAGTTATGTAACAATTTGTGAAAATTTTCAACATTTGCGTTATTTTTTGGCCTATTAGGGGTCATAAAAATGGAACAAATTGACATTTTGCAAATCCCTCTCGACCAAACATAGCGGTATGTTTCCTGAACAATTGGAGAAAAATTATTGAAATCGGACCAGTACTTCTATAAAAAGTCCTACTTGACCACATAAAAACACTACTTTCGGGAAAACGCGTTTAAAGATAAGATGCGGTGTATAACTCGATTGTTATACCTTACTAGTTAATCTGCTATACCGGGGTCGTAGAGCTCACCTTCCTCATCACGAAAATATTCTTGGTTGTCCACATTTTGCTCCCTCTATTGAATTCGGGCCTGTTTTGCCGCGTCAACTACTTTGCGTTCAGAATGAGTTATACGTTCACTGTCGAGTCGAGCAGCACTTCAGTCCCCAAGATAATTCCCATCACCTCCATAGTTTGTAAGATCGATGAAAAACCTTGGTTGATGGTACTGACTGCCAAATAAGTCACAACAATAAGCCTACCAGAATTACTGCATGTATTTTGGCGCTAAGTAACAGATTCCACTATTCAGAGACTCATTGATGTTTTGGGTGTGAGTTCCTAAGCATCTTTCTAATGAATCATTAGATGATAGACTTTCGTAGATCCTGACATATTCGTAAGTTTCTAAAGTTCCTTTTACTTCATCCTGACGCCACTTGCATCAACTGTCCTCGCCGAGTGAACCCTTTGAGTGTTGGGGATTTTCGTTCGATGACGAGCAGTGTTCGAGGTAAGCCCAAATTGCATTTCGCAAATGTTCTACAGAATTTGAATTTCTCCGAATCGCCAGCCTATAAAATTTTCCTTTCCCACCGATACCTTTGTTTTCTTTCTTCGGTTTTCGTAATCTTTCCCATACGCTTCTTAAGGTTCAACTGACAAAGCATTTAAAAGCGGCCATCTTGGAAATCGAAAAAAGTAGTTTTTTCTTTCACCGTTGGAAAAATATTCATGAAAATCAATCAGTAGTATTCTACCAATGCCTCGAAGACACTGATTCATTGTCATGAAGATTTTTCCGGCGGTGTGAGAAACAACTGCTTTTTTCGTCTTCAAAGATGGCCTCTTTTTGAGGCGTTCTCAGTTGAACCTTAACATGCATTCATTCTACCGTACGATAATATCGTCCCCAAAAAAATAAGAAACTATTCACAGACGCTCACATATAAATAAACCGTCAAGAATGGACCGCTGTATTCTTTAAACAATGATTTTTCCATAGACAAACGCCATCGCACAGTGATGCCACTCAGAACAAAAGTTGGCCAAAATCTCTAAATCTGTCGAAATCACTACACTAGGTTATTTTAGTACTCTGGATTCCATTTCGGTATAGACGATAAAAATGGTTTTGGATTGATTAGGGTGTTCCCAACACACAAATGAGAAATTTCTTACCAACATAGAAAAGGTTAGTTTTGGCTCTAGTGTTACAATCTGGTTGAACGGTATATTATTGAAAACCAATAAATTTTAGGCATTTTTCTGAACTTTGCAAATATTGTTTGTGTTTTCTATCCGTTTATAAATATATCGTTTAACCACTTCCATTTTTTTCGCCTGTGTTCGATATATATATTATATATATATATATATATATATATATATATATATATATATATATATATATATATATATATATATATATATATATATATATATATATATATATATATAATATATATATATATATATATATATATATATACATATATATAATATATATATATATATATATATATAATATATATATATATATATATATATATATATATATATATATATATATATATATATATATATATATATATATATATATATATATATATATATATATATATATATATATATATATATATATATATATATGTCTTGTAAAACATCTCTTCTTTTAAGAAAATTTCAATATAATCAAGTAAATAAATGATTATAATAAAGAAAACCCATCATTTCTTACTATTATTATTCGAATGTTCACGCCTTCCGCGGTAAGCTTCTATCTGAACACTTTTCCAAATGTTATATCTTTCAATCCGTCAACGAACGAAGGGTGTCTTTCCAATGCGCGTACATTACCTCCACAGCTTCGAAATATTGATTAGTATCAAAAATAATTATAGGTCATAGATGCGTTTCATCTTCTGTTATTATTTAACCCATTATTGCCCAACTTATTTTTCACGCGCATCACAAATTGAGTTTTCCGATCGGAAAAAAATAATGTGGTCATTCGAGTATAATTATTTCTGTACTTCAAGTAGCTGATATAATAAGGAACAACCAGTGAAAATTTTAGATTGATCGATTAATTGGTTCTTGAGATATCGTGATCGCCGCGAATGAACTTTTCAACAAAATACAACTCCGAGATAATCGACTTTTACTGTCGGTGCAGCGAGCCAACGGTCTAGCGTATCAAACACTACGCGTCGCCTACTAGTAGTCGATGGGTAGCGGTCTTTGAATAGCTGTAACTCAAGATGTAGTATTCCGATCTTAATGAAATGTTGAGAAAATTTTCCTCAGCGTATGTAGTTTCAGAATATCTAATTTACAAAAATTCGATTTTTTTTCATCCTGACAAAAATGTGTAACCCCTTAAGGAAAAATTGATTGAAAACAAAACATAAACACCAGTTTAACCACGCTAACTTCTCTAAACGTATTCTGCAAGAGTATATGAACAATATTAACTCATTTATAATGCCTGGTCTGTGTTATTGTTTTAGTAATAGGAGTTCTTCTTAGCACCTACTATATATAGTAGGTTGGGCAATAATGGGTTAATTAGAAAATATTTCTAAACATATTTATAGTACGATTTTTCAACATACTAAATAGTAAAACGCATAATGAATTTATGGACGCAATCGGATATTGTACCCCAGAATGTATCGAATCAGCTAATTTCAGCGCCAGCTTGGTTTATGCAAAATTAATACGATAGGAAACACGCGTAATTGCAATAAATTCTTGCTTTTCTTGTTATTACATCAAACCTTTGACGAAAAATAGTTACCTACCAAGCTTGGCGCAATACACCACTATGATATTCTGAAAGATGATGCAATTTCCTATAATATGCAACTAATGGCGTGCTTTTCGGATTGTTCCTTCCTTAGTAAAAGTTATGATGAATATTCAAGGTTATCTGTTAAGACGGTATTCTTTATCATAAAATGCTGACATTTCCAAATTTTTAAATATTTCAAAATCCAAAGCTCATTTTCGTTGCATATTGAGGTAGCATGCATGAATTTTAAAGATATTGGGAATTAACTTGCGATGAATATGTTCTAAATTCAATTATGAGTTAGAAGTGTTAAATAAGATCGTAATTTGAAAATACCTCATGTCTAATCAGATCTCAACATCCAAAAAATACTTAGAGATCTTCAAACACCACAATTTAAAAATTAAATTTCATATTTTTAATTTTGGCCAGCTTTGCATCACTGTACATTGTGGTGCGCCGCGCTTATAGTATCTCAGAAACAGCCGGAGATGGGTACCTTTCGGTTCCCAGAAACATACCAAGGAATATAATTTTCACCAAATACTTTCTGTGGCGTATTCTCAGGTACATATAGATTGAATTTAAACAAAGAAAAACAAATCGATTTTTTGTAACCGTGAGAGTAGAAGACCCTCTTAATAGTTTCCAGGGCCCGAGAGGTTTTAAGATGGCCCTGACTGCAACCGGGAGGTTCAACAAAGGCCCCGCAATAATACGGTAGAATTCGTCCACCAGGATATCCAACTACCCAACTGCCTGCGCAATTTCGTCCAAGCGAAACGTATTTTGGCCAACTATCAAACGAAAGTTAAAAAATTGGAAACATGTTTTAGGACGATATATAAATGGCTCGATGTTGAAACAATAGCTGCTGAGGTTGACTAGTCCACAGCTTCGATGTGGGTGTGCAGGATTAATTTTTCATTCTTGTTTGCATCTAGCACAACTTTTTTTGATTACAGGTAATTTACAGCACTGCTCCCATCCCGTTTGCTACCCGAACTCGGTCTGCTCTGCACGGTCGACTGATAATATTTCTATTTGAAACCTATCGTGAATTATCTTTTATGGACGGGGGCACGAAAATATTAACAGCAGTGTTCAGTATCATCATTCAAGCTTCAGTTTTCAATTTAATATCCATACAAAAAATCAAACCAACATAAACATATCATGCCACAACGAGTCCTGCCAAAATAAACACATAATTCGATTAAACAACAACTGAAAATGATAATGATGATTATGTTCGCTTCGCTCACCCCAAATCTGTCAAATGGACATTCAATCACCCAACTTACAAAGAACCCTAGCGGTGTTGATAGGTCGTTCAACCGCAACCCGGAACTGGTTCTTTTCCTGTTGTCTCCGCCAGTCCAGCAGCTTTGGCTACATAAAAAGCCACAGTTACACAACACAAATGCACACACAGATACACATGTACAGGCACAAACACGGTGGTCAAATTAGGACAAATTAGTAATGAGTAATGAAATTAGTTGCGTCCCTTGCCGTGATCTCCTGTGACAACCGGAATGACCGGAGATTCATTCGTACCGCTGATGGTGGCGCCCGGTTGATTTTTGCTCCGTCGGAATTTGTTATCCGTTCCGAATGCAGCCGGTGGCTAATTGGTTCCATTTAATCGATTTGTTTCGTCAATAGACTGTGGTTCGCTATGCGGTTGATTTCTACACTGCTGCGTTGGTTTCGGGTGTTGGTGGGCGAAATATGGGTGGTGAATTGCACCAAATCGAGTATGATATTGATAGTTATGCAGTTGATCAATAGTACCGGCCAATAAATAAGTCGAATTAGCAAATTTGCGGAAATATACTTTCTGCAAGGTGGGTAATGTGGTTCCATAATGTTTGGTCTTTGATTTAATGTGTGCTGATTGGGTGCCATCGACGTATGGACAATGGATATGTAGCGTAGATGGCGACCGGTTGGCTCACCACTGCCACAGTCATACGTCGCTGATCGGCGGTTCAAAGGGTTTGGGTATATGTCCGGGTACCGGAGTGTTTAATAATATGCATATGTTAGCATCAAAACTAGTGAATTGGTAAACAGTTTTGAACATCTAATTTGAATTAATGGATTTACTAATGATACGGAAATGCAGCCCGTAAGATTAAAATGACATTTTATTGCTCTTAAAATATTCTAACATTCTTCGTGTTATCATACACACATAGAAAAAAATCGTGTAAATTTACGGCATATACGAGCATTAAAAATGACATAATTTTACGAATAGCGTAATTTTCCTGCTTATATAGATGATAAGTGTATGTAATTCTATGGCACAACGCAAGAAAAGTATACAAAAAACGGTAGGCGGCTGTATCTTGTCATTTCGTTTGTTAAAATTCGTCAAATTTGGAATAACGTCAACGATAAAATTAATATTTTTGGTGTGTAGCTAATAAATAACATTACTTATGGTAAATGCTTTTACACCATCTCAATTTCAAATTACAAAATCAAACAAATTAGGTGAGCAACTGTTTTGACTGTTGTCTGGATCAACACGGGAAACTACATCGCAGATGCATTTCCTGCAGCCAACACCATCAATTTCAAACTGCGTCGGAACGTATTTCAAACCCGAAATGGGTTTCCTGTCGCTCTTTTTCGGTTCTCAATTGAGCTTAAAAGCCCAGCTGGGGACCTCCAACAGAGCCGTTTGTTTGGTGCATTAACCTCACGGTGCAATATAGGCGCGTACAACTGTTTGTCGAGCTATTGGTGCATTGTTGCACAATGGGAATAGATTGATTTTTTTTTTCAATTTGATTAATCTTTGGATAGATTAGTTAAAAATTGAGAAAATATTGACAGAAAAAGAAATAAGACATTTATGTATCAGCAGTTATACTTTCAATTCAGAATACAGCAAAATAAAAACGAAACATCACACAATATTTGACCACGTTTTACTGCAACTCTTTCCGCTGTTCCATAGGCCGAAGCCAATCCAATATATATTTTTCTCATACCCGAAACGCGGCCGTACCGATTGACCACCACGCACATCCACTGGGGGGCCACGGCTGCCACTGATTACAATAACCGGCACAACAATGCGTACACAATCGTTTCACCATTAAATGTGGAACTGCATACTGCCGGTTTGTGGAGCAGTTTTTTCTCCTTCGTGTTTGGTATTGTTCCGATTGTCCTACTGTGCAAGGACGGACGATCCTATTTTTTCCCCGGCTGCCTGAGGACTATAATTGAAATCCAAACAGTCCATTGAAACGCGACGAGAATTGTGTGACAGCAGCAGCAGCAGCAGAGCAGACACATTTATCTGCCATCGTACTCTGATTTAATTGATTCAAATAGAATTAAACTGTAGTACATAAATATTTTTCAATCACGTGGCATTGTTCCGAAACACCTCCCTGGCAGTGCATATAAACAACAATTGAATCGTTTGGTTTATCCTGCCGGTTCGCTTGCAAACCGATTTCCCTTCGGGAAACCGCGGGTTTAGCTGAATGCGGTGAACGTTTTTATTTCTGCGATATTGCCTTGTTCAAATAAATCTTTATTAGCTCTATTTAATAAACCATTACTATGGCAGTATCAACTAGATAAAGTTTGGATAATTACAATAGGTTGCCTATGTGACGGCTGATTTGGCAGTTAATATTTAAGACTTTTAGATGATATCCAACGGGGAAAAACGATTGAAAAGGTAAGTTAAGTGAAAGCAATTATGTGAAAAACCTTCCCCAGAAGAAGAATTTGAACCATCCGGCCCATTGCACAAACTCTTATCACGGTGTCTTTATCGAACGACTTTATTAAAAAAATCGGCAACCGCGAAACTTCAGGATATGGAAGAACGGACTTTTACCTTTCATTTGCAACCCATCGCAAAATAATCGGTGGGGGGGTCTATAACAACTTTTTATTTCAAAGATTTTTGTTTGAAAACATAGGTTTCACAATAATACTAGTTCACATGTTTGCCAATAGGTGCTATAGACATTCAAATAATAATGAAAATGAGAATCTGATGGAAAATTCCATTGTCTACAACTTTGTAGAGAAATATAAATTGATATAAAATCATCCGAGAAAGTTATTAACATTTTATCAGTTTATAGATTTGCATAGGGCATACTGGTCAAAAACTCATTTTGCAGGGACTCATAAAAAATGTTGGGTTTAGTTGAACAGTGTCTTCAGATGAACTTAAATGTTTACAAAATCCCATTTTAAACGGAGAAATATATTTTCAGATTCCGTCGGTTCTTAGGCGCCAATGATATTTTATGAATATTGAAGCAAAGAGAAATGTTGACAAGATTTTTTCGATACTCGTACCTTTTAAAGAAATTAATTAAAATAGTAAGCAGATTTAATTTTTTCAATCATGTATTCGTGTCTTCTTTATAATATCTATTTCCATTCTAAGGGATGGCTATTGTAATCTAAAATTAGTCTCCTTCCTGATCAGATTCTGCATGGCAAAATACAATTGGTTTAAATTCAAAACTTTCTATTTGAATGAACCTAATCAGACAATTCGAGTCATTGTAACAAATGACAGATTTTATTACAACTTTTGATTGAAAATTATGTTAGTCCTTTTCAATATTAAAAGAAAAATCAGAGAAAAAATGAGTTTTAGGTATATGTTTGATGGTGTTGGGGGAAGATTCCATTCATCAGAATGTAAAAAGGTTACTGTTAAGGGTTTCGCTTGCACTCAAATCGAATTTTATTTCCAAAAGAAACAAATTTCACAGTCTTAGGAAATGGTATCACAAACACGCCCCATAACAAATACCTACTGTGTATAATTTTTTACGGAAATCGGTTAAGCCGTTTGGGAGTCTATAAATCATATACATACAAACTTGGACTTTTATATATATAGATTTCTCGCATAATATAGGATAGCTCACTATGGGGAGGCATGTGACCAAAAACGAAAATTGCATCAATTCCAATTCAAACCAATTCTATACTGAATGTTTATATATACTCTAGCTAAGAAATTCCCAGAGTATCTCGGAAATATATTTGACTTAACTGTGTATATGGATGTCTAAAGATAAAAATTTTGAAAAATAGAAATATCACGCATGTTTTTTCAACTGTTCGTATCTTTGCTGAGTTTTGAATAAAACATATGTTCAAATATGCCATTTTAAAGCTAAGAATGCCAGTTTTGTGATTATATTATTGGAAATGCATATATATATATATATATATATATATATATATATATATATATATATATATATATATATATATATATATATATATATATATATATATATATATATATATATATATATATATATATATATATATATATATATATATATATATATATATATATATATATATATATATATATATATATATATATATATATATATATATATATATAGCATTGGTATGGAGTTATATGAAAAATAACGATTCAAAGTCCTAAAATATCCACAAATTGGATCCGGGAAAAAAGTCCCCCAATGTCCCCCGGAATTATCGATGGGGGATGCAAGCATAATGCATCTTCTAACTTATAGAGAAGATTTTAGTTGCCCGAATTTGTCCTAAACTGAGAACGCATCACTTTTAAAGTTTTAAAGGCAGTCTCAACTAGTCGACCAGAAAAGGATACTTCAGTACATGCTTCGGTTGAGTGCTTCATATTCCACAACGAAATGAGCGTGGACTACAATTTTTATTGAAAAGATAATTCATCTGACTACATTTTTGCTATTCAACATTACTGTGTAGCAATAAATTGTACTGAGTTGTATTTGAATTTCCAACTACCGTTAACACGATCAATGTAACCAAATATTTGAAATTTTTAAATAGCATTATTTGTAAATTCAAAAATGTTCATGCTTATAATAATGAGCCCCAGAATCGTCAAAAGCAGGTTTTGTGACTAAGAAATTTTTTTATGGCCACTCGTAATATAAAAAATGTATTTCAATACCAATTCTGCTAGTTTTAACTATTTCCTTTTCGTGATAAAAAATCGTGTACATTTACGTCTCCTGGCTCTGACATATACGAGCATCAAAAATGACTTACTTTTAAGTTTGATTTTAATTTTGCATGACGTTGAATTTCGTAAATCACGTAATTTTACTCCACATATAACGTTTGTTCTGAATGGCAGTAAGTGTAATTTTCTGTCATTGCGCATGTAATGTATATCTTTCATGTAAAATTAAACGAAGCACGGTTATATTTCGTCATTTCGTGAATTACGGTTTGTTAAATTCTGTCATGCTTGCAATTACGTCAACGACAAAATTCATATTTTTTGGTATGTAGGATTCATTATACTATATCTCCGGAACAAAAGTTCCAAATGAAACAACAATTAATCGCAAACTATAAATATGAAGAAGATATATTAGCATAGCAATAACCTGAAAGAGCGACATTTCTTTTAATTGGTCATTTCAACGTTGAAATAATCACTAAATAGCCTATGCACTTCAAACTACTTTCTATTTAATTCTATTTAATACATAAATTTAAATTATTATGTCTCTTTTGTGACATGCATTCTCTCTCCATTACTATTGGTTTGTGGGTTAGAAAGCACATGTTATCTGAGTTTTTCCTTTTTTTTTCGCTTTTTGAGTTTTTTGTGACACTTTGAAGCCAAAGTCCCATTTTCGCTAAAAAAAACAATTAACATTTTTTGTAAAAATAGTTGTAATAATAATTTTATCAAAAGGTCTAGTAGTTACCCGGAGAATGATGTGAAGAAGAACTGTGAAAAATTTCGAAACGATTGGCCCAGTAGATTTTGAGTTATGATGCACACCGCATTTTTTCGAGGTGCCTTCGGAAATTCACTGTCTCTTGACCAATGAAAATTTAAGAAAATATTTTTCAAATACTGCATCATTATATGGAAAGTGAATGAATTGACTAAAACTCTCTGTGCCTCTTTTTTATTTTTTAAAAAAAAAATACCTTGAATACTTTACACCAAACCCCCTACCTCTCCCCCTCCTCCTCAGCCTTAAGGTTTTTAAACCTGGTTACGTCCATTATGAGTTTCGTTCATTATTAACAACTCAAACAAGCCTTTCGCGAAAGAATATGAAACAAAAAATTTTTAGCCGCCTGTTTGTATGGAACCTTCCCAGAGTGCGATAGGAGCGAAGACCGTATACCAACAAAACTGGAAACCCAGTCCAGAATATGGAGACAGTAACAGCAAGCCCTCTTTCCGGTAAAGGTTGTAATTTATATGTCTACTTTTATATTGAACTCACTTTTTTCTATTTTGCCTATTTTACAATAGGAAAAACTTTTATTTCTCATTGACTTATGCGATTTGTGTTCAGTGTATAGCGATTCCGTAATTTCTTCTTAAAGAGAATTATGACAGTATGCTTTGACATATTTCTACTAGGTTATGCGAAATGTAGTACTTTTAAAGTCAAAGTGTGATTGGAGTACAAGAAAAGGCTTGTGGGTATACATTAGTTTAACAGAAATCCTCCAATTTCTCCTAAAAGTTAACAAAGTTGAACCTAAATCTGAAAAAAATAGATTTTTTTCCAACATTTTTATATTAATTTTGAAACGGTCAATCAGGATTTTCAAATGACTAAATATCTTATCAAGTTTGTTTAAATATAAATGTTTATATTTAAGCCAAATGTATCTTACAGGATATTGATGGAAAAGGAGGTTGGTTCAAGATTATACCAGCCATCCTCCAGAACGAGGAAAGAAATAAAAAAGAAGAAAATAATATAGTTTTGACAGAAAAAAAAACTATTCCTTTTTACTAGCACATTTGAAAGAGTCTCATTTTAATACAAATTTTGTCTGCTCTTCTATATACCTCCTTGATCATAAGATACCATTTGTACGTAAGAACCGGTGTAATCTGGAATTATGTTTTTCTGCTTTCAGGTGGGACTTTGTCAGCACTCAGATTCCTTTGAATACACTGTTCGATTAAAGCAAACCATTTTTCGCATATGAAAATATTTTTTTGAAATTGACTTATTAACCAACCGGCCCCGCGTAAATTTAAAACTTTGGCAAAATTTTGATAACTTTCTCATACGATTTTAGATCCATTTTTTGTTCTCTACATAGTTGTAGACAATGAAATTGCCCATACGATTTTCACTTTTAGCAATATTTGAATGTCTATAGACGAAATTCGCGGCAAATCGTATTCAGAGTTGGCAGCACCCTTTTAGATGTTAATGAAACTTTCTGTACATGAGGACTTAATCGGAAAAAGCCACTTTGCATATTTTGACGTAGGACGTTGACGTCTTTGATTTCGATATGGGGGTGCACTTTGCAAATTCTACAAAAATGGTATTTAACGAAAAGTGGTCCAATTTTAAACGCATATAATTCAGCCATCTTACGATAAAATTTCAATTTTTTTGCTCATATCGCCCTGAAATACTTCTAAGAATAGATTCCAATAGATAAACCCAAAGATTTTTTTATATCATGACATTCAAACTTTAAATAATGTACAATCTAGTCAAAATATCGCGAAATTGCACACGGAAGACAGCGCTTCTCAAGTCCGGCACGACAGATATGTGTACCAAGCGCGCTACGCTTCTATGAATGACGTCATCATCGACTATTTAAAGAACGGAATTGGCCGGACAATCTCAGTTACCTGTTGAACGGCAGGCATTTCCACTTCACGTGATTCATTTTCAATCAGCCTACCTTATTTTGATTCTGCTAATAGGTACATACTACAATGCCTATTTATGAATGAATACATTGCCACTCGCAAAACCGTTGCAAAAACGCATCTAAGTCCATATATAAAATTGTTTTCGATTCTTGTATATTTATAGTTTCGATACATGATTAAGAGCCTTCGCTTCTTTTGTATGCGTACTTTAGGAAAGTTACAATAATGGGCAAAATATATTTATAAACCTTGGTCTGTACATGAAATGTGTTATGTTATATTGTCTAAAATTTGTTTTTTTTTCATCGATCCTGGTTTATTACCACACACAATCGAAAAGTTTTTACAATTTTTAAAAGCTGATCTTGTGCTATAAAGATTTAGTTCGGTCACGGTTTTCTGTCTTCTTTCTTCAGATCTTTTCAAATAAGTTTAATCGGATTCGATCACCTACTATAAATGAAATGACATGATAACCAAGACGGCTTGCACTAAGAAAATAAATATTTTATATTAAGTAGTATAGTCATACATCTGCAATTCGTGCAACCCCATAGGGCTACCCATTGTAGTTTTGTTTTTTTCCAAAAATGATCTAGACTGTCTTTTGAAAAGGGCCAAACTTTTTTTACCATTTTTTTTATTTCGATTATAGAGGTTTTAACCGTAAGGTCATTCGCCTCTTCGGGTTAGAAAAATCTCTTATGAAAAATTTCTAACCCTATGTGCGGGGTTGGGACTTGAACCCAAGTGCGCTGCGTACAAGGCAAGCGATTTACCAATACGCTACGCCCACCCCTCTTTTACCAATTTTTTCAAATGGATATAGTCTAAAAATGACAAATCCTACAAAAAATATTGTAGGAGTGGTTTTCACAAAATTAGTCAAATTTTCGAATGAAAATATTGAAAAAACTCTTCATTGACTCCTACACTGAAAAAAATCGATTTTAAAAATTTAAAGTCGATTTACAAAAAAAAACCATTTTTGATTTGGATGAAATTTTGTTCCAAGATAGATAATTATGTTCTCTACCTACCGTCAAAAATTCAATTTGGGCATTTTTAAGGAAACAAAGTTATTTGCAAAAACTTGTCCTTGTCCAAACTGAATTTTGTTTCAGTGTATTTTTATCGATAACTAAACCAATGAAAATCATAATCATCTCAGAATCCAATAAAACTCAGTCTGTGAGAAGATATTGTCTAATTTAGCAACTAAGCATATTTATATTAAGGGGTTAACTACTTTTTCATTTTTTATGAAATCGAAATCGTTTTCCCAAATTTTTATAAAGATCCGAGAAATAGATCGAAAGTTTTAGCACTTCCAAGCGCGCTTCGTCTACTAAGAGCAGTGGTAATTTGAAATTTTAAACTCGATTATCTCGAAATGTCGTTTTACTAAAAATTGTTTTTCCGTGATCACGATTGCCGAAAAACTACTCAAACAATTTTCTTATTTTTTTTTTCAATTGATCGTAATTAATTTTTCTCTTACTTTAACGATTTCTTTTTTATTCATAAATTTTTGTTTCATGGATATGAATTTTTAATGCAATTTTTGGAGCTTAAAACAGCGATTTTTTACTAAAAATATTCTCGAATACAGGAAAAAATTATTATTTATTCAACTAATCGTTAAGGTACGAGGAATATTCATATACTAATGGAATTTTTTGAGTTTGGGATTTTAGATGATCTATTGGTCTCCAATCGTGATCACCGCAAACTCTCAAATAAAAAGGGTTTCGGGGAAAAAGCCATAACTCCGCCAATTATCAATTTATTTTTATAAACTTATGCTTGTTTATTTAACTGAAAAATGTAATACCATAATATTATAAGTTTGATGTAATGAAATCATTGCTTTACTCCTTTACGTAAATTCAAACTTTCTTTATATTTTTATCACTAAAAGGTATGTAACCCCTTAATCAATAATCCCATTGAAGGGGGTGGGCGTAGCGTATTGGTAAATCGATTGCCTTGTACGCAGCGCACCTGGGTTCAAGTCCCGACCCCGCACATAGGGTTAGAAATTTTTCATAAGAGATTCTTCTAACCTGAAGAGGCGAATGACCTTAAAGTTAAAACCTCTATAATCGAAATAAAAAAAAAAAAAAAAAAAAAAAAATCCCATTGAAAAGAGTTTATGTCGTTAAACAAATATTCCATTATTCCTTTTTTATGTTCTTGTTTAGTGCTGAGGAAGAATCAAGGAAAAAAATAACCACCACAGCATTATGTATTAAATTTTACATAATTATTTATTTATTTATTTTTCTATATATTAGCTATATATAGCTTATATATAGCTTGCAAAGTTTATTTTATTTTTGTATTGTGCTGCTGCTGCATCAGACATAATATAAATTTTAGAAAAGTTTGTCAATTGTTTCATAAAATTTATCATTTTTGAGATGAGCATCCGAACTGCAGTCTTCCAGTCTTCCAGCCTTCCAGTCCTCTAATCTTCCAGTCTTCCAGTCTTCCAATCTTCCAATCTTCATTCAAGATAATTTAACAGTACCCGCGCAGCTGTCAAATTAGCAACGTCAGCTTAATAAGTTATGATAACACATTGATGATAATGATATAGTTTTTAGATTGGATGTTGGATTTGATATTTGGTAAAATTTTCTTGAATGATTTAATTAAATATTGGAGAGTAGAATTAAATGTGGAAATAGCCAAAGCGTGAATATTTGAAGTAAGCGGAGTTAATGGAATACGGGAAGAAGGTGATAGTTTTTTCTGCATAGTTAAAAATCTGTGTGTATAGATATGTATAGTAGTTTAAGTTGGACTAGCTGGAGATAAAGGTGGCTGAATTGTACTTTTGAACGCGAATTACCCATAAACATCGTAGGTTTCTATATCTTTAATAGTCAAGATAAATTTATGCATTGAATATTACGTGCAGATTGCATTAGGAGTTTTGGATTTGGCGGGAAGTTAAAACTTTAAAATGTAAGGTTAACTGAGTTCTTGTTCTCAAACATGTACTAGTCGATAAATTGCAGCTATGAGTGATTGTTAAAAATCCACTACGAAGACGGTTTTGATCGACTCTTATCCGATACCCCCGCACGAGTATGTCTGGGAATTTGATGTGTGACCGCACCCTTCAACCCGTAACTCCGGAACCAGAACTCCAATCCAAATAAAATTCAATTGCAGCTTCGGGCAATGTTACACCTTTCATTTGAGTATAGCTTTGTTTAATTCGGCCCAGCCCTTTCTTAGGATATATGAGTGAGATTATTTGACACATACTCATATATATATATATATATATATATATATATATATATATATATATATATATATATATATATATATATATATATATATATATATATATATATATATATATATATATATATATATATATATATATATATATATATATATATATATATATATATATATATATATATATATATATATATATATATATATATACATACATACATACACACATACATACATCGGGGACTGCAGGGACAGAAAGACAGGAGTTTAGGGGCTTACCGACGCTCACCCCCCATCGGACCTACTGCGAGTTGAGGAGTCATGCTAGAATATAGTAAGGTAAGGTTGGGCTGTTATTTGCTCATACAATGTACCACAAAGAGTCGAATACACCGATGAGAAATAGAGCAGCACAAATACACTGCGATGTGCAGAACGACCGCACAAAGAGAAACTTGAAAGCGAAAAACGAGAAAAATCTGTGAACTTTTTGTAGCTTTCGCTCACTGGCAAGCAGGTAGGAAGGCGAATCAAACTACAATTCAGATAAAGTTTGATCGGTAGAACGTTTTTAAAATGTTTTTTGGTTGCCTTCTCTGCTTCTGTGCGCGTGGTACAAAGATTCACTCTAAAGAGCATTTTTTATGTCTACTCTTTGAGGTGTGCAGCCATGGAGTAGAATGCACGTATGGGAGCAACACACATCGGAGTGAAGAGGTTTATTGTGAAAGAGAAGAGCGGCGGTTCGCATGACAAGTGCAAAGAGTGTTTTTTATTCGCTCTGAGGTGCATTACATCCCTGTTGGGCTCTATAAAAAGCAATATAAATCCGAAAGTGGCTCCGTCGAATAAGGATTTAATGGAAATTAATCTACGGACTGACAGCCACCCCATTTCACTACCCTAGTGAGGATGGGTGACATTTCTCCGTCCAGTTAAAACTTTGGTAGGTCTCCAAGTATGGTCGGAACCCGGCACCTTAGCTGGTAGGAAGTAGGCTCAGTTGAACATTCCTGACTAGCGTCGATCTGGCTCTGAACTCCATGAAGGACCGCGTCAATCCCCGCATACGACTTCACTGCTCGCAAAGGTAACCATGGTAACAAAGGTATGGGGACGACTACTTACTACGGGCGTAGATAGTGGCTTGGAGTTGGGATTCAAAAAGCATGGAAGAAGACAAAAACAACGAAAATAAAAAAAAAATTCTAACGGAGCAAGTGTGGTAAACCCGTTCGCCAAAGGTGCGCTAGCGAGGTCGTCGACCAAGGGCAACAGCAAATGCAACCGCAAAAGCAGCAGCAGCGAGAGCAACGCAGGGAAGCCATTCCGAGCACAAGCGGCGACAAACCAACTGGAGGCCAAGGAAAGCTAGGGTGTGCACGCCGAAACCAAGCATTATTCAAGAACACCAGCCTTCTGTGTTGCCTAAAGTGACGAAAGTGAGACAAAATATCTACTCTCTACGAATTAGTGAAAGGCAAGGGTAATGTGCACGGACAGATCAGGGATACAGTGATTAACATCACATCAACCGTAGCAGCAGCTGAATGCAAACACATGACGCTACTGTAGAGAGTTGAAAGTGCCAAAAAGACACTGAAGACCAAGAAGACAGCTAAATCAGAAACCTATGAGACGCCGAAGAGTGACCGGCATTTTTGTTCTATGAAAAGAGTAATAGAAACCCAGGAGGGGAGGAGGAACCGAAAAAAACAGCCAACAAAGGGATAGTGAATAACGAACCTTAGAAGAGAGGAGAAAAAAAAACAGAAAGAGAAGGATGAAAAGAAGAAAAAGAAGGAAGAAGACCTTTGGCTGCACCAGGAGAGGTATAGAAGAGTCGCTCTAGTCGACAAAGCAAATGACCGTGTGACGTACGCTGCGATCCTCAAGAGGGTAAGAGAGGATACCAAGTTGAAGGAGCTGTGGGAGAACGTAATGTGAACCAGGCTGACGAACGATCCATTGATCGTGAACTCAATCTATCGGGAACTCGTGGCAGAAGCGGTGAGAGGAGAAGATCAAGATCAAAGTCGAATTCTCGATGTGCTAGATGCTATTGATCCATAGAGCCACAAAACAAACGGAGAGGTGTTTCAGGTGTCTGGGTTTCGGCCATTATGCAACAAATTGTAGACGTCCGGACAGATCTGATCTGTGCGGAAAATGTGGGGAAAAGGGATACATTACTAGAGATTGCACAAAGCAACCGAAGTTCTTGCTCTGCACAAAAAGGGCAGAAGGGGAACCACATGACGGAAGGCTTCTTATGTTCAAAGTACAAAAAGCACAGCACCAGTTGTGGCAGACAACAACAGAAACGATGTACGACGTTGCAATTATTGCAGAGCCGTATCGTATTGCTCCAGATAACGGTAACTGGGTGGTGGATAATGCAGGGATGGCGGCAATCCAAGTGATGGGCGCTTTTTCTGTACAAGAGGTGGTTAATAGCACACACGAAGACTTCGTGATGGCCAGGATCAACGGCGTATTCGAATGTAGCTATGCTCCTTCCTCATGATGAACAACGTGGTAGTAAAACCGGATGATGGACACACTAACCGACTCGTTAGTCGGACGAACGCCGGTTGTTATGGGAGGAGATTTAACCTGACCAACACAAGAGGTTACAGCCTGTTGGAAGCCTTGGCGAAACTGGATGTAAGGCTGTGCAACGAAGGTTCCGTAAGCACATTCCGTAAAGACGACCGGGATCCATCATCAACGTAGCCTTTCGAAGCGCGTCGCTGATGGATAACATGAATTGGCGAGTTAGTGACCAGTACACACATAGCGACCACCAAGCGATCCATTCACCATTGGTCTGCGGAATTGCATTGGAACGCAGAGAGTGAGAGCTGGCGAGCGGAAGCACTTCGACAAGGACATCCTTGTGGAAACATTTCGTGCTGACAGACTTGCTCCAATTTAGAATGCCGGTGAGGTGTCGGAAACATTAGCGAGGGAGTGTGACGTATCAATGCAGAGAAAAATGGAGCCGAGGAAATGCCGACGTCTGTTGTGTTGGTGGAACGAAAGGCCCAGTATTCTGCATGCTGCCTGAATGCTAGAAGACGTGTGCAGAGAGAAAGATCTGAGATAGTCAGAGAAGAGTTTAAGATGACATTTCGGGCGACTAGGGGAGCTTTTAAATGTGAGATAGTATTTAGTAAGTCCACCTGTTGCAAGAATCTGTGCAGAGAAGTAGACGCTAACCCCTGGGGCAATGCTTACCGTGTCGTTATGGCCAAGGGTCCAGTGTCGCCAGTCGAAATGTGTGCTGACAAAATGAAGATTGCCATGGAAGGTCTTTTTCTGAAGTACGACCCAACCGCTTGGCCGCCTACACCGTACATCGAAGCAGACGATGGAAATGCTGGTCACAATTGAATCTCCAACGAAGAGGTCCTCGTAATGGCAAAAAAACTGAAAGCGAGGAAAGCTCCCGTATCGAAAGGTATCACCAACGTTGCACTGAAGACCGCGATTTTGGCGTTTCCGGAAATGTTCAGGATAGTCCTACAGAAAGGCCTTGACGAGTGCTACTTCCCGGATAGATAAAATATTCAGAAGGAAGCCACCAGGAGGTCCAGCATCGGATTGGCCTATATGCCTACTGAATACTCTTGGTAACCTCCTGGAAAGCGTCATCCTCAACAGGCTGACGACTTACGCTGAAAGAGAGAACGGACTATCGCAGAGGCAGTTCGGGTTCCAAAAAGGGATATCGATGGTGGACGTCATCCACACTGTGATCGCGAGCGCGAATAAAGCATCGAAGAGAAAGAGAAGGGGTAGTCGCTACTGCGCCGTGATAACGATAGACGAGAAGAACGCGTTCAATATTGTCAGCAGGGGGTGATCGTCATAGCGCTGCACAGAATGCGGGTTGCGGACTATCTGTGCAAGGTTCTGAAAAGTTTCATCCAGAGCCGAGTACTGGTCAACGAGGTCGATTAGGCCCACGGCGGTAGCACCTCAGGGCTCCATATTTGGTCCAACACTCCTGAATGTAATGTACAAGATCGAGATCGTCGGCTTTGCAGATGACGTTGTCCTGACGATAACCGGTGAGACCCTCGAAGAGATGGAGATGATGACGGTAGAGGCAATAGACTCGTGGAAACCTGGATAGCTGACGCCAAGTTGGAGCTGACCAACCACAGTACGATGATCGACGATCGGTTAGATTAAAACAGCCACGTCGACTGTGTACGTGAGAAGGCTGCGAGGACAACTAACGCATTAGCAAGGAGAGAAAGAGGCAGCACAAGACGTCTCCTGGCGGCTGTCTCATCCTCAATACTGAGGTATGGCGTACCGACCTGGACTGCTGCGCTGAAAATCAAGCGGAACCGTGAAAAGCTGAACAGGATATTCTGGTTGATGGTTGTACGGGTCACGAATGCGAACAAAACGATATCATCGGAGGCAGTATGCGTAATTACCGAGATGATTCCCATCTACATCGCTCTGGCTGAGGACGTGGAATGCTACCAGCGGAGAAACGCACGTAATTCAAGGAGACTGGTCCGACCGGACTTATTGGCTAAGTGGCAGGAGAAAGGAAAGTGGACCTACCGACTCATACCAAATGTGTCTGCTTGGGACCTTGGGTACATAGGAAACATGGTGAGGTGAACTCTTATCAGACGCAGTTTTTGTCCGGGCACAGATGCTCCGTAAGTATCTGCATCGGTTTAGACACGCTTCGTCACCCCTTTGTCCGGAGTGTGTGAACGTGCAAGAGACACTGGAACTAGGGTTCGTCGCGGTTGCGGTAATTACCGCAACCGCGCGGTATTTACCGCACCCGCACCGCAAAAACTGCGGTGCGGTGAGACACTTTTTCTCGCGGATGCGGTGCGGGAAATGAGCTTTTACCGCGCGGTATTACCGCAACCGCACTTAAAAAAATAATTGATAAAGTCTGCTTCAAAAAGTGAATTAAAACTTTGACTTTTAGCATTTAAGAACGACGCAAATTATTACCTTACAATAGGGAAACATAATAAACATTTAATTGCTCTAATTTCCATGGACTTTACAATGATTTGAAAAGAAATCTGAATATAATCTATATTCAACCCATCGTTACTTACATTATTAATTTGGCACCATTATATTTACGACATATTTTGAACATTTTGAAAAAATTACAAGCGAACCTTTTAAAATATATAAAATGCACAATCCAATCATTGAAAAACAATTGAATTGTACTGTGAAATTCAATTTAAAAAAGCCTCATTTCTCCCGATTCCTCTTGGCAATCGTGAAATTATGAATCGTGTACGATGGCGTTTTCTCAACTGTAAATTTTAATTAATTTGGAGAACTTAAAGATGAACTTAAAAAAGTCTTAAGACTTAAAAACAACCCAAAGAATGAAATTATCATCATCAAAACAAACGAATTTGGAGGAATCAGCAGTAAGGGAGACAAATGTTTGAAGAGCGTCCAAAATAAGCAAGGGTCCAAATTAGGCTGATAACTTTATTATTCGTTCTTCAACATCGTATTTCTATCTCTGTTGGTTTCTGTGTAAATTCGCAATGAATTTTCCTGCAGTTCGTTTTTCAGACTCCTTCTACATAACTTTTTTTCGCATACGTCCATTGTTCGTCCAACTGGGAATATTTTCTACCAATTTAACAACTAATATTTTTCAGTTAGGAGTATTTTGTAACTTTTTGAAATTAAAGCTTTCGAAGTAAGTATAGGGTATTTCGATTTTTTTGTGTTTCTCAAAGCCTCTTTTCATATTGCGACAAGTGTCAAAGTTAGCCCAGATACCAAATTTTGCACAGGACTATTTTTGACCTCTACCAACTTCAATTGAAGTTTTTGCATTGGCATTATGGAAAAATATTAGAAAAACTACATAAAAAGGTAGATCTTTCGAACTAGCTATTAGAAAATTACAACTCATACAATTTTAAGGGTGCAATCTTAGTATTTTAATAAGAATACATCGATTTCTTGAAAAATACGAAGTAAGTGTTTTAACGTATTTTGTTCCTTAAATCCCCTATTTGTATAAACATTTCTGCTGTATGCTGTAGATCATACATATTTTGCAGTTTTTCAAATGTCCTTCAACAACTCTGTACCGGTTGAGATGGGATGGATACCTGATCTGATATTAATTAAAAGTTTTCCTATTAATTGCAGCTGAAAAACGTTTTTGTATGTATAATGATGAAATACAGCTACATTTCATAGGACTTCAGTGCTATGCTAATGTTTACCTTGTTTCGAAAGTATTTATCTCAAGATGTACGGCATTTTATTAATAAAACTTGCAAAGTTGACATTTTTTTAATAAATTTTTCATTCTGAGGAGTCCGTCAAAGTTAATGTTCGTGTAAATAGGAAATTATATATAGTTATACAAATAAATTAATATTTTTTCAACACACTTTTGAAAAATACAGATTTTTACCGCATTTACCGCATTACCGCGCGGTGCGGTGCGGTAAATGCAGTGCGGTTGCGGTAAGCGGTGCGGTTTCATTATTTTTTTGCGGTTGCGGTGCGGACTATCCATTTACCGCCCACATCCGCACCGCGACGAACCCTAACTGGAACACATGCTCTAGATTCGAAGAAGTCCGAAGGGGTACGCCTAGTGTGACAGTGGTTAGTGCTACGAGTATATCTGTGACGCTATCAATAGAGTGATTGCGAGCATACTCTCCGAGCTGCGGAGAAAGTGGCGAAGGGACCAACAAAGTAGCGCCATTGGCTAGAACGCCACCGTGAAACCACAAATCGGGTTTCGGGAGAAATTCCGCCACCGGGGAACTCTCATTCGGTGTAGACTAGGTCCACTAGGCCCGCCGGGGACCAGTTGAGTAGTACGCGGCCTAGCAACGAGTTCGGGTCATCGGGGCACCAGTGATCCGGACGTCAGGCTTTGCCGGAATCGCCAGACCGACCTCGACACCCTACTGGGTAGCTCGTGAGTAGGCTAAATCCAATGCCGGGGATCAGTGCGAGTAGATCGCGTCGAATAGCTAGCAGTGGGTCGTTGGTGTGCCAGTGAACCGGAAGCTACGCTCCACCCGGAATCGCTGGATGGACCTCAGCACCTACTGACTGGCCCGTTGAGTAAGCTAGGTCCACCGCCGGGGACTAGAGCGAGTAGGTCGGAACGAAGCGGGGAGCTAAATGACTCACGGAAACGAACTTCTGCATCGGGAACAATCTACCGCCGGGAAATTTACGGTAGGGTAGATCCGCCGCCGTGGACTATCCGCATGAATTGCAACGAAAATGGGAGCTAATTGACTCACGAAACAAACATCGGTACAGAGAGAAATTCCGTTGCTGGGGAACTCTCAGCGGAGTAGGATAATATTCGAGTTGATCTCGATAAATCTGGGAGATAAATAGCTAAAGAAAGCGGATATCGCTGTCGGTGAAAATTCCTCCGTCGGGGAACTATCGGTCGGACTAGGGTGAATTCACCATCGGGGACTACCCGAGTAGATCGTTCTAAGGCCGGGAGCTGAATGACTCACAGAAATAGGAGCTAAATGGCTCATGGAATCAGTATCTAAACGACTCAGGTGGACGAGAGCTAAAACGGTGACGTAATAGATGGAGGCAAGAACCAGAAGAGGAGTTAAATCAAAGCTTAAAAGTCGAGCCATGTCATGAACCAAGTAAGACTCCGAGATAGAGCAGAATAAAGAGGTGCGACGAAAGTACAACGCCCACCGCCACGAAGTAATACCTTGTTGGAGTTCCATTTAAAAATGCTGAATCCTTCCGTATAAAGATTCGCCATCTCTATCTTATTGTTATTATTTATCTGTAAGTGTCATTCCAATCGTGCACGAGACTTATCAAAAACACCCAATCCGAAGAAAATCGCTTCGAATCCTTCTGGAACGAAGACCATTGACAGGTCTCGTTGAAGCTTTTTGAACCTTACTATAAAAACACACATATATTACCTCAAATCGTCGAGCTGAGACGATTGGTATATAAGACTCGGCCTTCCGGGCCTCGGAAAGAGTCTTGAAAGTTTGAGCGAATTCTTTTATAAGAAATGTAAAAATACATCAATTTTACCGCATTATCGCGCGGTGCCATGCGTAAATATAGTGCGGTTGCGGTAAGTGGTGCGGTTTTATTATTTTTTGCAGTTGCAGTGCGAACAATCCACTTATTCCCCGCATCGGCACCGCGATGAACCCTAAGTGGGAAACACCCTACACTGGGTTGTGCTTTATTTATGCAAATTTCCAAACGCCAGGATTATACATTGTTGTTGGTGTTGGAAATAAACATTAAAGAACATTCATTAGATAATCGGCGATTGATGTCAGTAAAAAAATTAATTCCGCAACACGAGTCAAAGTTCGAACAACTTTTGCTACACTTTCTTATTTAATCCGATCCCGGTTACAGAAAAACAAAACAACAACAAAAAAGCAAACAGCCGGGAAGATCCCCTCCCACTCTGAATCAAGCATCCTACAGAATGCTGACGCGAGCCCGCCCAGTGGCAGAAGCACATCAATTAATCTTGTTTTCAACTGACCCACTCTCCACGCTGCTGCCTGAAGACTGTCTCCGATGTAACGACAGCGAACTTTTCATTTGCCTGTGGTTTAACCGAAATCAAACCGACCAAGAATGACGGACGTGGGAATGGCGCTCAATCTCGGAAGGAACTATCGTTGTTTGTGTTTTGTTGCAGCTTCGGACCACAGCGAAGCAGCGAAAAATCAACTTACCCGCACCCACACTCGACGGTGCCTAGCACTCACTCTGTCTGTCCATCTGTCTATCTGTCTATCTGTCTGTTATGAGCAAAGCGAAACGAAACAAGTGACACCAAAGACTACCGCCCACTTTTTTATCGCTTAATGCGGAAAATGAAACCCCGACAAAGGCCTGTCGGGTGACCGCGTCAGGACTTGACGGATGGAGGCGTGAAGCAATTGTGAAAATTGAGATTGTAAATGAGGACATTTCTTGACGAGACTTTTGCCTTCCGTTTTGAACGCCGCGACGATTCAACTGTCTGTCGAATTTCCGTGGTTCTGTCGATGGAATAATACGATTCACAATTGCACTTGAGTTAATAATGTTCATAACTTGATTTGTAACGAGTCGGTATGGTTGGTTGGTTGGTTGGTTGATGAAGGACGAGCTCCAGTGATCAGGTACTTGAACTTGTGTCTGTTCCACTGATTTTATTTTTCAATATTTACAATATCAGTAAAAAAATTAACGAATAACTTAATCAATAATCAATTAATCAATTTACAATATCAGTAAAGAATTAACGAATAACTTAATCAAATTGTAATAGCTTCTACCTCAAGATTATTCACACAACTGCAAAGCACGTTCACCTTCAACTCTCATTACTTTTCAAATGGTTATTTCCATTGTTCATTGCAAATGCACTTTTAAGCAAATCTATATGCCTCTCCAATCTTCGTAAAAGTGCTCTACAGTATTCATTAGACAAGTGGTTGATTACTTCATTCGCCTACGCTTCACAGCCAAGGATGGACGGAATTATTTCCGGCAAGGCGAGACGCGGCGAAGGTGGATACTCCTGGCAGCAGTTTAACAAGATTCCCTTGGAATAAAGAAGGAAAAATTCATTGTTAATACTATCTCATCCATTCCCATCCGGGATGCCCAAGCCAGCAACCCTCCCCCCAAGCAGCCAACAGTGACAGACATTGCAACAAGCATTCCAATGGCTTCGGAAACTCAAATCACTCAGCTAGTGCAGTGAGCCGGTCTCACTCCGTTGGCACCGAGTTCTGCATACTTTTAATTTACTAAATTGCTTTTTCGAATTGCATTAACGCAAAGTGGATGTTTATAGTCGTTATTACAATCCTTTTTCCCGCTCTGTTTTTCTTTCTCTCTCAGAGGAATGAGCTGGTATATTTTTATTCTATTTGTGTAAACTAGTGTCAAGGTTAAGAGCTCAGTATAAAAGTTTGCATAAGATGATAATGCGACAAATTTGGTTGAAGCGAATGCTTGATGGTTTTGAACAATATAAGCAATTAATCACCATTTTGTTTCAAAAATTTTTCTATTGTTCCATCGAATATTAAAAAATTCATCTTTCAAATACACGGACGAACGCTCGATAGAATCTGCTTCAACGACTAGGATACATGAAAGTAGGGTTCGTCGCGGTGCGGATGTGGGCGGTAAATGGATTGTCCGCACCGTAACCGCAAAAAAATAATAAAACCGCACCGCTTACCGCAACCGCACTTTATTTACCGCACCGCATCACGCGGTAATGCGGTAAATGCGGAAAAAAATTTCTATTTTTAAAAATAGTGTTGAAAAATTGTACATTTGTGTAACCATATCTAATAAAATGTTATTCTTATTCACACGAAATTTAACTCTAAGAGACTCCCCAGAACTTAATGTTTACGAAAAAAATCAACTTTTGCATTTTCTGTTAATAAAATTCCGTAGATTTTAAGGCAAACATTATACATTCAAAAACGTTCTACTGCAGTAATAGGAAAACTTTTATTTTAGCAACCCTTCAGTTAATTGAAAAATGTGAAATAAAAATGTAACAAGAAATGAAGTTGCATAGTTTTTTCTTTAAATTTTCATATTTTCAATGTTTTTGACATATGAAAATGAAATGGATGATTTTCGCATTTACGTAGTAAACCACCTTTCATTCTTAAAGGAATTTCACCAAAAAAATTAAAGTCGAAATACCAGTACTTCTATATAGTAGCGCATATATTCCAATACAGTGAAATAAAAACCTATATTATTTCATTAATAAGAACGACGCCATATTTGACGAAAAAAAAAATTGCTCTATACATTACATCTAATCAGGAGTCCGGTCTCAACCGGCACAGAATTATTGAACATTAGAAAAACTGCAAAAAATGCATGATTTGAAGCATACAGCAGAAATGATTTTTAAAAATAGGGGGTTTTATGGACAAAATATCCCAAAACTCCAACTTCCGCATTCTTCAAGAAATAGATGTATTATCATTCAAAAACTAAGATTGCTCCCTTTAAAATGAATGAAGTGTAATTTTCTGAAGGCTAGTTTGAAAGTTCTAGCATTTAATATATTTTCCTCTAATATTTTCCCAATGAGCCAATGGCAAAAACTTCAATTGAAGTACTATGCTATATTTCACCCTAAGGAGGAAAATTTGGTAAAAACCAAAATTTCTCGCTAGGGTGAAAATTTGTTGGTAAAAACCAGTCTTTGTACAGGAGGGCACAAATTCTTATTTCATACTGTGTTGCGTTTCGGCTTCGCCTCATCAGAAACCAACACTAACTTATTGTCGGAATAGATTAAAGGCATAAATAGAACTTCTGCTCGAACGGGACATCACGTTTGATCAGTCGTTCGATTGAAACACAAAGTGTGTTTTAGTTTTAAGGGATTTGCGTCAAGCCGGCGCTAATCTATTCCGACAATAAGTTAGTGTTGGTTTCTGATGAGGCGAAGCCGAAACGCAACACAGTATTCAATTGAAGTGAACGGGAGTCAAACTATGGAGTATTTGGCAACAAAAGCTTCAAAAAAGCTACAAAATAGTCTTGACTGAAAAATATTGGGACTTAATTTGGTAGAAAATTATAATAAATTTGAATGGAAGTACACGAAAAAAAGTTATGTAGCATACTTTTTGAGAAAGAGTCCAATAAAATTGACTGCAGAAAAATTCACATTGAATTTACACAGCAATCAAAGAAGATAGAAACATAATGTTGATGAACGAATGATAGAATAGTCATCCTAATTTGGACCTCCTTATTTTGAACGCTTTCATACATTTGTATCCTATACTGTCAATTACTCCAAATTCGTTTGGTTTGATGAAGATACCCGATCAGAACATAACTGGCATAACTGATTTATAACACCTGGAGTTATTTATTTCAAAAATATTTTGAAACACAACCTGTTATAAATCCGGCTGGTTAGTTGTTAAAATAACATAAAATAAAACAAAAACTGGCTAATGATAACAAAATTGTAACAAAATTTGATATGATTTTATCAAAGTTAAAACTAAATGAGATATAATTTTTTTCCAAAAGTAGAAACGTCCTCTGTAAAAGAACTGTATTAGATATAACCATCTAATGACAGCGACCTAGTAACAAACGATCAATTCATAAATTGATCGTTTCATAATAGATTATGTTATAATATTGATAGTAAAGAAAACTGTCCGCAATCCATTTTGCATTCCGTTATCTGAATATAACTCCAGTTGTTATAAATATCAACCATAGTTATAATAGTATTATTGTTTTGTTATGCTCTTCTGATCGGGTAATTATATTCTTTGGGTTGTGCTTAAGTCCCAGCATAATTAGTGCATCTCTAATTCCTTTAAATTAGTCAAAATTCACAGTTGAAAAATTGATATCGAAAACGATTCATAATTTCACGATTTCCAACAGAAATCGAGAGAAGTGATGCACTTTTAAATTGGATTTAAGAGTAAAAATTTATATTTTTAAATTATCTAATAATTTTGTCTCTATTTGGATCTTGCATTTTATGTATTTGAAATGGTTAGTTTGTGAAGATATACTTAGAAGTATAAAATAACTAGTCCAAAATATGTCGTAAAAATAATAGCGTCAAAATATTTCGGACACAGCCAGATTTTCTTTCATTATAGCAGTCTGTTTATCAATTTAGAATAATCAAAATTATCACTTTATCATTTTTTTTTGCGGTGCGGTTGCGGTAAAACCGCGCGGTAAAAGCTCTTTCCCGCAGCGCATCTGCGGGAAAGTGTCTCACCGCACCGCAGATTTCGCGGTGCGGGTGCTGTAAATACCGCGCGGTTGCGTCCAACTGTATCAGAGGTGTGTTTCCATTGCCCAGTGTAACAGAGATGTCAAAATTCCACAAACTGGTGATTTCAAAATACAGAGTTACTGAAAAAACTGACTAAAAACAATTGATGTTATTACTTTGGGAACATATCTAGTAAATATGAGCAAAATTCAATAAGAAATGTCCACTACACCAACTTGAAATATATTTTGAGTCATTTTCCAGGCACTATGAACATTTTTGGGTTTAACAAGAAACAATATTTTTCTGCTTCGTTATAACATAACTCGATAAAAAGTAACGAAAAAATTGAGTTACTTTATACAGAGGTATTACAGTACAGATAAGGAAACTGAGTGTCTGCGGATGTCCTCAAGATGGTGTTTCCTGTAACCACTTCTATGAAACCTTGTTGCCAATTGTTTGTTGAGAAATCTTAATGAGCTTGGGTCTCGACACAAGGTTTTCCGGTGATTACCGGTATTTGTATTAATACACTTTTTGATTTGATGCAACAAGCCTTATGTGTTGTTCAGCAATAGTGTCTTCATATTGGTGCTTTTCATGTAACGAAGTATTAGAACCGGAGCTCGACCATTACAGTTCTTAGATTCTGAAATTATTGTCGCATTTCAAGTTAAGTACGTAGAGGGTAATTCTTGACTCAAACCTTAATTGGACAGCTCACATCACGATTTCAGAATCAAGAAAGCTTGCATAGCATTCGTCCAATGTAGACCAACTTTTGGCAAACCTTGTGGTCTCAACCCAAGTACATTCAGTGGATCTACACAACAATTGTTAGACCAATACTGGCTTACGGGTGCCTTGTTTGGTGTCAGAAGGGAGAAGTTATGACAATCCAGTCAAAGCTAAACCACCTTCAGAGGATGGTCTTGATGGCGATGACTGGTTCGTTCTCGACAACACCAACTGCTGCTCTAGAGGCACCCTTGAACATAAAACCACTATATGTGTTTCTGAAACAAGAAGCACTTTCTTGTTCATATCGTCTTAAGGTTACGGGGCTCTGGAACAGGGACCCAATAGATCGTGCAACTAGCCACACAAGACTGTGGCCCCAAATGGTTACTTGGGATGAGCATAAACTTGCTCTCAGTGACCTTACACTCGCATGTGGTTTTCTTTTAAAATCTTTCAATGTAAGAATTCCTCCTCGCGAGTAATGGATGTCAGGCTGGATGGAGCGACAAATTGAAGAATATGTACATTTCTTTGCTGGAGGGCCGAGCCGGTGCTGATGAATATTGTCGTGAAATGAGATTAAACTAATCTCATTCGCTTCCAAGCAGAAATCTATGCGATTCTGTGTGGCGTACAATCGGCAACAGGGAATTTGCGGCAAATGAATCTGTTTTTGCTCTGACAGTCAGGCTGCCCTGAAATCACTTAGTTCGGCAGATTCGAGATACAAATTAGTAATCGCATGTCGAACTCATGTCGAAGAACTTGGCATTTCAAATGCAATCTACCTTCTATGGATACCCGGTCATTCCGTTATTACTGGAAATACAGTCGACTTGGCTAAAGTTGGCGCTGCAACTGACTTCTTTGGTTCAGAGCCAATTCTATGAGTGTCGATAAGTTGGAGCACAAGATTCGCCCCTGAACTGCATCCGAACATGCCAACCATTGGCGTAGCCTGCAAACTTGCTTTCCTAACAAAGACTTTTGTGCCAGATGTAAATCAGAAAATGTCAAAAAATTTGTTGCATTTTTCCAAGCACAATTTCAATATACTAGTCAGGGTACTGACTAGACACTGCAAATTCAATTATCATATGGCTACTATTCAGCGTGCTGAGAATCATTCGAATGATCTTTGTGAATCCGATTACGGAACTTCATTTAATTTGATATGTAACTGTCCTGCAGTAATGGAATTGCGTATTCGGATTTTTGATTCTCCATTAGGCCATTGCAAAATTTTTGTTTAATTCTCAAAAGCCCCCCCCCCCCTCTCATATTGTGACAAATGACAGAGTAAGCTCAGATGCCAAATTTCACATCATTTGGACTTCCGCCCACTTCGCTTGAAATTTTTGAAATTGGTGTTATGGGAAAATATGGAGTAAAAATAATGTAACTGCTATAACTTTTGTAGTAGCAATCAAAAAATCACAATTTATACCTCTTTTTAAAGGAAATAATCTTAGTATTTGAATGAAGATATTCCTGTTTCTAGAAAAATATGGGAAAGTGGGGTACTGGGTCATTTTGGCCTCAAAATCCCCTATTTTTTAATTTTTGTGCTCCGTGGTGCAAACCATACATATTATGCAGTTTTTCTAATGTAAAAAATCTCAGAAATTTACCGGTAACGAATCTATTTTTATTTTGCTCCTAAGGATTTTTTTTATTTCGATTATAGAGTTTTTAACCTTAAGGTCATTCGCCTCTTCGGGTTAGAAAAATCTCTTATGAAAAATTTCTAACCCTATGTGCTGGGTCGGGACTCGAACCCAGGTGCGCTGCGTACAAGGCAATCGATTTACCAACTACGCTACTCCCACTCCCTCCTAAGGATTTTCCACGTTCAACAAGGTACAATTTATGCAAATTGAATGAAGAATAATAGAGATATATGCACGAGAAAATGATAAAATTTAATATGAATGACAAAAGGCCCGATAACCCCAACTTCTCGTATTCGGACAAAGGTCAAAAAGGTTCCGTTCGATTTCTGAGATTTTTTCACATTAGAAATTCAATTGCTACTTCAAAAGTTATAGCATTTACATTATTTTCCTCCATATTTTCCCATAACACTAATTTCAAAAATTTTAAGCGAAGTGGGCGGATGTCTAGAATTGTCCAAATGATGTGAAATTTGGCATCTGAGCTTACTTTGACATTTGTCACAATATTAGAAATTTTTTTTGCGATGCCCTATTCTCCATACACAGATGAACCTATGTACAGAGAACTGAAACTCAAGGATATGCTATTGTTCCTAACCTAGTGTGGTAAAGAGTTACAGTGGGAATTGAAGAGGGCCATTATGCGCCGGTGGGGCGTATTATACCCGTTTACCCTATCCGCTCATCTAGAAGTGTCTTTTACACTGATAGAATATATTTTTAAATCGCTAGGAATTAGCTTCGTACAGAAAATTTTCATGAAATATTCGAATTTTTCGTACATATAATGAATCGTTCGTAGTTTTATTGAAACATATTTTTTATTACGAGTTTTTCGTGAAAACCACGAAACGATTTTCGTTGGCTTATTACGAAATGGCTTCATTAGACAAACAAATTGTTCGCTGGTATATACGAAAGTCTTTATAATATTTACGAGCACCATTCGTCCAACCGTCAACGTCAAGGGAGCTTCAATAGAGGTAGAATATGGAGTCATTGTCGCTATACGTCAGATAATTGTTGATCATCACGACGGTCCCGGTCTGACTATTTAGTAGCCGTATCCGTGTCCGCCGGATTCAGGAAGATTTCCTGAACCTCTTTCGCTTCCATTTGATCCAGAATCCAGATTAAGTTGAGCCATCGCGAACTGCTCGTTGGTTTTGTATCAGTAAGTTTGAGATTTTCTCTGCAGGAGCAATGTCAAAAAAATACGCTATTAAATACGAAAAATTCTCTTAGATGAACGAAATGAATTCGTGCGGCCAACGAGATTGTTCGTATCATACACAAATGTTCATTAAAATAAACAAAACATTTCGTTTCATTCATGAAAAATAATGTCGTTTCAACGACGACATTCGTGCAATGTACACTAAATTAGTAAAATTTACGAAAACTTTCGTTCATCAAGCGGTCATTTCTACATACAACAATAAAATCGATCTGTATCTTTTATTAAAAAAAAACCGGTGTTGTCTAACATCGATCCCAAAAGATCGAATGAAAAAAATAAGAGGATAATAAATACGAAAACTTTTCTAAGATGATCGAAAATAATTCGTGCGACCAACGAAATCGTTCATAATATACATATACGTTTATTAAAATAAACGAAACATTTCGATTCATTCACGAAAAATACTGTCGTTATCAACGTTTACATTCGTGCAATGTAAACTAAATAAGTAAAAGTTACGAAAACTTTCGTTCATCAAGCGGCCATTTCTTCGTACCACAAGAAACTCGATTTGGCCACATCGATATTTTAAATTAAAAAAAAATCGATATTATCAAACAAAAGATCGACTGAAGGCAATAAGAGGCTAATAAATACGAAAACTTTTTAAGATAAGCGAAATAAATTCATGCGACCAACGAAATCGTTCATCATATACATAAATAGTTAAGGAAATAATCGAATCATTTCGTTTCATTCATGAAAAATAACTTCGTTATCAACGATAATATTCCTGCAATGTACACTAAATATGTAAAATTTACGAAAACTTTTGTTCATCAAGCGTTTATCATCACACCACAATCTTTCTAGTCCCCAATAGAGGTGAACAGGTTGAAATAAAATCGATTTTTCCAGATCGATCCTTTTAGTTAGTTAAAAAATTCGGTGTTGTTAAACATCGATCTTAACTTATCGATTGAAAAAATAATATGCTAATGAATACGAAAACTTTCCTAAGATGAACCAAATAAATTCGTGTGAGCAATGAAATCGTTCGTAATATACAGAAACGTTTATTAAACTAAACGAAACATTTCGTTTCATTCCTGAAGAATAATGTCGTTATTAACGATAACATTCGTGCAATGTAAACTAAATAAGTGAAATTAACGAAAACTTTCGTTCATCACGCGGCCATTTCTTCGTACCACAATAAAATCGATTTGGCCATATCGATTTTTTTAAATTAAAAAAAAAATCGATGTTGTCAAACATCGATCCCAAAAGATCGACTGAAAACAAATACATGCAAATAAATACGCAAACTTTTCTTAAATAAACGAAATAAGTTCATGCGACCAACGAAATTGTTCGTAATAAACACAACCGTTTTATAAAATACACAAAACAGTTCGTTTCATTCAAGAAAAATAATTTCGTTACCAACGATAACATTCGTACAGTGTACATTAAATGTGTAAAATTTACGAAAGTTTTCGTTCAGCAAGCGGCTATTCTTGTTCATGAAATGAACGAAACCTATTATTTGCAATGCACGAAAATACTTCGTTGCAGAAAACAACGAATGAATTCGTACATTGCATGATCGATTTAATTATATTTACGAATTTATATTATCCGTGTATGGCAGGAAGCGTACAGAAATCTTGACAGTAAATTCCTGGCTGGATTCTGGCTAAAAGTGAGCAGCATCGGTTAGTTTAACCGCTTCTGTCAGAAACGGTTGTTGCATTTGAGCGAATTCTTTGCCAGAATTCTCGCACAAATCGCGCAAAATATTGGCAGAAAAGCTGCCAGAATCAATTTCGCTTTGCTCATCCTTTGCTAACTTTCTGCTTGCCACGGAGACTGGGTGTCGTCATGTTTTTAGCGGCTGAGTTCGACTGAATTGACAGCAATTACCTCTACCCATTCAAACCTTTCCGGAACCGGTTTGGACTTCTGAGTAGGTTCAGTATGGATTCCAGCTCAAAAGCATCAATCGATTGAGTCGGAATCGGTAGTTTTGTTTGCGACAGATTCCATACTGAATCCAATCATGGTTTCGAACCGGTTCCGGAATGGATTTTACGGAAAATTTGGATAAGTTGGTGTGGCGGCGCTAGTGTTTTAACGTACAATTCATTCAAAGGTTTACACACATTTTCTTAACGTATTTGTTCGATGATGGGTGTCTGTTCTCTGTGGTTCTACACACCAAAAAAATCTGAATTTTATCGTTGACGTAATTGCAAACATGACACAATTCAATAAATCATAATTCACGAAATGACGAAACATTACCGTGTTACATTTAATTTTACATGATACATATACTTTACATGCACAATGACATAAAATTACACTTCCTAGCATTCAGAACAAACGCTGTATGTAGAGTAAAATTACATGATTTACGAAATTAAACGTCATGTAAAATTAAAACCGAACGTAAAACTAAGTCATTTTTGATGCTCATATATGTCAGGGTCAGGAGAAGTAAATTTACATTATTTTTTCTAGGTGTGTAGTATGATACATAATAAAAATATCTGGGTAGTAAAATTTACATTTCACCACATTTTAAACATGAAACTCAAGAAACCAAATCATGAATAAAATATGGCGAAACTAAAACAACGATAAACCAAACAGAACCGGTGAGGCGAATCTGCCTGCCATAACTGGAAGGAATATAGCTGAATTCGAGCAGCGCCATTTTAATAATTTTGACAGCTGCCGGAATCCTGACGGATTTTTGCTGGCTGCCCGTTTTTCTTCCAAGCGGGTAGAAGTGTATTTTATTCCCTTGGGAGTGAAGAACACTTCCGTATTGTCTATGTTCACTGTGTCGTTATTTTCCTTATCTTTAACATTACCACTTCCCAAATCTTTCCTATCAGGAAAAAATGAACAGACAAATCACGGCAAAGCACAAATCTCCGATCAACATGGGGAACGTGTCGTTTGAGTAAGTCGCTACTGAATCCTGATGAGAACCCGACCCCCATCCAGGAAAAAATATTTTATAACATATACAAATTAAAATAGTTTAAATTTTGATTCATTACTCACGATATTGAGCAAACGATTCAACAATACCTGAATGTGCGACTGGAATTCTCATTCCCAGCAGCTAACGAAACAATCTAGTTCAACATTTAGCAAACTTATTCTTGTGTAAATATTTCAATTAAACTTTGATCCAGATAGTTATCTTCCGAATCTGTTCGGTCAACCGGTTCGTTCCGGGCACTCCGAAGTGGGTAACCATGACTATTCGTACTTGTGTTCGAAAGTTGCAATAAATTCAGTACTTCTAACTAACCAATATTACCACACATTAAATATCAGGGTACAATCTTATATAGCAGCCAGCTGTAGAAGTGCAACTGCACATCCACACCTACGTAGAAATACTTTTCCTGCTTGTCATGCGTGTAGGCATTCGATGTTTGGGCGAAAGTATCGAGTAAACATTACTGCCGAGTGCAACATTTATGACGAGTGCTTTGAATAGAACCACCCGAGAAAAGTTGCAGCCAGTAACATAAGCAATTGATCTCTACTCGGGAATCGGTTGTCTTTGTTTTCCCGCATGGATCGAAAACTTTTGCGACTCATTGCTGGTAAATAGTGCCCCATAAAAGAAGCTGCAACAGCATCAGTTTTATTGCTATTCATGTACGTCAAGAATTGGCATCACAACTGGTAATTTATAAGTTTTCTCGAACGGATACGGATCTAGAGGTCGTGATGTTTTAGGTCAAGATTTGTCTTAAGTTGTAAACTTTGGAGCTTTTCCTTCGGAAACATGTAGCTTATGGAACTATTAAAGTATGTAATAGCTCTTGCTATATGGAATCATTTCGCTTCTCGCCTTTAGGATACGTTAGGTGGTGCACACATGCAGCTTCTATCGTTCGGCTAAAAATCTAACTGGAAGTAAAGCACAACTTTAGTAATGACTTAACGATTATCTTTCTCGCAATAAAATCATCTTGAATGGGTGTAAGATTTGCACTAGACGGAACCGAAGCCATTTGGGTGGTAGTCCTTTCGTCTTGTTCGGGCTCTCACTCATGTGGAATGTGTAGTAACAGACCGAAAACGGCCAGTGGCTGGTTTCTGTGCTTAGCTGAAAATTCGGAGATCTTCTTCAGAGCAAATGCTTTTCATTCTTCCACCGGCGGCGGGTTAAAGTTTCTCCTTTGCCCGAAGAAAGATTTCTAGTGCAAGAATAAGGTGCCAATGTTTCCAAATCCTCCCGCACATCACTTCGATTGGGATGCGGTGGGGGCGGTTGTGGATAACTGTTGAATAGAAAACTTTTATTATCATTCCCCTCACAAATTGTAATGACTTTTACGAGTGATTTGGTCCGAACGAGCTCTGTTTCGGGTCGGAACTCCGGTTACTTGCCAGTTCGCTTCATGACGATAACTATCAGAACCACTCAATTTCATGCTCGGTTTGCTCCAAGGAAAGTGATAAGTCATGCGATTCGGCAAAGTTTTGCTATAAATTATACATTTAGTGAAGTGGGTACCATTCGAAGAAGTCCATTTGGGTTAGTGAGAAAGATATATATGTACATAATAGTACTTCATCATTTGCAGATCATTTGGTTCAGTGTGGATTTATGCTATAACAGAATTAGTCGGCTGATATTATTTGGGTTCTGATCAGTTTTAATAGGAGTTAAAACACTAGTTTCCAAATCTATTGTAAATAGATCCCGGATTAGATAACTTTAATTGAAAAGACACTCGGGGTCTTACTTCGTGAAGTCCTTAGTGGTAGTTAAAGTTTTATGGTTGTCTTATAGTGACTCATAAAACTTACATTACACTTATACCCTGCTATAAAATTTCGCTTCGGAGATCTCTGAATCAAACCTAATATATTTTTCCGAAACACTTCGCCAACACATATTCCAGCAATAATAGTGCGCGCCCCCCGAAGCACGAAACAGTAGCAACCTGTAGCAACTGGTTGCCGTATCTCGAAAAGTGTGATAATGATGACGACGATGATGTAGTTGCAAATTTTCAATGCGGTTTGCGCACATCAACGATATGTGTGTGTGTACGAACATATTGTACCACTGCGTGAAAAGCCAGTTATACCCGTGACTCTGAAAGGATCGCTGTACGTGTGGGCGAGCTTGCCCCGGTATCATGCTGTGCAGCGACCACTTTACGGGAAAGTTTGGATATTTTCTGCTGCTGTTGCAATTTCGACTATGTTCTGTGTACAGCTCGGTATGCAGAAGTTGCACTACAGCTTCATTTCGTGGTTTAAATTTGCCGGGTTAGTTTTTTTCTTTCTCTTTCCTGCAACTTTTGGTGGAGCTGGATATTTTCTAAACTGTGGCGTTTGTGTTGGCATGCTATACTTGCCGTGCTTCCGGGCACGTCCCAGTAGTTGTATCGACACTGTTCGCAAGGTGGCTGGCTGGTGATTTTCGTGGCTAAAAAAAAACAGCTGCAACCATTACGCTTTGATTTCGGAAATCTCTTGCGCTGCCGTTGCTGTATGGTGTGTGCGGTTTTTGACTAGCTTTCTGTACAATCGGCTGACACAGTACCGAAAAAGCTGCAACGAGCACAGGGAAGACAAGGAGAATCACAGTGGGAGTTTCCGTTCTGTTCAAATTAGATTCGAAATTGGATGGCTTTAGTCACGTTTGGCGCGACTTGAAAATTGGTAGTATTATGTCGAATTGTTTGTAAACCTATTTGCCACTAATCATAACTCACAATTTTTTTTGTTAGGGGAATCTTTGCCACTGCGACCACTATTCAGGTTATCTTTTGTGGCTGTCCCTGCTTGCTCTACATGTTACAAATTGCCCGAATCCAATGTCGTTGGAAGCGAGTTGTTTGTTTGTCCACATGTGTCATCCCAATCGGGTAGTACATTATTAATGTAGCTAAATGGAGGATCCGTTTGGGACAGGTATACCATATCTCGTGAGGCGTCATAAGATGCCTTCCGAAGTATCGCTCCCTTCGAAGAAATAGTACTGCACACTGGCAGAGCTTGAGCTTGAGCTTGTGCGATCACCCCTGGCTGCTACTCCGTTATCGATCTGGACTAGCTGAATTTGCACAGGGAATCAGTAGATAATTATGCTTGGGAGTAGCGACATCTTTCAATGTGCAACTCCTGGTAATCCTAAAATGTTTATTAATCAATAACGGCGCCGGCCAGGCCCGAACGTAGATCGCGGAAGGAAAGGGAAAGAATGGTAAGTCCGATACTTGCTTTTGCTATACTACTGCGCACTCCACAAGTATCACGGGAAGAGGATATTTTGTTAGTAAGTATAGAAGTTGGATTCTAGTTCTTCTTTACCGACGCCAGAGAGGTGACTTTACTTATCTGGGGACTAGATATCGATCCATCAACTCATGGACCGGGGACCAACGGCTTTACTTCCCTTCCGAAGGAAGACGTGGCCACAGATTTTTTCACCTCAGAAAAATATCAACGACCTCGACTGGAATTGAACCCAGGACAACTGGAATGAGTGGTGGTCACGCTTACCACTCAACCACTGGCGCTGCACACTGGCATAGAATATAAGCTCACAATTTCAAAAAGATATATTATTAGGTTTACCACTCCTCGGAGACTCCAGCTTTTGGGGACGATCTCCAGGCATCCGGGTTTTACATCAATTTCTCCGAGTCTGGTAAGACGATGGATAATTTTTACTTTTACAATGAAACGAGTTATTCCGAATTTCACAGTGGCTCTGTGGCAGATCCAGCGGGGGAGTCTTGGGGGTCCGGACTCCCCGGAAATTTTCATCTCCTTGAGAAATTTTAAAATAATTTCTATTTTGAATTCGTTCTAAATTCCAAATGATTCCAAAGCAGATTCGACAACCAAAACTGATTTTAATTTACGTATTGTATATTGAACATTTTAAAATCGAAATTTCGGAAACCCCCCTCCCCCCCCCCCCCCCCCCCGATTTTTTTTCTGAATCCGCTCCTGCAGTGGCTGCTCCTGCAGCGTCTGTTAACCAAAGAGGAGACTGTGCTCCTTTATTGAAACTTCCCTAGCGACTGTGATGATTAACCGGATTTTTTGAGTACGGCAAACAATTACGGAAGTGTCTTCTCACACTATGCCGCTTTCCGTTTTTGTTAGTTCTGGCGGAAAGCAATGCTCTAGGGGCTTATCCTTCACAGCGATAGTGTCTGGTGCCTTTAGATTCTTTACGTTTAGCCGGAGAAGTGAAATTCTATATCTATGTAAATCAACAAAATTGTTTGCAAAGGCGAATAATTTACATCTTAATGTAAACAGTGACAAGTGTAGCTCATGGTCATGGCTTCTGTCTGTCACGTTACAAGTTTACGCATATTTCATATGATAAATTTGCAAAAATGATAAAATCAGATTCTATCACAATTGCACATTATTAAGGTCACTAAACTCCACATTTTTCTAGAAAAACTTATTTTCTATCATGGACGGTTTTCACGTTATTGCCATTTTAATACGTCTGTCACGTTACACAATTTTCGTAGTGAGTTTGCCAGACTAAATTGCAAAAGTATATTCCGTTGGCCCTCAAATTTTCGTGAACACAGTTTTAAGTTGAAGCTTGGAAAACAAAGAAGAGTTTGAAATCTAGTTTTCCTGAATAAAAACTTTTTTTTCGATTTTTAGGAGTATTCTCAATGATCTGTCACGTTACAACCAGAATCTGTCACGTTACAGTTCTGTAATTTTATTGAAACTACTATATCGAGACAGTCGTACAGAAGTCATGCTTGATCTGGCAACTGAGTATTAACAGGAAATTTCATGTTTATTTTGAAAAACATATTAATTTTGATGAACAAACGTTCATAACTTATTTGATACAACCTTCAACGTCACTCGAAAGCAAGATGTGAATAACTTATGAAGAGGTCGTAATTGAATGAAATAACACATTATATCGAAAGAAAATCTAAAAAATCTAAAATAACTTAAAAACATCTGCATTTTGAAGGACAATTTTTCATGAGCGTTTTAAATGGGAAAAACATTTTGAAATACATTCTATAACTAAATTATTTACAGAAAAAAATTAAATTAAAATTAATAATTAAAAGTTTTTGTTTTAAAATCTCTTATTGCTATTTTCTTCACAATGCAATTATATTTTGAACCTTTTTTCATTAATTAAGTTTTAAACGTGTTATGCTTTTTAGCGTTTGGTATTTGTGAATAACTTATTAAAAGGACGTTTTTTCACTGCTAGATATTTTTGTTAAAAAAATCTCGAAAATTTTTTCTTAAGAGCATTTTGCTTCGAAATGATAGTATTAATATTGTATAAGAAAATTATATTTATGACTGGAAAATATAGAAGTATATTTAAAGTTGTTGTTAAAATGCTTTCCTACTAATAACTTCTCAATAATGCAATTATGCAATTATAGTTTCTTCTATTTTTAGGCTTGCGTTCACAAAAAAATCATTGTTTTTTTGTAATTCTATTTTTCAACTTCTTTGTGTTTTTTTTTTGAAAAATTTCACCAAAAAATATTTACACAGAAGAATTTATTCCCTAGAGCTCTCTATCGTATAGTTTTGCTGTACAAATGGCGATGTTCGATCAATATATTTTTAAAGTAGTGCAATTATGATTACTCTTGAATAAAAATTATTTGTTTAACAATGCAAAATACTTAGTTTCTCATATAGATGAAAAGTAAAAAGTTTCATTAAAATCGAAGAGTGTCACCTTTTTTGACGTAATTGAATCAAACTTTATGCTTTATAGCAGAAAACATCTGTCACGTTACATAAGATCAACTGTGTTTTCTCTAAAATTAATAAAACTTTAAGGTTTCCACAATTCAGCTTCAAAAATTAGATTCAAAGTAGTAAGTGTAGGTTAGACATTGTATGCAAGCTGTTGGTGTGATCCACAAAACTTTTTCGAATTTTTTATCTGTCCCGTTACAAGTTATTTGTTTTAATTACTCCACAAATAAAAATAAACATTATTCCAAATTCATCTCTAATTTTCAAGCAATATTATCAAATTTCAATTAGATTGCGAAGTAAAAATGTGCTTCCAGGCAAAAAGTTGAAAATATGGATTTTGTTTACCTTTTCATATCCTGACGGTCTTTTATTCATTTTCAGGTCATGCAAGAAGCATCAACAAACTTTTATAAATGACAGACATGGAATTTTTTTTTTTGGCCTACAATTCATTTTGTTTAATATTAGAGGTTATATACACACGGAAAAAACAGCTTGACGCAAAATTTGATAAAAAAAAATTTCGCCTGTGGTTTCGGAGCCTTGACCACATTATGTATTGTTAAAACAACCCAGGAAACCACTAAGCACTAAAGCAACAATTGTATTCACTTTATAACAGCTTTTCGATGCTTATAGGCTCTATACAAGCTTTGCAAATGACTATAAGCTATAAACAAGCTTAGCAAAAGCTTATAAGCACTACGAATATCAAACATTACAACAGGCCGTATATGGGTATGTCAAGCCCTATTGTAGAGCTTATAAACCCTGTATCTATATGGTCGGTGTTAAGTAAGACCGGACCAAGTCGCAAAACATCAAAAAATGAGTTAGTGATAGCACTGGATAAAGAATTTCTTCATCTACATTCCACTTTTACCAGATTTGAAATATGAAACAATAAACAAGAATTATGGTAAAAAATATTTTTCAATTATAATGTAAAGAATGCTGCGATTCAAACTTTAAACGCGTTTTTCTCGAAATCAATGCAGTGTCACTTAGTCCGGTCTGACCTAACACCGACCATATATAAGCCAGATACGGTAGTTACCGATGTCATTTTTGCTTGTTTTGGTTAACATTTCCGTTACTAAAAAAACAATAAATTTCACATAAAAACAAATATGAGATGAGATGCACGGTTAAATAAAACAACCTGCAGAATAAGTTCTTTTAACTTACTTTTGAGTTGTGCGTCGCTTTCGCACTTATTAGTGTTGTCAAAAACAAAAAGAGAGATTCGACTCAGTCGAGGTCTTCCGTGGAGGAAGGTACTTTTGAGTTGTTTGGGGTGAACTCAAAATTAGGTAAATTCAACTTAAATTTGAGTATAAAAAACCTATCAATGAGTTGTAATTTTTGCCATGGTTAAATGGAAACTACCTTCAACACGGTTTACCTAATTTTAAGTTCCCCCACGATACCACGAGATTGAGTCAAAGGAACTCAATTTTAGGTAGTTTTTCGTTTCCGTGTGCATTGTAAGTATAGGAAACCTTATCGGCTTCCGAGGGTTGGGCATGTCGTAGTAAACAAATTGAATGGCAGAAATCCTTCGAGCCATAAAATGATGTGGAACATAATTTGTTTCAATTTAGTAGTGTAGTGATGATAGTTATAAAAGTATAATCAAAACCATGTGCCTATTTATAAGTGTAATCACAACCGAAATCTTTCAGTTTGAGAACTGCAACAGTTAGATTAGCCTACGCCCAAATAAATCAAACGGCAAGCATGCTGGAGCAAAGTAACCCAAATCTTTTAAAGGTAGAAGTTCGAGCCTGGAAAGTATGCAGCACTGAAAAAAATCAAACGACGCAAGTGACAGAAAGACCATGAAAGAAAGGACGAAAAAAAACTTTTTCCTCCTTTGTTTTGCTTTTTCTTACTCATCACCTAATGTTTTGACATATTTCCTTAGGCACGGTGGAAAAAAGGCATATCTCCTTAGGCGCGGTGGAGTAGGCAGTATATAAGCCGAATATTTCGCCAAAAATGTACAACATTGTTGATGTATATAGTAATTCGTTTAAAAATGGGCAATGTATATTTGTTGTAATAAGGGACCATACATATATAATTTAACGCTTTCAGAGAGGAGAGGGAACGACAAATTGTGGCATGTTATGACATATAAGAGAAGGAAATAAGCTAACATGTTTTAATGAAAAAAACTGAAAAAAAAATTTGTTACACGGAGGAAAGAGGAGTCAATTATGGGTAATGTTTGCGTTACGTAATTTATGAATGGTCCCTAGTTGGATCATTAAGCCATATGCCGTGTTTGATTTTTTCCGATGCAGCTAACGTTAAAAATACGCTATCGAATTTTTTTTTTCGCTTTTTTGTATGGAAAATAACAAATAAAAATTATTTTATAAAATTGAATTATCACGACCACACCCTTCATTCAACTACTTTGATCCCTACCCTTTTGCTGGGATAACTGTCAAAAATGCTAACACATTCTCAAGGAAGATTCAATGTCAAGAAAGATCGATAGTGGGGGTTGGCGTAAAGTAGTTGGTAAATCGATTGCCTTGTACGCAGCGCACCTGGGTTCGAGTCCCGACCCCGCACATAGGGTTAGAAATTTTTCGCAGAGGATTTTTATAACCCGAAGAGATGAATGGCCTTAAGGTTAAAACCTCTATAATCGAAATAAAAAAAAAAGATCGATGGTGTCCAACGAGGACGTGTTTACATTTTATTTGTAAAATTCATTAAAAATCATACTGAAGTTTTAAAGATTGAACATACATATTGTAATATTTAGAAAGATGGCTTCTATTGGTTTATGAATAATTTTATTCTTCATTCAATGACCCAATTGATAGCCCATTTGAATTTATTTTCAATCCTGAGAGTAATATTCACTATAGAGGACCCAAGAGCTAATTGGCCGTTTGCTCACTACTTGGGTTCTGATTGCCCGGCGGGCCCTTCTTATCAGGGCGACCTGAGTGCCTTCACAAGAATTTTGGATTTTCGCACCTAAACAAAAAAAACAAACAAACAAAATAAGTTAATAAATCCTACCGTGTTTATTTCCTCCAATTTTCCACTTCACTGCTGCTGCTGCTGTTGACTCGCTGATATGGGCGGAAGGCGGGGTGGTCTCGTCCGATCGATCGGTACAACAACGGCCGATTTCTCCCGGAATTACTGCTGGCTGCTCCGACTGCTGTCCTTAGCGATTAGCTAGGGAGGTGAGCAAGGCCAAGGAGTTTTTATTATCAGGTGATACGATCCTCAAAAAACGACGAAGAAACGACAGCTAACGTCATTGTTTACTAGTTCTCTCCATATGTTTGCTTTGATTTCAGTGGGTAAACAAAGTTGTTCGCTGTCATTTTTCTTCCCCGAAGTCTGCTACATGCTTACCTCACTCCCCGAGCAGAGTCTGATAACAAATTGAGAACTAAACTTGATGTTGTGATGTAGTAGGGAATGATTGCTCAGGTTGTTATCATTTTGGTCGTTTTAACGGTTAAAAGATCAAAATCGAAAGCAGAAAAATTGCACTATGACATCAAACAGAAAACTATTCATGCTATCAGTGAAAGCAAATTGAAAACTCATTGAGATGGTGAAATATTTCATTGATAACAAAATAAGTAATCAATTTGATGAAATAGAAACAAACATTTTTTTCTAAAAATGTAAGCACATCAAAATGAGATCAAAATATGATGTTATATCTGAAAAAGTTTAAACTGATATCAAAATAAGATTTCAATTTGATGCTTGATATCAAAATATGTTGTCTATTTGCTGTAATTTTGATGTTGGACTTTGCTCGGGTCCTCACCTAGTTACTGCCGAAGACGAATCAGCTTAGAACTCTAAGCACATTGAGCAAGGCTCTTTTGTTGGAACATCCCAAGCGACCGGGCGAATAATCACCGGGACCGCTCACTCCCCGTGAATGGCCCAGATAAACACGGCAGTGACCTACCTCAGATGGATCCGCTGTCCAACCTGATTCGCTCTTCTTGGCGATTAGCAGGGGAGAAGAGCAAGGCTCGTTTGGCTGATCCTCCACTGCAAGAGCGGCTTGGCGTCTTCTGGGTCCTTTATAATTAGCCGGAGCAGCGAGTAGCTCCTTCAAGATTTGCTTCATCCCTGATCGGCGACCCCACACCAGACTAGATTTTTCGAACCACGCGCCGGTGCTTTTGCGGTAATTTGCTTCCGCACACACGCGTTGTTTGGCGGGCTGGATTTTTCCCTCAACAAATCGGTCACCACCGAAAGCAAAACTGACCTGCACAGCAACGTGGTCCGAAACTAACTGGCTCAACTACGATGGCCACCTCTCGCACGATGTAAATAAACAGCCCGCCTTCCACCACCTGACATCTACCGTTTCGCGAATTCAGCACACTTTTCGACAGCAAAATAGAATTGTGTCCTATCTAGCCCTGTTACTTATTCACAAACATAAAGCAAAAATTATTCAACCTATCTGCATGAACCAAACCGTAATAATTATCGATCCTATAGGGCCCCGTAGTAATGTCATACTTAGCAGTAATGTCACTTTTAATCAACGTGTAAGGCGAGTAATGATGGAATTCCCATAGAATTCCAGTAATAACACTACTTAGTAATGACACTTTTATTGCGCGTGTATAACCTTTTATTGTGCAAACGCTACTCCATTTGAACACAAGCAAACCTGCGCAATAATCCCCGGTAGTTTTGCGAAATTCTTGAACTCCAAGCGGAAGGAGAACGGATTACCTACTGACATGTTTTTGAAGGAGCAGAGTGCTAGTCTGGCTTCGGAGAAGTGTGACCTATTCGCCACTCACTTTAAGAGTGCATTCAATGAAACTATTTCATCTGCTGATCAAATTGCGCGCGCTTGTAGAGAAACTCCATTGAACATTTGTCCTTTGTGAAGCTTCACTGTTACAGATAGTCAGGTTATAGCAACAATCAGCAAGCTAAAATATTCAGTAACTCCTGGTCTTGACGGCTAAGCTTCATGTGTTCTCAAGCAATGCGCGGAGGCATTAACAGTTATGTGTCCAACAAAAAAAAACACCTTTAACAGGCCAACGAGGGTACCCGGGTACCCACAAATTGAAATGCTCATAACTATGGCTTCCTTTAACCGATTTGGACACTTTTAGATATTTTGGATTCAGGAACTCATCTACTTTTTGATTCTGTACAATAGAACCGGAATAATGGATCTGGTTTTTGGTAATCCAGATTTTCCGGAGTAATGTTCCAGTACTAGGATATGAATTGTAAATTTTAATAATGTACTAGCAATATGAGTATCAAAACTCTTCAAATTGTCTCGGAAATCTGTTTTCTATTGTTACGGGACCCTATGGAAATTTGAAAAATGGAATTGGAATGGAATGGCCACTCACGGCCCCACGGGAATCTGCTCCGGAATGTCCGTTCCGGGGTCAAATCACCAAATGGTTCCAAAACCACGAGATACAGCCTACTGATGCAATTCCAAGAATTTTGATACCCATATTGCTAGTATTCCATTGAAGTTCGCAAATAGTACCCCAGCACTGGAACCTGCTTCCGGAAATCCGGATTCCCGGGAACCGAATGAAGTAACCCGATGCATTTTTAACAAGTCCAAAAGTGGGTGAGTTTCTGAATCCGAAACGGTCAAAAGTATCGAAATCGGTTGGATATTACCTTAGTTACGGGCATTTTAGTTTTGTGGGTACCCGGGTACCCACGTCGGCCTGTCACGTAGTAAAAAAATTCAGGAGCCCCTCCTCACTCCCACCCTTACTATATCAACAATATTATTAACCCAAAAGCTTGACTTAGTGAAGTTCTAAGATGTCACAAAGTTTCAATTTCCAGCTATGGATAAAACATAGGAATTTAATTAATTGAAACTTAAAAAGGTACCCGGGTACCGCGTCGGACACACAACGGTTAATTTTGCCGTTGACAACTCTATTCAACAATTCCTTTAGGCAGTGTTGCTATCGTTCCAGCTGGAAAAGATCAGTTATGTTTCCTGTATACAAAAAAGGAGAAATGTTGAAAACTACAGAGAAATTACATTGTTGTGTGCCTGCTCCAAAGTTTTTCACATCATAATGAACGATGTACTCTCTGCATCCTGTCAAAGCTACATTTCTCCTGATCAACATGGATTCATCCTAAAAAGATCAACCTCCACGAATCTCGCTCAGTTCGTTTCATTCTGCTTGCGTAACATGGACGCTGACGCTCAGATCGACACTGTATATACCGACTTGAAATCAGCATTTGACAGAGTTGATCACGCAATACTTCTGGAACGGTTGAAATTAATAGGAGTGTCTTATGATCCGATTTGCTTGCTCGAATCATATTACGCTTGTAGTAAAAATTGGATGTGTGTTCTCTGCCCCATTTTCGACTAACTCTAGTGTTCCTCAAGGAAGTAATTTAGACCCACTCTTATTCGCACTCTTCATCAATGATCTAGCTACAGTATTACCACCGGGATGTTATATATTTTACGCTGATGACGTTAAATTATACATGATCGTCGAGTGCATCAGGGATTGCTTAGCTTTTCAACAGCTCTTGGATACTTTAAGTGACTGGTGCTCTTTAAACTCGCTTACAATTAGTATTCACAAGTGCAGTGTAATATCGTATCATCGCAAGCACAAGCCAATTTCATACGACTACTGTATTGGAGATCAGAATCTTGAGCGTGTACTACACTGCCCATGATCGCATATTTGTCCCGTTTTCTATGGGATTTCCTATCATTATGGGACTGATTTGCGATCATGGGCAGTACAAGTGTGTGACCTTGGAGTCACTTTGGATTCTGCACTCACTTCCCGACCTGATGGGATTCATGTTTAAAATTTCTAATGAATTTAATGACCCTCTCTGCCTCCGCTCACTGTACTGCGTATTGGTGCCAGTGGCGGATCTATGGGAGGGTATTGGGGGTCCGGACCTCCCCAAAATGTTTAACTTGTTGAGAAATTTCAAATTAGTTTCAATTTTATATAAGTATCTATTTCAAAGTCATTCCAAACTAAATTTGTCCAACTTAACTGATATTCATTAAATAAGTTTATTACGTATTGTGCAATAAATAAAATGAATATTAAAAATCGAAATTTCAGACCCATTTTTTTCTAGATCCGCCCCTGACTGGTACGGCCGATATTGTAATCTAACTCCGTAATATGGTGTCCGTATCAAGCAACATGGATAGCAAGAATTGAAGCAATTCAAAGAAAACTCGTTTGTTATGCACTAAGACGCCTTCCGTAGCAGGACCCTATTAATCTTCCGCCATACGAAGACCACTGTAGAATATAAGGTTTACACACGCTTGAAACGAGAAGAAGTATTGCGCAAGCTGTTTTCGTCGCTAAGATTCTTCTTGGAGAGTGAGATACGCCGGAATTATCGGGTCAACTCCACATCTATGCACCGGAACGTGTGCTCCGTGAATGAAGCTTTTTTGCTATTGGAACATAGGAGCTCCCTGTATGGGGGTCATGATCCGATTTGCTTCATGTCTGCCACATTCAACGAAGTGTTTGCGGATTTCGATTTCAACGTGTCATCTACTATCATCAAGAACTAGCTGCTAAGGAGTTTCTGACTTGACAGATATTTACCGACAATATTTTAATCTGTATTTTTATTTGATGCTTTTTTTAAATTTTTACCTTTGTTTGATTTATTGTACTAGCCTGATTTATTACATTGTTCTGTATTATGTATTCGATGGAAAAAATTGGGGTTTTAGGTCAATTTGAGAAGAGTTAATGTTTCATTCAATTTGGCTTTTCTCCATATTCATTAAGACCAACTAGGTCAGATAATTAATAAATAAATAAATCAAAGCAATCCAATGGAAATTCTATTACACCAGGGGTCCTCAAGAAAAGTGCTGAATGTCTATTTAATCAAATAGTATATTATTCGACACTTAACATTTTTTTCAGTCTTGACTTCGACGCGTACTCCTTATTCAACAGCAATTTTTTTTGAAATTCCAAATAAATGTTTCCTGTATTGACGGAATACAAACGAAAAATATTCTCTTGTTTTGGAGTGAACTGCATAAATGGCGGGGTTATGAATCGAACCCAGGTGAGCTGCGTACAAGCCAATCGATTTACCAACAACGCTATGCTTGCCCCTGATTGAAACTTGAATAAAATCGAATTTGATGAATTTTTTCTATCATTTTATTCCATTTCATATATTCTTGTATAATTAAAAATCCTTGTAACACTTTTGAAGTCACAAATTGAAAATGAACACTTTAAAAAATGGGGTTCCATTTTTGGTACGGTGCCAGTTTTGGCAACTGAAATAAAAGCTATTGTTGCCAAAAACGGAATCCTACTGTGCTACATTGTCAGCGCAGTGGGGTTGTATGAAGTGTTGACGTAGAATTAAATTACCAAGTATAGAATTCTATAAGAACCGAACCGAACTAATATCTGGAATTGCTTTAAATCTTGGGGCATTCTCAATCTTGAAAAAATGTAAAGGCTTTTCGATTTTGTGCAACCCGACCGAAGTGGAATATGTACCCAACAAAAAAAACCCGACCGATGCTGAAAATCATGTTTTAGACAATTTAGCCACAGTTCATGAATAGAACAAGTTTTATAGTTTTATTTTGCCATTTTTGTACACCCAAAACAATTTCCCAATGCAAAAAAGGCATTACATCCTTTCGTGCATATTCCGAATTAGAATCATGCCTTCTTCGCATTGTAGACCAAGCATAGCTACGGCATTATACCAACACAACTTGATTCATGATGAAATGAATTGATTAAGAATACACGCTACCATATTATCTGCCCTCATGTAAAAGTATTAGTTGGTTTTGCTTGCTGAGTCTGCCAAAAAGGTGGTGTATTCTATACATGAATACCTTCGTAAGAACTTCTGTCTTCATACACAGTTACGCTTTTTTGTCTGCGAATAGCTCAATTCCAACCACACTAAACGCGTGAACAGTTTACGAGAGTGTGTGATATACGCGTTGTTATTTTCCCATAGCGTGGTTTTTGCAGTAAAATCATCGCTCTCTCATTCTGCTTCAGAGAACAGTGGAAGAAAATGATTTGTGCTCAGATTGATTTGCGATGATTGTTGACCAGGGCTATCATGTGCGCTGGATTCGCATGTTCGGGAAATAATAAAAACTGAAATGAGTAACTGCCACTGCTGCTCAAAAGTGCGAAATCATGTCATCTCTGCCCTTATAGTTTATAGTACTTTAAACTTAGATACTTTTACTGCGAAATACTGAAATGATATCACCTAAAAGCACTGTTGATATGAGCAATGCCAGAAATGATTGGCGGGCGGCTTCTATCAGACAAACGTTGAATTAACTTGTTAGCCCAATGTTCTCATATAGATAACTTTCTACTGCGTATAGTGCGCTTAAATAATCATTAATCATTATTAACATTTATGAACTTATCTAGTGGCTAGAACTCGCATATCGCTGGTAAATTTAGGGTCGAGAGAACACCGAAAGCTCAACATATTATCAACACATAATCATCACCCACACCCCACCAATTTGATGATGCTATAAACTGTTCTCTACAATATGCAGCATGTGATCAGTAGAAAGGCGAAAAGGAAGCAGGTCGTTGAGCGTGTATTAGTATTTTCAGAGCGCACATGTATCCGAGTGTAGATGTCCTTTGCATGTGTATTAGTGCGGAGTCATTTCAATACTAATACTCCGATAGTTAAATTCACTAACACATTCCCAACTGTCGGTTTGTGTAAGTTTCTGTGGTGTAATCGCCTTAATGCATTTTTGTCCCGGACCATTCTCGCTTTATATGCATTATACCAGTTACAATGCAAAATTCTCATTAGAATCATGCTTATTCGCATGTAATTCATACGGTTCGCGTTTTGGGTGTAACTTTCCTAAAATCACATATAAATTTAGCGAATGCATATATCTTATATCGAAACAAAAAATATACAAGAACCGAAAATTATTTTAAATATGGGCTTAGATGCGTTTTTTGCAACTGTTTTGTGAGTATTCATTCATAGCTAGGCTTTGTAGTATGTATTAGAATTAAAGTAAGATAGGCTGAGTGGAAATGAATCACGAGGAATCAATGAATTGATCGAACGTAAATAATGAATCTTCGTGGCGCTTTTCATCGATTCGCGTGAATTTGTTACAAAGAAAGTTTTCGTCTATGCACAACGAAAGCTCAGATATCTATCGTGCATACGTGCAACCGCAAACAAATCTAGACAAACGCGTGGAAAGGGCATAAGTCCAGATGAGAATCTGTCTTTGTTTACTTTCTCCTCCGTCAATAAATCGGCCGATTTTACGTTCGCTCCTTAACTAGTAGCATAATATGCTAGACGACATCAGAATCATTCAATATTTATTGAAACAATGTTGGAAAATTTTGTAATGGCGCCATAATAATCGAATACAGAGACTTTCATTTGCGCTTATGGCATTTTCACATGTTTATCTAGAAATTGGATATACTTACACATTCGCCTCAAACATTGCATCCAAGCAATCAGAGCACAGTTATACAAAGCTCGACTCAAACAGCTGTGTGAGTACATTGCACAATACACGTGTCTAATTCGAATTATTGCGTTTTAAATTGTACATAGAAGTGTGCTTGAAACGAGTACAACACAAGATAAAGCATGGTGTTTGATCGGGCAAGCTCAGTTGCCTGTTGAACGGCTCTGCGTAGCGTACTTAAACAGACTTATCAGTATGGTACACTGGCTGTGGAGGCAAACAGAGAAGTTATCTTCTCTGCTTGTCGTTCAACAGGCAACTGAGCTTGTCCCACCAATTCTGTTCTTTAAGTAGTCGACGATGACGTCATTCATAGAAGCGTAGCGGGGTTGGTATATGAATCTGTCGGACAGACTTGGAAAGCGCTAATGCTGTGATATCAAAAATCTACAGGTTTATCCATTGGAATCTGTTTTTAGAATTATTTCTGAACGGTTTGTTCAAAAATTTCGAAAATGTACTTTAAAATGGCTGAATTAAAAGCATTTAAAACCTAGCCACTTTTCGTTACATACCAACTTTGTTGAATTTGCAAAGTATAATGAGGGGAGGGCACTGGCATGAACCTTGTCCTAAAGTCCTAAAGATTTTTTGGAATATCATTCGCATAAATTCGTTCTTGTGGCTTATAGATATAGACCCTATTCGTATCGTTCCGGATGATCCGGAACTGGCTCTGGAAGTATATGGTTTCTTCGGAAGTATTTTTTTGAATTATTATTGCATAGAAATTGTATGCGTGACCGGAACAAAGACCCTATTTGTGAACTGGCCAATTCTATTCCGAAAGGTCTCTGTCTCAGTCACAAGTACGAATTTTTGCGAATGATGTACCTTTATATGTTTTCGAAAATATCTCAGAGCTCTAGGATAAGTTTCATTAGTAGACCAGCTGCGCGGATGTTCCAGAATTTCCGGAAAGTCATTAAATGGCCAATTGTAACTACGAAGTTATGCCAACGCAACAAATATTTTCGAAAAAAATTCAGAGCTCTAGAACTAGATTTATGAATTGACCAATTATACGGATGTTGCGGATTTTCCGGATGATTTTCACGTAGAATCCAGGGTCAATAGTTGAGTCACAGTGTTAATATAATTTTGGACGAGATTTTATATAATTTATGGGATCAGTTTCATTGATTGACCACATTTTTTTTATTTCGTTTATTTGACACGGCTCATAGCGGTAGCTTAACGGAGCCGTGGATCTTTTGTGTGTTTATAATATGTAAAAAATAAAAATAAAACAAATATTATTGATTGTCTGTTGGATCTCGTGCGCGCAACTTTTCATTGCGAGCGGAGACCTTCTTTCGCAGCTCGCCTACTGCGTCATTGGGACCATTTAATTCTCTCCTGTCCTCCACATCAAGGTCATCATCGTTAAAAGAGCCTTGGAGCTCGCGTCCAGATGTTCTTTCCTGCTTCTTGCACTTACGGGTGACCAATGTAAATCCGTCGTCATTGCTATTATCTTCATCACCGATGTTGCTTACAGTGGTTTCTGGGGTCAATATGGACTGAACAGCTGCCACAAATTTGGCAACCGTTTGTGGTTCAGGTATTGGTATTGAAAACTCTTTTTTGGGTTGGTTTACCGTGGATTTGTTGGCAATCGGTAGAGATGCATTCTCCTCTGTATCTTCCGCGCAAGGTTGTCCGTGGTGTGCTGTTTGATTACAATACTTGCACGTGGGAGTTTGCCCCTCATGCGTGCATAACGTAGTTTGATTAATAGTAGCTTCGTGGGTTTTGAGTTTTATAGTCAAGTGGGAGGGGATAGGTTTTTCGATCCGCATCCTCACCACAAGAACACCGTTAGGTGTACCCGGGAAGAAATTTCTCCACGTATCACGGGTAACTGATTCTACTTCGCCGTATTGCGACATGTGTTTTGCGATTAGATCAGGAGGGGGACGTGGTGATAGGTCATGTAACTTTACATCTACATAGTCTTTTTCTATATACACGGGAATCTTAATTCCAACTTTATCACTTTGAGCCACGTGCTTTAAGTTGTTCTGCAAAACGAAACGTTCGGCTTATGCTAACGTGTTGAATGATATGAGTACGATGTAGATACATAACCTCCTTGAGCTTAAACTTCATCTTCACCTTCAGCAGGTATTCCACTTCACGAAAACTCAATCTTATTGAACAGAATTTAAAGTCAACGACCGCTGCGTTGGGTTGGAGCAGAGATTTTTCGTCAACTTTACTCATGATGGCAAGAATAAATTAAAAGTTTCCTTTGTTCTCGAGACAATGCACACAAGACCGAGAGGTTGCTAGTTTTTGTTCACTTGGTTCGATTGTACGTCTGACTTGGGCAGAAGTAGAAAGTAGACTGATTGACCACATTGTCACTCATTCAACATTATGGGATATACTATTATTCCGCCGGAATCGAAATCCGTAACATCCAAGGTCAGTCGTATCATGTACAAATTTGGTACATATATTCTTATTTTTGCTTTGTTTGTTTTTATTGTCAGTATTTTGTCACTAAACCTGTGATTGATGATGACTGTTCTGCATACATCTATGTATGCCAAACATGACCTATTTTGGCACCGATTCCCACTGGCCAACCTGGTCAAAAACGGTAATATTTACCAGAAACTGAAAATTGAAACTCTACCACACAATTTCGGTACAGGTTCAAATAGATTTGACTGAAAATGAAATGAAAAAAAAAACTGAGTTCGAAATCGGGGTCAATATGACCCGCTAACACCTTATTCGTTACAAAAAGTTAACACCTAAAGAAGGTTAATGTAATGTACACTTATTACAGCTCTTCTGAACACAATTGCTTGCATTCCGAAATTTTCACATGTTGACGTGAGAGGTCGTGAAGCAGCTGTCCCCGCTCTTCAGACAGGTGTTCGCGCTTCAAACCCGGTTCAGAGACAACGCCATCGATCTCCACTGTTTTTGAAGGCACGTATACCACATGCTATTATAACACGTATCTTATTTGCGTGTTACTGTTCGTATTCGAACACGTATTATCTGAGTTACAGCCGGGTAGTGAGCAGTCAACTGCCGTCGGATCTCTAAATGCATGAAAATGTATAACCTCACTTTTTTGACAGTTCAGAGAGCTTGTTTACGTGGACTTGGAAATTTTTTGTTTTTTGTTTTTTGTTTTTTTTTTGAATCTTGACTCGAATTCTAACACCATGTAAACAAGCTCGGTGAACTGTCATTTTTCAGGCATTTTTACTCATATGACGTCATCTTGCAATATCCCATGTCCCATCTGTTGAAAACGAACCTAAATCGTGGAATAGCAAAATTGGAAACTTCTCACCGCGTATATCAATTGATCCACCAAACTGTGTGTAAATATGTGATCGTTTATTGAAGCATCTTGATTATAGAATTACAAACAATGATTCAAAATCTTTGTGAAGCTTGTTTCTCTGAATTCCACTTAACTACTTAACCCCCTCGAATTATACGTGTTCGAATTACAAGTGGTTTTTTTCATCAATTTAAATCGAAATCGTTTCAAACCTCAATACGTGTCGTATTACTTTAAAATGAACAAACAATAGTGAGTTTTTATTTTCAATATTAAAAATGAAAAAATACGAGCGTTTTTTTTTGTCCTCCTGTAAAAATTGCAAACGGCGGTTATACGACTTTGAATATTCACCCTTCATTTGTAGTGTCAGTAATCAAAAAACACATTTTTGCTGAGCCATCGGTCATACAGCCCGCTAACAAAGGGTGTTTCCAAACAGGCACCAGCTATTATTTTCATTTTCACTCACACGCACGCAATGTTTGAACTTTCGTCACTAGGGGTAGAAATCATTTTGAATCTTACTATCCACTTGGGGAAAAAAGTGTGCCGCCAACCCTGCTGCCGTTAAGGCTTTACCGCCCGTCTTTGCTTCAATGGGCACTGGCTAGATTTGGTTAAAACGTAACTTTACCATCATGTGACTAAATTAAGAACGAAATTTGTTTGTTATAACAAACAATTTTTAACACTTGCAAATTCGAAAACTCAAAAACGCTGGTTTACTTGTTCTAGAAGCAGATCTCAAACTTGAATCTGCCACGAAACTTGTCGCGAACAAGAATCTCGTAGAATTTAGGCTACAAGATTTTTTTTCAATCGGCTTTCACCAATGGTGCATCGTCGACAAGGACAAATCCATTGAGCTTCATGAGCACCTAGGCCTAAGTGCTCAGATTTTTACCACTCTTTATTGTTTAGGGCTTTGGTTGGGTTGTTTATTTTCTCGGTAACATGGACGTAACGCATTCGTTTCCCACAATCATGGGAAAATCGCATTGTGAACGGTTCGTTCTCGATTCACCAGAAATTGTTCTTCACCTACACAGAAAAAAATATTTTGTAATTTTAAATTTATTTTCATGCACATATTTGGAGCATGAATATAAATGTAAAATTAAGTTCCACCAAAAATCCACACGACTTGTCGTGCTTTCTTCAACGAATTTTATTATTATTCTACACGTCGATTGAAAATTACAGTTTCATCAAACGGAGAACCATTGCACTTCAATGTATTTTTTACACGTTTATTGCTGTAAAATGAATGACATGTAATATTACACGAATGAAAGTGTAAAATTGTATGCTTTTTGATGCTCCAATTGAGTGCATTAATTTTAATGTAATTTTCAATCAAAATTTTGATTCAATCTTTGTATGTTTACATGTCGTTTAAATTTCATTATTTTTTTGTGTGTATGAAGCATTCCACTTGCATAGAATATGAAGCAAAGCAACTTGGCGCAGCGAACGTACCCTAGCCGAAGCTGGACGAACAAATAAAAAAGCAAATAAATTGCTGTTTTGTTCAATCACATTCCAACAAGGATGGCTATTCTCGAATGGCTTGCGTTTAGCATTGGGTTTTCATCAAACAATTATATTCTATTTTGTTATCATTTTCCCACATACAAGAAATTATTGGATATTCATGTATCGTTTATTGAATATCTGATAATTGTAGAGAGGAATGATGTCCACTAGGAGGGTTATGTCACTATTATCTTGCTCAGTACAAACCCAATCGAAAGGCCGTGTGGCATCCGATGAAAAAAGGGAATAGAAAAGATCCACTGGTTTCCTGCTTACATGTCATAAGAGCAGGTATTATAATTCTCTCTAACTCACGCGAGAAGAAGCTTATCCGATGTCCAACTTTTCCGAGATAAGATGAGTCGCAAAATTCTCCGTCTTCCCAAATAGCGTGAGAATAATTTTCCGGATAAAATTTATTTGCTTTTTTGCTTCTCACCGGAGAAGGTGATAATATTTTAATTTCGTGGAAATCAATAAAAGCGTCAAAATGTACACTTAATTTCAAAGAAAAGCGGCAAAGAAATACGATAGACTTTTATTTTCGTGTTTTGGAATAGCGACAGCAAGGCAGCGAGCGCAAAAAGGATACCGTGATAAACTCATTCGCTCATTCTCCGGCGGTTTTATTTATCCGGAGAAATAACACGTATTTATCTGGAGAAGTGCCAATAACTTTTCGTGTGAAAATGTGAGTTTTTATTGTCACAGTAGCAAATTATCCGGACGCATTTACTCATATGAGCGATAAATGCAATGCCTGCATAAGAGGCAACAAAAATAGGACCCTGTATTTTTTATCTGCAGGAATTTATTGGGCATATTTTTTCATTTATTCTTTCGGATCCTGCACCTCCAAATGTAGTACCGTCTTCTCAGTAAATCAGTCTGTTTTACAGTCCCGGAGCTGATACTTTGTCGTATTCAAATTGCTAGATCAAGGTATAGACATACACGGATCCGCATAAAAACCGCATAACTGTTCACAAGGTCACCAAAATTTCGCATAAAATCGTATAAAAAACGTTTCACTGTGTATCGAACCATCGTTTCTGCTAGATGTTTTGAAAATCGATATTTCACTTCAAAACGCTTGGGCTTCTCCCGAATTTTTTTTCTAACTACGCACGTAGTTAGAAATTTTTTTTGCACATGTTACTAAAAAAGATCGAATGCCTTAAGAAGGGCGTCTGGTGTAAATTGCTCAAACCGAAAGTTATTTTGGTTTACGGTTTTGAAGGCAAGGCAATAATAAATCTTTTTGTAATGTTAAGATCTTTTTATACATTCATTGTGCCCGAAAAAAAAATATTTTCAGTTACGCTGAGACACACATACGAGCAGTGGCGGATCCATGGGGAGGGTCCTGGGGGTCCGGACCCCCTCCGAATTTTTTTAACTTGTTAGGAAATGTTAAAATAATTTCAATTTTAAATTCGTTCTAAGCTCAAAATCATTCTAAGTCAGATTTAACCACCAAAACTTACTTGAGGTTATTATATATTACGTATTGTACACTGAACATTTCAAAATCGAAATTTCAGACCCCCTCCGAAATTTTTTTCTGGTTCCGCCGGTGCATACGAGCGTTCCAAGAACAGACGTCTAACCATTTCCACGTCGAGGAGCGCCGCGGCGAACACAATAACTCTCGGGAAATTCAATAAGTTTTGTAAAGCTTAGACTTGTAGTTGGTCGACGAACCACAAAAAAAAGAAAAAAAAATCGAGTTTCGGAAAATGGCTTCTTGAAAACTGAAAAATCTCATATTTTACTGTAAAATTCTTCAAAATAATAGGGAATTTTTTTTTATTAGGTTTTCTGTGGTTCACCGACAGGCTACACATATTGTGCATTCTCTTAACAAAAAATCAAGTCAATTCGTTGATTAGTTTTTCAGTTATCATGTTCGCCAATTTGAAAAACGTGGTTTGAGCTCAAAGAAATATACATCTACTGATCGTGTTCGCGAGGAAGAATACCCCTAGCCTACAACCCTGGATAATAATCCTCTCAACATGTGATGATCATCTCTCCTGTACCATCAGCATGTGGATACCGATCATCATGATAATCCGAAACAGAACGAGAGACTGGAGTGAGAGATTACTGCACATCACGCGAAGGAAGATCACCGTCAGCACCATCTGTATCGTTGCCCGTGCTACTACCCCGGTGGGGTGATAAGGAAGGCTGATAAGAGCGTGATCGATACTCAACCCGAGATAAAACATCGCAGGAGAGCGATCCCGATCGTGCTACACTGGTCTGCTGATGACGTGCTCGGATCAGTTGCGGCAGTTGGAATTAAACCAGGTCACGGACTAGCACGGTTCACTCCGCTCGTCGGAATTTTAAATTGTATAGTCTTAAGTGTAATTTAGTCATAAGAATAAATTGCATGGAGTTTGTGTTCGTATAAATATATTGTTATTAAGAATAAAAGTGTTGTTCGGAAAGTAATCCGGTGGCCGTTTTAAAAGTGCGTTTGGTGTGGTTCCTGCGGAGAAACTCTTGTCCCTTTGGAAGGATTTGGCACTTGGAGTGACACAATTGGTTTTGCATGCTGGATGCATGCCCCTTTTCCCATCCGCCTGAAGCTTCACCCGCTCGATGTTGGTTTTGGTGATTGCCTGCGCACCCGCTATCGAAGACCCTGCCAGGTAAGGGACTAGAACCCAACATTTTGGTCCTTCGAGCCGGATGCTGGACCATATTCGCATCCCGGTATTCCCAATCGTTAGCACAGGGCTGACGCTACTGGGTGACCCGACGCTTCAGGACGCCATCGCACTTTCAACAATAGGCTATTGAAACACTCCTTCGCGCTTTGGGTTAGGCGTCGCTTGGGTTTGATACGCCATCGCGGTAGAGGTTGGCTTGGACTTTGCCACCTGCTGCTCGGAATTTGGTCGTCATTTCTGCATGCTAAATCGCCAGTGGGTTATTGCATGATACTTACTGCATCGCCAGGATTACTTTTGGATCATCAATATTCGGATTTTCCTGGAACTGGAAAGGACCTTTCTCATCATATCCCTGGATCGCTGGACCGGCGCAACATTTTCCTTCCGAGGTAAATATTAAAAGTTCAGTGTATGTCCAGTCGAAGCAACCCCCCAATATACTAACGCAAACATTCCGACGTTTCTCTGGCTACGTGACCAACATTTAAACGGCAAGGGAAGCCGATTCGCTAATCCTGGTTTGGCGCCATTGTCATCTGCTTTCGCCATTGTGCTGGTGGCAACCGAGGATCATCGAATTTCACGGAGATAATTCGCTGTTACACCATACTGCCCTGCTGATGTGCTGGAGGGATTTTTCGCTTGCATATCGTTTTCCCAAGGATCATCACAGCACTTAGTGACTTTCGACGCATTACGCTGCTGTACCAGCTGCAGTTTGCTGGGCAAACCATTCATCGGATGATTGCTGGCAAGAAGAGGGAGCTTCACAACAGTTTTGCTTTGGTGAGTGAACATTTTAGTATACTGCCGAAGCTAGGATTACAGAAAATACACATTTTAATTGGAATTCCATCCTCTTCGACTTTGCCACCAATTTTACTGAGCCCTGATTGCCCGTTGGGCTATTCATATCTTCGATTGATTTCGGTTATTGGATCGATTGTCGGCGCCGGGTCTTTGGTGCCGCTGTTGGTTTCTCTGGGTGAGTTGCCACAGTATATGCCCGGCCGAAGTCGACCATATTTGGTTATTACACCACATCCTTTTCCTCTTCGCTGTTTTATATTTTGTTGTTCGAGCCTTTCCTGCATTTGGATCGCTTTGCTGAGCTTATATCGCCTGTTAAGCAACAATTATCATTATTCTGAGAATTTTGAGGTGTCTTCGCTGGGATTTCTCGCCGCTGCTGGTTTCTCTGGGTGAGTTGCCACAGTATATGCCCGGCCGAAGCCGACATTTTGGATATTACACCAATCGCTTTCCTCTTTGCTTGCTGCCTAAACTTTCAATCGAGCTTACCAGCTTTGGACAGTTTGCTGAACACCGCGAGGATTAATCACTGTACTGGAGTACAGTTACCTTTCTGTCGGGTAAAATAATACAGTATATGCCTAGCGAAGCTAGGTCACCTTGCAGAGCACTACACCGCCTCTCTTTCTTCCAATTTACTGTGACGAAATACCATGCCTGCTGCCGGCACTACAACTTCCAAGAAGCCACCGTCGATGAGGGCATTGACGGCCAGGATGAAGGAGATCCAATTGTCCTTCAATGACATCTGGCGGTTTGTGCAGGTGTTTAAGGAATCCCATACCGCTACTGATGTCGATGTACGCCTGTGTAAGTTAGACGAGCTTTGGGAAGGTTTCAGTGAAACTTTGGTTGAAATCTTTTCCCATGACGACTACAATGCTGAAGGGAACTCGTGGGAAAAGGAGCGTATGGAGTTCAGTGACCGGTACTACGAGGTCAAGTCCTTCCTTATGGACAAGGCCAAGGAGCTGCAGGAGCCGAACCTGCTGGAGCAGTCCCTCCGAGCTGGTGATCCGTCAATGCGGGGCGGTATCGATCATGTCCGTCTACCACAGATTAAGCTGCAGACATTTAACGGCGATATAGACGAATGGCTGAGTTTTCGGGATCTGTTTACCTCGCTCATCCACTGGAAACCGGATCTTCCTGAAGTGGAGAAGTTCCACTACCTAAAGGGATGCTTACAAGGAGAACCCAAGAATCTGATCGATCCGCTTCAGATTACTAAGGCCAACTATCAGGTGGCATGGGACTTGCTGTTGAAGCGGTACAACAACAGTAAGCAGCTGAAGAAACGGCAGGTGCAAGCCCTCTTCAACCTTCCCACCCTTCCTAAGGAATCCGTTACCGATCTGCATGTTCTCATTGAAGGTTTTGAGAGAATTGTGCAGACTCTTGACCAGATCATTCAATCAGCCGACTACAAGGATCTTCTGCTGGTTAACATCCTCACTACACGATTGGATCCGGTCACTCGGAGGGGTTGGGAAGAGTTCTCAGCTATGAAGGAGACAGATACACTTGCAGATCTGTTTGACTTCTTGCGGCGTAGACTCCAGGTTTTGGATTGCTTGCCAACCAAGTCTGCTGACACTAGGGGTGCTCAGCAGCAGCAGCAAATTCAAGCGAAGCAAAAGCTTCCACCAGTGAAGACAAGTTATAGTTCAACCCATATGTCTGGAGGACGCTGTGTAGCTTGCTCATCAAATCATCCGCTTTACCAGTGCAGTGCATTCCAGCGCATGGAAGTTACGGAGAGGGACGGCCTTTTGAAAACTCATTCCCTCTGCCGGAATTGCTTCAGAACGGGACACCAAGCAAAAGAGTGCCAATCCAAATACTCTTGCCGGAGCTGCAAGGGTCGGCATCATACTCTTGTGTGCTTCAAGTCAGAAAGGGATACGGATAAGGACACGAAGGTTGCGGCAGTTGCTAGGGGCAACAAGCCTTCTCTTCCCACTGAATCATCAAATACTTCATCCCAAGTGGCTAACGTGGCAGCCACAGAAGTTTTGGTTGCTGGTGCGGCTCACCAGTATTCATCCCAGGTTCTTCTGGCTACAGCAGTCGTCGTGATCGAGGACGACGATGGCAATCGGTTTCCGGCGCGTGCGCTGTTAGATTCGGGATCGGAAAGCAACTTCGTGACTGAGCGATTAAGTCAGCGCATGAAGGTTACTCGAAATCGAGTGGATATTTCTGTCGTCGGAATTGGACAAGCAGCTACCAAGGTCAAACACAGGATACAAGCGGTTTTACGGTCTCGAGTGTCTCAATACTCACGAGAATTGAGCTTCCTAATCCTTCCTAAGGTAACGGTAAACCTTCCAACCACCACTATCAACACCGATAAGTGGGCAATTCCGGACAATATCCAGTTGGCAGATCCTGCATTTTTCGAATCTAAGGTGGTGGATCTTGTACTCGGGATCGAAGCGTTTTTCGATTTCTTCGAAACCGGAAAGAGAATTTCCCTGGGGGAACAATTACCGACTCTTAATGATTCCGTATTCGGCTGGGTCGTATGCGGAGGATTTTCGGTTCCTAGTCGATTACTGCACATCAACTGCAATATGTCGACAACGAAGGATTTGGACACGTTGATGTCTCGATTTTGGTCATGTGAGGAAGTCGAGTCTGGCAACACATTTTCTCTGGAAGAGAAACGCTGCGAAGAGTTGTTTCTGAACACTGTTAAAAGGGATGAAACCGGTCGGTACACAGTCTCCCTACCTAAGGATGAAGACGCTATCTCAAGGTTGGGCGAGTCAAGGGACATCGCACTCCGACGTCTTCAAGGAACCGAGCGTAGGTTGGCTAGGGACGAAAATCTACGGAAGCAGTACACTGATTTTATGGAGGAGTACCTGCATCTAGGTCATATGCGGAAGGTCGAAGAAGTTGCTACAGATTCGGTTAAACGGTGCTATTTGCCACACCATCCAGTGGTAAAGGATTCCAGTACCACCACCAAGGTACGGGTGGTATTCGACGCTTCCTGCAAGACTTCTTCCGGACTATCATTAAACGACGTGTTACTGGTGGGGCCGGTGATACAGGAGGACCTCCGTTCCATTATCCTACGCAGTCGGACAAAACAAATCATGCTCGTGTCCGACGTGGAAAAGATGTTCCGACAAATCAATGTTTGCCCAGAAGATCGACCGTTGCAGTGCATTCTCTGGCGAAACTCGTCTGCCGAGGAGATATCCACCTACGAGCTCAACACGGTAACATACGGTACTAAGCCAGCGCCATTTTTGGCCACCAGAACGCTAAAACAATTGGCGCTAGATGAGGAAAGCCGGTATCCACTAGCGGCCAAGGCAGCCATCGAGGATACCTATATGGATGACGTCATCACAGGAGCAGACGAGGTAAAAACTGCAATTGATCTGCGAGTGCAGCTAGAAGCAATGACGTCAAATGGAGGATTTCGTCTACGGAAGTGGGCGTCGAACTGTCCCGACGTACTGAACGGAATCGAGGAGGAAGAGCTTGCCATCCGATCACCTGAAGGCATTGTTTTGGATCCAGATCCTTCGATAAAAACCTTGGGACTGACCTGGATGCCAGTAACCGACACACTTAGGTTTCAGTTCACCATCCCCAATTTGAACACAGAAGTTCCTCTTACCAAACGGTGCGTGCTTTCGGTGATTGCTACACTGTTCGACCCATTAGGCCTGTTGGGCGCTGCTATCACTACAGCGAAGATCTTCATGCAGCTGCTGTGGACGTTGCGAGACGAAAATGACCAACGACTAGATTGGGACCAGCCGTTACCTCCAACGGTGGGTGAGGCCTGGAAAAAGTATCACGAGCAACTTCCACTGTTGAATGAAATCCGTATCGACCGCTGTGTTATCATCATAGACACGGTATCTGTGGAGATCCATTGTTTTTCGGATGCCTCGGAGAAGGCATACGGAGCATGTCTGTATCTCAGGAGTGAGAATGCGGTCGGGGAGGTAAAGGTTAGGCTTTTGACCTCAAAATCAAGGGTTGCCCCCTTAAAATGTCAGACGATTCCTCGGCTGGAGTTGTGTGGTGCACTTTTAGCAGCACAACTCTACGAAAAGGTGGACAAGTCAATAAAAATCACGGTAAAATCATTTTTCTGGACGGATTCAACCTGCGTCCTGCGTTGGCTTGCGGCTAATCCAACGACCTGGACCACCTTCGTCGCCAACCGAGTGGCAAAAATACAGTCCATTACACAAGGATCAAGATGGAGTCACGTACCTGGTATCCAGAATCCGGCAGATCTTGTTTCGAGAGGGATTTCGCCAAATGACATCGTTCTGAATACGTTTTGGTGGCAAGGACCGAGCTGGTTGGAGAAGACGGAAGAGCATAGGCCTCTCTTACCAGATAATCTACTGACAGATGAGGGAGACGAGGAGAAACGACACACGGTTCTAGCTGGAACGGTTTCAACAATCGCCGAATTCAACCAATTATACCTTGGCAAATTTTCGTCGTACAGTGACCTTCTTCGTCGAACTGCCTACTGGCTGCGTCTGATTAAACTTCTACGAACCCCGCGGAAGGATAGAAAAGCCCCTACGTTCCTGTCTACTGAAGAGCTAAAGGAGGCGGAAAACACTCTGGTTCGATTGGTTCAGAGGGAGGTGTTCGTTGAGGAATGGAAAGCGCTTTCCAAGGAAAATGCGGTTTCCAAGAGCTCGCCGCTTCGATGGTTTAATCCGTTTGTCTCCCAAGACCAGTTGATCAGACTTGGCGATCGTTTAAAGCATTCGATGGAGTCTGAAAACACCAAACATCCGGCCGTTTTACCCCCTCGGCACATATTTACACGCTTGCTGTTACGGTATTACCATGAACGACTTCTGCACGCTGGACCACAGTTGCTGTTGGGAGTTGTTAGGCTTCGATTTTGGCCGCTGGGAGGCAGGAGTGTAGTTCGGCACATTATCCATCAGTGTCATATATGCTTCCGATCGAAACCATCGACCGTACAGCAGTTTATGGGGGATCTACCAGCTTCACGGGTCACCGTATCCCGTCCATTTTCTCGCACAGGTGTCGACTACTTTGGACCCCTCTATGTGAGACCAGCTCCAAGGCGTACGGCAGTTAAGGCTTACGTTGCTATATTCGTGTGTCTGTGTACCAAGGCAGTGCATCTCGAATTGGTCACAGATTTATCCACAGATCGATTTCTACAGGCACTACGGCGTTTTGTTGCCAGAAGAGGACGATGTACGGATATATATTCCGACAACGGCACTAATTTTGTCGGCGTTCGCAATAAACTGCAAGAATTCCTGAGATTGCTTAAAGATAGCCATCATAACGACATTGTGTCCAAGCAATTAGCCAAGGAAGGGATCCAATGGCACTTTAGCCCGCCGAGTGCGCCACATTTTGGCGGTATTTGGGAGGCCGCAGTCCGATCAGCAAAAATTCATCTGCTAAAGGTGGTAGGCGAAACTCCTGTGTCCCCAGAGGACATGAACACGCTATTAGTCCAAGTTGAAGGATGCCTGAATTCTCGCCCGCTCACACCCATGTCTGATGATCCGAATGATCTGCAGCCACTAACCCCCGCACATTTTCTGATTGGAGAATCTCTCCACGCTGTTCCCGATCCAGATTTATCAAGCATTCCAATGAATCGTCTCACCCAACCCAACAAAGACTGCAGAACTTCTGGAAAAGGTGGCGCAGAGAATATCTGTGTCAACTTCAAAGCAGAACCAAACGATGGAAACCGGCTGTTCGTATCGAGATTGGAAAACTAGTCGTCATTCAAGATGATAATCAACCTCCAATGCGATGGAAGATGGGTAGAATCGTGCAAACTCACCCTGGTGACGATGGAACCGTGCGAGTAGTCACACTGAAAACCGCTACTGGAATGCTAACTCGTCCGGTCGAAAAGCTTTGCCTGCTACCCACTTCGGATGACAACGATGACACACAGCCAACAGAAGTTGACAATCAGCAATCCTAGCTCCCTTCCCTATCCCTATCCTACCGAAGAGGATTTTCTTTTATTTTCAGAAATATACGGTATTTCTGGGTGGGTGAGGATGTTCGCGAGGAAGAATACCCCTAGCCTACAACCCTGGATAATAATCCTCTCAACATGTGATGATCATCTCTCCTGTACCATCAGCATGTGGATACCGATCATCATGATAATCCGAAACAGAACGAGAGACTGGAGTGAGAGATTACTGCACATCACGCGAAGGAAGATCACCGTCAGCACCATCTGTATCGTTGCCCGTGCTACTACCCCGGTGGGGTGATAAGGAAGGCTGATAAGAGCGTGATCGATACTCAACCCGAGATAAAACATCGCAGGAGAGCGATCCCGATCGTGCTACACTGGTCTGCTGATGACGTGCTCGGATCAGTTGCGGCAGTTGGAATTAAACCAGGTCACGGACTAGCACGGTTCACTCCGCTCGTCGGAATTTTAAATTGTATAGTCTTAAGTGTAATTTAGTCATAAGAATAAATTGCATGGAGTTTGTGTTCGTATAAATATATTGTTATTAAGAATAAAAGTGTTGTTCGGAAAGTAATCCGGTGGCCGTTTTAAAAGTGCGTTTGGTGTGGTTCCTGCGGAGAAACTCTTGTCCCTTTGGAAGGATTTGGCACTTGGAGTGACACAATTGGTTTTGCATGCTGGATGCATGCCCCTTTTCCCATCCGCCTGAAGCTTCACCCGCTCGATGTTGGTTTTGGTGATTGCCTGCGCACCCGCTATCGAAGACCCTGCCAGGTAAGGGACTAGAACCCAACAGATCGCTTGATATCAGTTAATTATTAAACGTTATGTTTGGATTCGGTAAATTCGTCTGATTTTAACCATTTTTGACGCCTTTCGTTGAATGTACTAACCCCGGTTGCGGGCTTCTGCACAAACTGTGTACTGTAAGCAAACATACTCACCTTCACTGCACCTGACCGTAGAGATAGGTAGGAGGGCAACTGTTTCCCTGTTTAGATGCAACTTTGCTACGGCACAGATAACCATTCCCGAACACTGTTGCTGTCCGTTGAACGCCAGCAACACCTTTCGATGTGGTTCAACTTTCCGGGAGGGATCTCACCATCCAGGGGCAACTACAGTATGTAGAAAAAGTTTATCCACCTCCGTAGAAAATTCAGTATTTTTAGATATTTTTGATATAATCGTTCAAAGGAACAATTTTATTAGCATAAATGAATGTGTCTGCATCATATAATTAAATACGTTACAAAATTGCTTGCATTGTTCTTTTTGTGAAAATAGTTTTTGGTAATAATACGACGCAAAAAAGTATATCTACTACGTTTTAGCGTACATATTCAAGTTGCTATTACTTTCTTAAATGTAAACATTGTATCATCACAGGAATTGTATAAACACAAAAAATTACTATGAATTCGGCAAAGAATCCATATAAAGTCCAATTTTTTGAGTATTCTAAAACAATATTATAGAAAACGGAAACGAAATTTCAAAGGTGGTTCTATTTCATAAGGATTCTATTGCAAAAGTTATGCATGATATGACTGTTTTATACAGTGATTATATTGAATAAATTCCAATTTATTTGGTACGCTAAAACATAACTAGGTACATTAGGGTGGACGCCGTTTCATCACGTACTACTATTTCCAGTTGTACAGAGTCTCACAAAAAAGAAAATGCAAATATTTCTGTTATAAAATTGATGAACAAACATGCAAATTAAAAAGAACCTTTTAACAATTTTGTCAAAAATATTGAACAAATCCAGGGTGGATAAACTTTTTCTACTTACTGTAGAGTGCGCCCTGAATGGAAAGCAGTTGCCGTTTGGACCAACCGCCACTATATTGCTCCTATGCACAAGGGGGTATCGAACCGAACTGCAGAAACTAGCAAATTAGTTTGTTTTTCTCCGACGAGGAAACCATACAAATTTTGTATATTGAATGCGTTTTGTAGTTCAGCGGTTTGACAAACATGTGCATTAATTTCTCTGCATCGTTCGCAGAAAGTGAATAGCTGGGACAGGGCTTTGTTGGTGCTCGACAATGGAGAAACCTTCGCATCAAACATGCTTTTGAAATTATTACATGGTTCTAGATTCAATTTGGATAACTTTTTATGTGAGATTAATTCAAATGTGAACAAACTGGATGCGATATTCAGGAAATCTAGATCTTTTAAAACCTTTGGAATTCTTTGAATCTTCTCAGTCCCATGAGCTTCCGGAAACTTTATTTTCTTCGCAATTCTTCCTGAACTTCCCGAAATACGATAAAGTCAATCGTTTCGTTTATGTATGCGATTCAAACTGATGGCCAAACAAAAGAAACCTCCGCGGGGTGGCGGGTGCGTTGTTTAGTATGCACAAGAAATCGCAGCATTATAAGCACTTCGAAAGCAACGAGCTGTGAACATCCCGAATTAATTACAACTTTTTCTTTGAGTTTCGGTTTTGCTTTTGCATCCCCGTGCAGGGTTACCACTGCTCCTTTCCCGCGTGTTGCCATTGCACATTCAAGCATCAACGTTCCTGTCGGCGCACAGCGAGCGAGTGAAGATGCTCCCCTATCGCACGCCAAGAGCAAGTTTCCTGGAAAATCCGTGCCAACGTCACTCAGCACGTTGTGGATTATTTTTAATAGAAAATAATTTACTTTCCCCGGACGAACTTTCGTACTATTTCCGGTTTGGTGGTTTAATTTTTTTTGTCTCCACGACTTTTCGTTCACTCGATGCATTCCCAACCTGAGAGCGTGGGGTGGGGGGGTGCGAATGTCGCGGAAAAAGAAACAGCAGCGTACAGTTTCAGAAAATTTTCATTTATTCATGTTGCATGTGGGATAACTCATTATGACTACTTCTCCGACCCTAGCGTTTTCCGAGAGTTGTTACTACTTTATTTTAAATGCATTGACAAGTAAACCGAATGGAATGCAAATTTAACCCTTTAGGGACATGAGCTGGAACGTAGAATCTGGCAGAAATAGAGCGCAGTGTTTTTCCGTGACTAACGTGGCTTTTCAATATTTAAAAACGCTTTTAATCCACCTAACAGTGTGATGAGACATTTCTTATAACTCATCACTCTCTTCGGATATTATATCGTTTGAGAACATTTAGAACTTGATGCTTTGCGATGTTTTTGATAACACATACTACATGGGATAGTGGCAGGACTCAGAGAATCACTCAAATCAGCATAGGACAACATCAGTGCTAGAAATCTCAAACCAAATCAATGGGAAGGCGAAAAAATGGCCCATAAAATAGACATACAAACGAATTATTGCTAATGCTCTGTTAATAAAATATCTAAATTCCTCAATCAATGCATTGTGGTGGGAAAACTGATTTTTCTAAAGGGGTTATGTATATTGTACTGAGCCAAAAAAAATCGATTTTTTTTTAATCGATTTGAAGTTTATACTTTACTCAAATTTCCAACGCGACTGAGAATTAAGAAATCAACGCTTTTTCTTTAAAAAACCCACCATTCCACTATGGGCCACAAGGGCGGTTTTTCGGTACAAAAATCAATAACTTCCAAACCGTTCATTTTAGAGAAATTATGCCTGAGAGAATATTTTTGGAAATTAAATTTTCTTACTTTTAAAGCAAAATGTAGCTAGGGTGGTCCTCTCAAACATTATTTTCGAAAAATTATGTTTAGAACTAAATGGTGTAGCAAGGTACTTACTTCAGCAAAGTTGTAGAAAAATGTTTTTCAAGTAACATTTTCAAATGCATCAAAGTTATAGCATTATAGCATTATCGGTTTTCATGTTATAATTATTTTTCTTCTTTATCTTAGGGTGTCATTTTAGTGTTTCTGAAAAAGTCAGTTTTTTAACTATAACTTTTTAAATAGTTAGTCTATCTTCATACTCTCTATGAAGCAATTTTAGTACTTTTCATTGTGCATATTTCTGCTGAAGAATGTGAATCGATATCATTTTTCGTTATCGAATTACGATCATTTTTTTAAATAAAAATGATAGTTTTCAATGACCTCTAACTCAGAAGGTTGCAAAAACTAGCAGCTAAATTTGTACTCTTTCGAAAGTGCATCAAAAATACTGTAAAATATCTCAAAATCAACTTTTGCTTTTTTGTCATTCAGCGAAAAATGTTGACATCAACATTATGATTAAATGACATCAGCATACGGCTGTTTTTAAGGGTCTGGTCATTGCCATTTAGAACCTGCTTTACTAGATCAAAAAGTCGAGTTGTTAAATGATTTTTTGAGCTTGTCAAATATATGTACACAAATATTGAAAACGTTAGGCTCAGACAGATATTTATTTTACTATTCTACGTAACTACTTTATTATCAACGTCATCCTCATAATTATTATAATCACAATCATCAACATCATCAGCATCGTCGTCGTTATAGTTATCTGAATCGTGTCTCTTTTCTCAAAGTGCTAACTCATTTAATATTGAACTTATTTCAGTGCGTTTACTGTATCGGGATCTTCTAACTGCAAGAACCGGATTAGACGAGTCCATTGCTCTAAAGAAAACATCTTCCATGTTCGCGACTCTTGAACAATTTCTACCGTGACTCAGTCGATCGTTCCGAGCCTCAGCTCCTTGTTCGCTCATGAAACTTGTTGGTAATGGAAGTGTTGACATAATATAAAATGTAGCGCATTTTGCCTTAAAAAGCAAATGAATTAAGGATTACCCTTCATTCTGTTCTAAGTAAGTGACGAACTTCTGTGAATGCTGGTTTGGGAGGAAGTGCAGTTTGAATCTTTTGTAGGAACTGTTAACGGCTTCTCAAAATATTTCGAATTTTTATCGAGCACTTTCGTCTCAATCGATTACTGTCTTTCCAAAATTGATCAAACCTTTTACATGTTTTAATTGTTACAGCTTTTGCATTCTGAGTGAACTTATTTTTTTCATTTTGTCCCACATCAAATTATCTCATTATTACCTCAAACACAACTTTTATTTTATTTTTATTTTCACCTTTGGCCACTTTCCAGAGATCGAACAACTTTATTTTATCCATTTTAACAGCACTAATAATACAAAGCACTACACGCGTTGATCAAAGCAGTCGGCGGCTACTGCGATTCGATTCATGAATGAGATTGATACCAATTAAACTGTCACGACTCGTGGTGTTGTTGTTTATATTTGACATCGAAGGGCAAAAATGCTGACTTTGATTTTGAAATATTTTATAGTATTTTTGATGCACTTTCAAAAGAGTACAAATTTAGCTGCTAGTTTTTGCAACCTTCTGAGTTAGAGGACATTGAAAACTATCATTTTTATTTAAAAAAAAATGATCGTAACTCGATAACGAAAAATGATAGCGATTCACATTCTTCAGCAGAAATATGCGCAATGAAAAGTACTAAAATTGCTTCATAGAGAGTATGAAGATAGACTAACTATTTAAAAAGTTATAGTTAAAAAACTGAATTTTTCAGAAACACCCTAAGTTAAAGAATAAAAATAATTATAACATAAAAACCGATAGTGCTATAACTTTAATTCATTTGAAAATGTTAACTGAAAAACATTTTTCTACAACTTTGCTGAAGTAAGTACCTTGCTATACCATTTTGTTCGAAAAATAATTTTTCGAAAAGAATGTTTTGAGAGGACCACCCTAGCTACATTTTACTTTAAAAGAAAGCGAAGTTAATCCCCAAAAATATTCTCTCAGACATAATTTCTCTAAAATGAACGGTTTGGGAGTTATTGATTTTTGTACCGAAAAATCGCCCTTGTGACTCATAGTGCATTCAAAGAAAATCAACAGTGCATATTTCCGAACTTGGTTTTATTTCCAATTTAGAACTATTGTGTTTTTACATCCTAGATTGCATGATTCAGTGATCGAAACCCAAAACTTCATGAAGTATTTGAAATTATTAAATTAAAATTTGTGTTTGCTATTGAAATTGACAAAATGATTGTATATATAGTATATAGTCCCTTTGGCGATTGTTTACTTTTTCGGTCCCACCTATCAGCATTGAAGTATCGCCCTTACGTTTTTTTACAATACCAATTTTACAATTGGTGGGGGTTTGGTGAAAATCGATCTTAATGTCTAAACGGCATAATTCCGAAAGCGTAATTTTTGAAGTTTTAAAATTATGCAGAATTAATTTTTCAGAAAATAGTAACAGAGCAAATAAGTAGGGGAACTGGGGGGAAGCCCGACACCCTGGGTAAGCCCGACACCCCACGACTTTTCCCAGATATCAAATTTTAAATCATACAATAATGACAGGATATTATTAGTACGATTATTTTTGGCATTTCGATACATATCGATGCCATATGGGTTCATAAACGTCAACAAAATAAACAAAACAAGCGAAAGCAAAGTTGATGCGCTTTTGGATGTTATTTTTAGTTGATACATTTTAAGGTTTTAATAACACAAAAGCTTTGAAAATGAACAGTTTTTTTGTCACACATTCTATTCTACTCCCCATATCGTTATTTGTATGTATTGAAGATAAGTTTGAGTATTTCAATACTGTTAATTGAGCATTTAACAAAAATGGGCACTGTTGGGGTAAGACCGACAGTTTTTGGGTGGGGTAAGACCGACACGGTGTTTAGATAATTGGGTTCGTTTATGATTCGATACAAACAACTGGGTATATTTGTTGTGTTCAATTATACTATAATTACGTCATGTTAATAATTGAAATACACGGAAACTATGTTTTTTGCATTTATTTATCAGTATTGTCTCCAGCCGACCAAAAAAATTAAAAATTCATTGAACGTGACTCATAATAATATTACAAAAAGAAACGAAAAGTATAATCTAATATGAGATTTTGAAATGACATTGATGAAAAATTTCATTGACCGTCGGATTGTTGATCAACAATGTTCCGAAAAATCACAACACGAACCGGATAGCTTTCTACGAAGCGTGCGTCACTTCTAAGTGAATTAGTCCTAGTAACAGCGTATATAATCTGCTTGCAGAACAGCTTTTCCTCGTTAGAATGGCTATACAAGTGGTAATAAAGTTCGAAAGAATTACTTGAGAAAACCTGTACCATAATATAAACCATGCGTTAAACATTATTTATTCATAACACCACGCATTCGAATGCTCTTCCTCTTGCTACGCGATGAAACTACAGAAAGTATGCGTTTGCATCACACATACTCATATACACATAATTTCACGTTATCACACATACACAATACAATTTTAATGGAAAAAATTGGACAAAAAGAAAGTTCAAAAGGGGGTCGCTCTTGCCCCTTTAGGGTGTCGGTCTTACCCGCAGCGTTTTTAAAATGACGTTTTTCTCCATTTTTTGGCAACCAACAATTTTTAATGAATTCAATTTTTTGAAACGCTGAAAAAATTATATTTTGTTAAGAACCACCTAAACAAGGATTATGCACAGAATATACAATTTTAGGAACTTTGTGGAATTTTAGAAAAATTATTGCGCTTAAGGTGTCGGACTTGCCCCGCGTTCCCCTACCAAAGTCCAAAAAAATCAATTTTTGTCAAACGTTATTTTTTCGAGTTTACATCAAATCTCAATGTTTCATGCATTATAATGTCATTTGGCATCAAAAATACAAATTTGAGTTTGAAAATTTTTCATTTCAGTTTATATGGGAATTTGTTGTGTGATTGCACTCTTCAACTCGTAACTCCGGAACCGGAAGTCCAATCAATAAAAAAATCAATAGCAGCCGATGGGAAGATTGTACCTTTCATTTGAGACTAACTTTGTGCAAATCGATCCAGCCATCTCTGATTAACAGAGGTCACATTTTTTCCACATACACACACATACACACACATACATACATTCACACAGACATTTTCCGATCTCGACGAACTGAGTCGATTGGCATATGACACTCGGTCCTCCCGGTCGGGATTAGATCGACGAATTTTAGAGTGAATGAGAAAGGCAAAAACATTTTAAGCAATTGTTGAAATTTATGCATTTTTTGTTGAGCAGTTCTATGTTTCATAGAATTAAATCAATTTTAACTTCGCTTCCTATTAAATAAAGACCCTTATTACAGTACATCTCTACAAAAACGAGATCAATTTGAAAATAAATCTGAGGATTATGATTGATTACAGAACTCTGGAATTTTCTATTGGAATGTTTTCAGACAGGAATTTGATATTGATGCTATTAGACAACTGTGAAATCAAGACCAAGAGATCAGTTACATATCAGGACCCCATTCCGACAATTTATCAAAAGTCCTCATGATGTTTACAACAACAGGTTATCAATCTACGGATCAGATAATTGTTATTGTAATATTGAATTAAATCAGTCTGCATCAATAAATTTTCAACTTCAATCCAATTTTGTTTGGGTGTTGTGGGGGGGGGGGGGTTGTATGGTGTTAAACCCCAAAACCTTCTCTTGGCTACGCCGTTGCTTGGAGTTATTTATTTCGCTTCTCATTTCCCGATATGTTTCAGATCGATCCGATGGTTATAAGTTAGCAAAATTGCAGTCAGAAAGTTCGCACAAATGAACATTTTTGTACTGATAAGTTATCAAGTTCCTTCCAGATAACTTGGAAGTGTTCGGTGATTATTTCTAGCGGTTGTAGATAGTAAAATGAAATACAAAATTCGTTTTATCGAAATAATGTTTGGCTTATTTCAATGGATTATTACTATATTGAACAATTAATAAGCGACAAAGAGTAATCAACAAACAACAAGCCATAACTTTTAAAGTATTCAAAATAGATATTTGAAGTCTTCAGTAAAGTTATTCGCAAAAGTAAGAGCTACAAATTTTCTGAAGGCATCATTTCGATATAATCACTTTCAAAAAAATTTGTAAAAATATCTCACTCATAGGGGGATTAATCAGCAAAAGCACAATACCAAAAGAAAGGGCATATTGCCTCCATTAAATTCTCCGAAGATACTATTGACCTAAAATAAGCCGTTTTGGCGTTAATAATAGATTACATGTTTTTGGTCATATTTCTGGCTATGGGAAATGATAAAAATCTTTCGTCCGCATTTAATGTTAAATATCTCTTTTGATAATAGTACGATTTCAACAATCTATAGCTTGTTCGAAAGGTATTCGTTAAAGCTGACTAAAAACATATAAATTGTTAATCTACATTGTCAATTTCGGCAGATAATTTAAAAAAAACTGCAAAAAACGCCATTTTTGCGCATTCAAACATTCATATCTTGGAAACTAAACATCAGAATCAAAAACAAATTAATAGCGTTAATACTGTTTTTTAGTTCTTTCATTTAAAATTGGTTTGGATAAGATCGGTTCAGCCATTGCTGAGAAACACGAATGAGAATTTGTCCGTTACATACACACACACACACACAGACACACACACACAGACATTGTCCCAAATCGTCGAGCTGAGTCGATTGGTATATAAGACTCGGCCCTCCGGGCCTCGGAAAAAATCTTGAAAGTTTGAGCGAATTCTATACATTTCTTTTATAAGAAATGTAAAAAAACAGAAGTGTGAGCTTTCCAACGTTTATATGTTTAATTTTTTTATTTTGATTATAGAGGTTTTAACCTTAGGGTCATTCACCTCTTTTCGGCTTAGAAAAATCTGTTTGGAAAAATTTCTAACCCTATGTGCGGGATTGGGAATCGAACCCAGGTGAGCTGCGTACAAGGCAATCGATTTTTTTTTGTTTGCGTTGCCAAAGTGACGGCTAAGACCGTGTGGTCCATCTTGCCGGACAATCGATTTACCAACAACGCCATGCCCGTCCCCACCATTATATATTTTATCGTACTGAACGCAATTAATCAATTTATTCGATTAAAATTACTGAAAAACTCGATTTTCAAAAGAGTCGACCGGGGATTATTCCTGTTTGTCTGTCGCTCATTTTAAGTTAATTACAGTCGCAAACCTTAAGCTCTAGAATCCTGAAATCAGTCGAAGCAAGGTGTTTGAAGACAACGGATGGAGCATCTATTCAAAAAACTAAGAACGTTTAACACGCCCACCGGGGCGCAATGCCCCACTTCTACTTCCAGAACTACTGAATTATCTGAAAAGTAAAACACGGTGTGTTTGGTAGAACAAGTTAATTCGAAAAAAATCGGCATCTGTAAAACTTCAGTATGTGATATAATGGATTTTCCCCTTTCATTTACAATCAAAAGTAAAATATTCTGTAGGGGGCGCCAGAAAAACTTTATTTTAAAGATTTTTTGTTTGAAAACGTCGGTTTTACAATGGAATTGTTTCACATTTTTGCCACTAGGTATTGCTATAGACATTCAAATATTACTAAAAGTTAAAATCGGATGGGAAATTTAATTGTCTACAAATATGTAGAGAACTATAAATCGATCTAAAATCGGTTGGTAGAGTTATTAAATTTTGCAAAAGTTTTAAATTCTCACGGGGCCCGTTCGTTGGTTAATAAGCCAATTTCAAAAAATATTTTCATTTGTGAAAAATGGTTTGCTTTCATTTAACCGTGTATTCATAGGAATCTGAGTGCTGACAAAGTCCCACCTGAAAGCAAAAAAAAAATGATAATTCCAAATTCCACCAGTTCTTACGTACAAATGATATCTTATGATTAAGGAGGTACATATATAGAAGATAAGATAACATTTGTATTAAAATGAGACTCTTTTCACAGATGCTAGTAAAAAGGAACAGTTTTTTCTGTCAAAACTATATTATTTCCTTTATTTTCAATTCTTTCCTCGTTCTGGAGGATGGCTGGTATAATCTTGAACCAACCTCCTTTTCCATCAATATCCTGCAAGGTACATTTGGCTTAAATTTAAACATTTATATTTCAACAAACTCGATAAGATATGTAGTCATTTGAAAATCCTGATTGACCGTTTCAAAATTAGTATAAAAATGTTGAAAGCAATATAATTTGATAAGATTTAGGCTCAACTTTGTTAACTTTTAGGAAAAATTGGAGGATTTCTATTAATCCAACGATATACCTACAAAGCTTTTCTTGTACTCCAATCACACTTCGACTTTAAAAGGAACACATTTCACATAACCTAGTAGAAAGATATCAAAGCATACTGTAATAATTCTCTTTAAGAAGAAATTGCGGAATCGTTATACGTTGAACGCAAATCGCAAAAGTCAATGATAAATAAAAATTTTGCCTATTGTAAAATAAACAAAATAGAAAATAGGGAGTTCCAGTTTTGGTGGTATACGGTATTCGCTCTTATCTCATATTATGCGAGAAATATTCAATAAAAAAACATAAATTACTAGAAGAATTTACTGAACGTATGTTTCAGCGAGATGCTTTCTTGTTCGTTTACTGTTTTGATCCGTGTTCTGCGAGTAACGTTTTCGGAATTTCTTCATAAAATAAATTATGTAACTTGTGTTTGATATCTTTTCCTAAGACTTCGTGAAATATGTTTCTTTTGGAAATAAAATGCAATTTGAGCGCAGGCGAAAACCTACCTTTTTACATTCTGATGAATGGAATCTTCCCCCAAAAATTATCAAACATATAAAACTCATTTTTTTTTCTCTCGTTTTTCTTTTGATATTGAAAAGGACTAACATAATTTTCAATCAAAATCTTATATTCATCTGAATACACTCATCAACAAAACCCAACAATTTTTTATGAGTCCCTGCAAAACGTTTTTAACCAGTTGGCCCTGTGCAAATCTAAAAACTGATAAAATGTTAATAACTTTCTCGGAAGATTTTATATCAATTTATATTCCTCTACAAAGTTGTAGACAATAGAATTTTTTATCATTTTCTTAATTTTAGTATTATTTGAATGTCCATAGTACTACCTAGTGGTAAACATGTGAATATATTTCATACCCTGAAGTTTCGCGGATGCCGATTTTTTTTGAATAAAGTTGTTCGACAAAGACACCGTGAAAAATAACTGATAACTGTAGGGTAAACGGTCTTATGTTGGAAAATTTGTCGTTTTTTATGCAGTATCGTCGACACATTTCTCGATTTAGGCATAAAATTAGACAAATATTTTAGCAAACACGTATTTGATATTTTGTTGGTTGAAATTTATATTAAACTGTGATTGGAACCAGAATATCAGTTTTACTGACTGAAGAATATTGATCATGATTGGACAATGTCCAAAAAAATCGTCATGGTGCTCAACCCTATAATGAAAGATAAGCACATTTTAAGCACTTTTGTAGAACAAATCAAGTTTCTAAAAAATCATCTAGAGGTTCCGCAAATGCGATTTATGAAAAATGGTCATTTTTGAGCAATATTGTGGTTTTCGCAACTTTTTCAAAGCCCAATTATTTTTAATATATTTTTTAATTTTTCTGTGGACCTCATTGAATAAATCCCATTTAAAAGTTTTTTACAAAAAGTCCTTATATTAATTACAGAACCTCTTAATCATGGCGAAAAAAATATTTTTTTGGTTAATGGAAAGTACTGTTCATTGCAAAAAAAAATTTTGGGACAGCCTATTGGACATGTGCTTATCTTCAACGGAACCAAAAATAATTTGGATAAGGACCACAATTTCTACCATCTTTAAAAGCTTTAACATGTTTCAAATGAATTACTGGTATCCCACATGGATGAAAAATATGTTTGGAAATGATTATATAGGTTTTTATGCTCAAATTTCTATGAAACATTTTAGCAAAAGCAAATTAGAATTTCTTACCCACATTGCATTTATTACCCCCGAATATAGATTTTCTTCATAACAAAATGCTACCAAAAATAGCTCCTCTAGGAGTGAATAGCTGAAACTGGTGGTCTCCATCACGATTATTTGTAGTGCGATTTACTATCAAAAAACCATAAATTATACTTTATTTAAAATTCAATTCTTGACATGTCGAGCGTTTTGTCTTACGCAAGCTTGTTCAACAAAGCTCACTCAAAACGACATAATGTATCAGAAAAAGAAGTAATTTCTAGCTATATGGAATCATGGAATTGGAATGGATGGAATGGAATGATTGATTAAAATATGTTAAATTTTGCAGTATATAATGGTTCTGGCGCAATACTTTATTTTAATATGTCTTGTTGCATATTTTTCAAATAGTCCCAATCTTGATCAGTTTCTCTATACTCCTACTATCATTTACCCTATCATTTCATGAAGTCAACGTACTAAGTTAGTTTGGTATTTTTAATATGCTGCACAAGTTTCAAAAGAGCTATTTCGATGCAATTTCCCACATTGTTTCTATAAGCATTTCAACCAATTAAAAAAAGTCGAATTTGATAGAACTATTTCGAGTAGCTTATTGGAATATTAAAGTTCCTATCTTAGATCTAAGAATGGCCTGAAACTATGTGTGCATGTCGAATCATACATCACAACAGCTCATCTCTGTACAGAACGCGTTCTGGATGGGATGTCTCATTATTAGCACAACTGAAAAGTAACTATTTAAACAATTTTGTATTTAAATAACAATAATACTGATCTTTTTCAAGTAAATCGAGGTTTTATACATAGTGTGACCTTTTTTCAGCATGACAAAAATTGCAATAATTCGATTGAGGCATTTAACTACATTGTTGTGTGGCATGACTTTTGTTGCCGGGCATATTACACTAAAACTGGGTGCATTCAGCCCTGGTCGAGCGAAGAAACTAGAATTTGAGCATCTTTCAAAATCTTTTAATAATACTTGTATTAGGATGTTGTTCATACGGCATGAAGCAGGAATTAATTTCTAACTAATAAAACAATAAATTAGAATAGTTGATGCGGATATCATAATGTCCCACGTTGAAATAAAGTTATTTTTGCTTAAAGGGGGCGTATTAGACATGTTTACCGTATCAAAACTGGTATACTGAGGAGATTATTTTTGAGGCACTGGTTGATAGATTGTTGAAAACGGTGCAAATCATTCGATTTGAATTTCCAGCACAAGTTCTCGGACAAGCTAGTGAAACGAAGATGCTTTTATGATCTGTTGCTATTAAAGGTTTGGTTTTTTGTCATCTACTAAGCACATTGGCAGCATCTAGTAAAGATAGGTGACCACACTTTTGCTTTACCATCCTCTACCTCATTTTTCAATTTCTTATATCTTAGTTTTTATTTTGCGCCCAACTATTGTCGAATTCGGCATCGGAGACTCTTACTTCCTGCTTAAAATCAAATACATTGAACTCAGTCGAATCATACCTGATCTTCTTTCAGATTACAGTTAATCAGTATTCTAAAGATTTCGAATGAACTGACAAAGAAATATTCATACGTGATATATATCTCGAAAGTCCAGATGAGCTCAGATTATGATAGTCTATCGAAAGAAAGCGAATTACATTACTGGCGTTAAGCATTTCATGAAGCACTACTGCGGCTACATACCCACCTACAAAGTTGTGATCGACGGAGTGGTCACCGATTTGAGTTTGTTATGCACGAATCTACTGTAGCATGGGGTCGACTGTTTCAAGGACTCCTTGCCTCTGTGGGCGAAGATTTTGATCGGCGATCGCAAAGGACGAGACAAAGTTATATGTCCCTTCCAACTCGTATCGACTATTCGTATTTATATAATATTTTTTTATTTATCATCTGATTTATTGAGAATTTATTGTTTCAAACACCATGGAGACTTTTGGTAAATTGTGGGAATGGGATCTTGTAACTGATCTCTTAGTGAGAAATCATGTCAATATCAAATAAAATACCTGCATGGAAACATCCACATAGAAACTAATGAAAAATGGCTTTTCCGTTGGCCTCTAGTAGGTAAGGATCAATTTTTATGAGCATTTGATTTTCTTTTGTGCTATCAATTTGAATAGCCACTAAGTAGGATTGGAAAGGAAGAAAATTAAAAAAAAAATGTCATGTTAGTGGCTATTTATGATATGCATTTGAGTACTGAATTACATGGCGCAATACAATTTCGTATACAAGGACTCGTTCTTAATTTATGAACTTTGATAGCGAAGAAAAGTAAAATAAATGCCCGAAAACAGTTTTTCGGTCACTATCACATAGCTTCGAAACCGTCAGAAATTTAGAAGAGTTTTACAACATAAAACATCTTCTGATAAAATAATTTTGGTGAATAATCTTCCAAGATAGATTCACTAATTCTTCAAATTTAATCTCCAAAAACTTGGTGTCTTCAGTAACCCTGCCCCTCTCCCTCTCCCCACATTACACAACACCCTTCCCTAAACCCCCCCCCCCCCTTAAGTCCCCCCCCCCCAATCAAGCCACCCCATCAAAGCTCTACAACAAATATCCCTCAAACGGCCACCTCATTCATCCTCTTCAGACCCACCCCTCTCTCATCCCAATCACCTTCTCCCAGTAGGCATACCAAGATAGGCTATAGGTTCGGCTATGGGTTATTCATCCCCTTCACACACACTAGGGTGTCCCAAAATGACATCATGTTAAAAAAGTCATCGAGCTCACTTCTTAAATGAAAGGTTAGGGTATTAGGAGCACTTTCTTCTTCGGAGTGAATTTGCTAAAATGCTCCCTACTGGTGGCGAATTTTAATCTTTTAAAAAATGGGCCGATTTTGGATAAAATTTCAAATGCATGCGTCTTGAAGCGCTCCTGAACGACCTTAGATTTTTTTCAGCTTTTTTTTTTATTTTCTGAAGGATGGAGAAATTTGGTTAGTTATTTTGTACAAATTTTGAATTGAAAGAGCGGCAGAGCCATTAAAACTTATTAAAAAGTGAAATTTTTGGTGTTTTCCAGTAGTTTTTCTTCAAAACTGGGTATCTGCAAAATTTTAAAAGTATAGAAAACACTTTATATAGTTGAGCCGAATACAGGGGCGTAATTTTGTTGAAGAAGGTGTATAACTACGGCCAATGGGGTATGAGTTATTTAAGTTTTTGTTAAATAACCTTTTGACATTTTATGATATTCATAAAAAATAACACTGTTCTACAAAATAAAACAACTTAAGTGTGCTCAGTCCGCATATTATTTTTCGAAAAATATAAAGAAAATGATGAAAAATGGCGTTTTTCGCTTGTCTCTAGTACATAAGAATCGGTTTTTATGAGCATCTGACGATTTTTTTTAAATTTTTTTGTATACTAATAGCCACCAGCGGGTTTGAACATCACTAAAATTAAAAAAATATGTCGAATTAATGGCAAGTTATGGCGTATATTTGAAGGCTGAATTGATTGGCGTATTCACATTTTATATATAAGGTCTTATTTCCATGTTAGGAACTTTAAAGTGGAGAAAAATGCAGAAGAGTGAGCTGAGTGTTGAAAAACTGATATTTACTGTTTAGATCAGATAATTCCGAAATAGTCAAATTTGGGGCAAATATCCTCGAAGAAGTTTTACAACAGATAACTGCGCATTTTCTGACACAATTATTTTGTTGAAGATTCCTCCTAGAAGTAATTATGGAGAATTAACTCTTCAAAAAAATAATTAGAGACTTGGCGTCATTAGCAAAGTTATCATTATTTTTATAATTTAATTTACAAAAAAATCCTCAGATGTTCATTAAACCTCGTCCGGACATACTAAAGACGTACAGAAAACGTCATTTTTCATCATTTTCTTTCTATTTTCTGAAAAACAATGAATGGTCAAAGCACATTTGAACTGATTTACTTTTTGGAACAGCATTATTTTTGATGAATTGCTAAAAATGTCAAAGATTATATAAAGTGTTTTCTATGCTTTTAAAATTTTGCAGATACCCAGTTTTGAAGAAAAACTACTGGAAAATACCAAAAATTTCACTTTTTAATAAGTTTTAATGACTCTGCCGCTCTTATAATTAAAAATTTGTACAAACTAACTAACTAAACTTCTCCATTTGGAAGACCAGAAAAATAAAAAATGCTGAAAAAAATCTAAGACAGTTCAGGACCACTTCAACAGGCATAAATTTGAAATTTTATCAAAAATCGGCCTATTTTTCAAAAAATCAAAATTCTCCACCAGTAGGAAGCGTTTTAGCAAATTCACTCCGAAGGGGAAAGTGGTCCTAATACCCTAACCTTTCATTTAAGAAGTGAACCCGATGACTTTTTAACATGATGTCATTTTGGGACACCCTAACACACACCCCCTCATGATAAAATAAGTTAGCCGAAAGACGACATTGAATTAATGCTGATTAAGCTAATTAAATATTATATATTTTTGTTTCCAGCTCGGGCGGATCCAGAATAAAATTTCGTATTGGGTTTGAAATTTCGATTTTGAAATGAGCACATTACGTAATACGCAATAACCGCATTTATTAAAAACCAATGAAAAATTTAGTTTGAAATGATTTTGAGGTTGAAACTACTTTAAAATTGAAACTAGTTTAAAATTTCTTAACAAGTTCTCCTCCTGAATCCGCCTCTAGTTTCAAGTGTTTCAGCGTCGACACATAGCATCTCAAGTTCGTGGCTGTCGATCCATTGTATGTATGTGAATATTCAATATACATTTCCACCATTATATTAAACATAACCAGCCAGGGAATCATAGTTTGGACAAATGAGAAAGGCACAATTGCACCACTAGGTGGATTAAAACAGGTTTTACATATTGTAAGTTTATGAAAGACAGTAGTCGCGGATATATTCTTGGGAGTAACAAGTTTTAAAATTGCGAAAAGCTTTCATACCGGTTTTAAAACTTTTGCTACGCATAAAACTTCATGATCTTGTAAAACAAATGCATTGGAAAATATTCTGAGGGCTTTCGGTCGGATTGGCCCGAAGTATTCCGCGAACCTTGTTTCGTCCAGCACTTTTCGGCCGGTTATAAAACCCGTTTTGTTTTAGTGTAGCAACAAAGTTGGCGAAATTGTTGAATGTGGCCAAATCAACTGTCACAATCGTAATAAAAGTGTTCGGAAAATATTTGTCGACAGCCAGAAAGATGGGATCGGAGGGAAATCGACAACCGGCGTAGCCTGTGGTTTCAAGCGAAACCCCAATCTTTCCGTCCGAGATGTCGCAAGAAAACTGGAAGTGTCGTCTATAGTCGTACGTCGAGCTAAAATACTAGTCGGACTGCCGACTTACAAGAAAGTTGTCGCGATACGCAGAACAAGTTGGTCAGAGAACTATTACGGAAACTGTACATGAAAATGCTGACGAAGTTTGATTTCGTGGTATAGGAAGGCAAAACCGACGACAAGACATACGTCGAACAGTTTCCTGGATAGGAATATTATACGTCAACTGGAAAGGGAATGGCGGCAGAGATTTCCAAACACATTAAATTGTCGAAGTTCGCAATGAAAGATCTCGTATTACAGGCCATCTGTTACTGTGGCTTGAAGAGCGACGTTTACGTTGCAACCGGGACCATCAACTAGGAATTTTATGTTATAGACGAAACGATTCCGTAAAAGTCCAAAAATTTAACATTTATTGCATTTTCTGTAGGCAAACAGGTTAAATTGACAATAACTTGTTTTTGGAACAATTTTGCATCTATCCACCTATCAGTGCAGAGGTCAATTTTCTATACTCATTCGAAAACTAGTTATCTCGAAAAGATCTTTGTGAATATATTTGTTTTTCTAGTTGCATAAACAAATGATCAGTGGAAAAGGAAGAGGGGAAGGGACGTATGAGTACGTATTCGTAGAGATACATTTTTCCAAACATAGTATTTGGCCCTACAGCATTTCGGTGTACCCCAAATAAGCAAAAAAAAATTCAAAATTTTCAAATCGCTTGAAATTTGTGGATCGGACAAGTCCGGAAGAGTTCTTATGTCTTTTGGATAGCTGGAATCTTGTTTTGTAATACTGTTTCAGCAACTTTGCCGGATCTAGCCGTTTAATGTAACTTTTTTATCATTCAAGTTTGGAATACACCAAATTCTTTTTTTGCACGGGGGATGCGTTCCGTGAAACAAAAAAAAACGTGTAAAAAAATCCGTGTTATTTCGAGAAACCGTGCAAATAATCCGTGTTATTTTGAGAAACCGTGTAAAAAAATCCGTGCTATTTTGAGAAACGTAAAAAAATCTGAAATTTTTTTTTAATTAACAGCTATTTTCTTATGGTATTTAACAATGAATACTGTTGGACATTTTAAATGCACAAGGGGGCTGTCAATGTGCCCAGTAGAAGTTTTTTAATTTTTCGAGGAGGTTTTTTTTTAGAAAAATGTAAGTTTTTTTTATTCGTTGTCCTTTGAAAAGCTATAGTTAAAATGGTAAAATGTTTCAATATTTAGAGTTTGTTAACTTTTTGTAGATTCCACTGTGCTACAGTGATTTTAAACTTTTAAATTGAACTAGTATAGCAAATGCGATACAAAGTAATGTACACACGAAATTTTGAAGCAAAAAACATTTTTTGGGACCTTAGCTACGTTGTCATTTTCAGCCGATTTTCGGTTTTGTAACATTTTTTGAACGAAGAAAACTAGACCTTTCGAACAGTATGCGGTCATATACAGTTTAGTAAGAAACATTGTTCGATTCTGGGACAACAATATCAAAATTGTTTTTGCGATTTTTTCATGTAAATGGTTACCTTCTCATTAAAAGAATTTTCATGAAAAGTAAAAAAAAATCATTTTGATGCAAAGACTCTCTTGCGCATTTGAAATGTCAGAAATTGTCAATTTTCAACGGCCTATTGATTGGCTTTTACTTAATTAAATAGTCTTTCCTGAAAAGAGGCAGCATTTGCTATTTTCCAATGTTTGATTAAAAATTCTTTCCTGAAAAGTTGAAAAATTCGCTATTTTTCACTTAGCGAATCTAGTTTTTTCAACGACTGCAACCTATGCCTTGGTGGATATCGGTCCGTCCCGCGAGGCAAACTTTGCGAAATCGTACGAAAAAATGCGACTATCTGCCAATTAAACACCGATCTTCAGGAGGACGATAAAGTTTTGTGCGTGTGTGCCTCAAAAAGTGTGATGTCCTCTAATTTGTCTACTTCTAAAAAATATTCTCCTGGCAGTGCGTTTGAGTCGTCTATATCTATAATAAACCAATTTAGAATTAGAACCGCCTTTTGTCTTGTTCCTATTCTTTTCTTTCGTCTCCTAGGTCTGAAGCGGATCAATCGACTATTAATAAATATGATAAAAGATGCCAGCAGTATTGGCCCTTATTCGCAAATACTTTATTCACTACAACTGTGCTATATTTCTTCTCGATCTTATAACAGAATTTGAAAATCTCTGTTCTAAATAGTCGATATTGGTAGTTGTTATGATGTACAATACATTAGGAAAATATGCTAGAGTAGTGACAATATTTTTCAGTTCCACAGATACAATCTCCCTTTATTGGATACTTCAGAGTTATTAGCATCTGATCTCGGAGACCACCAATCCTCCAAACACATTTCAACCACTGAGCATTCAACTCGAGCATATCACACCGAGGAAGCGATTTATTATTTCCAAGAACCAAAGCTCGAGTGAAACAATCAACATTCTCGTAGGTGCCAGTCCGGCACATCTTCTTGGAACCAGCTAACATATCCAAGCTCGACAGCTAGCAGAAGTCACATATATCTCCATTCAAGCGAAGAGATCAATTCACTTGTAAGTAGGACCAGTCATCCACAAACCAGTCATGAACACATCCGTACCAACGAGAATTGATCATACCAGACGAAGGCCACAGGTCAAGCACCAACTTGTCCCATCTCAGTAAAAAAAATAGACTTGTGCCTGTCCCTAACTCTTTGAATGTTCTATTTAATCAGAGATCACTAATTGGTTGATAAAAAGAAACATAAGTCGTTATCTACTCAGACCAAACAATACGTATTGCGTATCCCTGCATATTAAAATCTCCGCTATCAGTTTCTAGCGTATCAAACTGAACGAGCAAAATTAATATACTTTGTGTAGTGGCACTACCCGGGGGAACTTGGCCATATACCAATTGCTCCATTGCCAATGCGATGTGATATATGAACCGGAATATTATTCGATGATATCTAAAAAGCATACAATCTTATAAAAACCATTGCCCAACATTATTGATTTTCAACTACCATAACTTGGATTTTGAATAACAACTCATTTCCTAAAATTGAAAAATACGCGATTTTTACACATTGGCAGATCATCCCCATTTGCGTTGCAAATATCCAATGCCATTTATTTTCAGCTGCCGTTACTAAATGCCTATTAAAAATATTTTTTTGCACGGTTTCTCGAAATAACACGGATTTTTTTGCACGGTTTCTCGACATAGCACGGATTTTTTTTGCACGGTTTTTTTTCACGGGATGATCAAATCATTAAACTAGTATATCGAAATAGGTATTTTAAACATAAAAATCGTGTTATTTTGCAAAACCGTGCAAAAAAAAGTCGTGCAAAAAAACCGTGCAAAAAAGTGCGTGCAAAAACAGAATCCGGTGTAAAATATTTAAAAAACGTATTTTTAGAGTTGGTGCAATGCACAGCAACACTACTATTTTCAGTTAATTTTAGGCTGAAGTTATACAAATGGTTGTGTTCAACTACGTTTGTAATAATATTGTCTTATTTGATACAGTCATCATCACAAGAAAGCGATATTGCTGGATAAATGAAAATGAATAAAAAAAACCCTTAACCCATTCATGCCCATGTTTTTTGTGGACAGCAACGTTTTTAAGCAGCTATAACTTTTGATTGAGGTAATATTTGCGCACAAAAACAAGTAAGGCTAATAAATGTGACTGTTTTCTTTCATTTGAGTAATAACAGTTACAAAAGTCAGCTCTAGAATTGAAGTTATTGCAATTGGTCTGATTGGACTCCGATGGAGAAGTTCTACCAGAAACAACGGAAAATGAATTTTTCATATATCTTCGTTATGTTGCAATAATATTGAAAACTGATAAAATTTATCAACTAAGACCGTCTTTGGCTACGTTTTCCACGCAAGTGGACTATTGTAAATATTCTAGGAGAACTGCATTGAGCATTGGAAGGTAAAAATTGAACAGCTTCTAGCACTGCGAGGGAAGCACCTATCTTTATAAAAAAGGCTTTATGTGTTTCTTAGCCCCACCGTTGTCAAAGAAAAATAGTTTTGAAATCCTACATGCACTAGAAAAAAGTTGGGCATGAATGGGTTAAAATATCACAATTTTGCATCAATGCAAAAATTCTTTAACAATTTTCGACATATTCATAATTTTGCCACAGTAGGCTTCTAGGTATGTAAAAAAAATCTAACGAAATAAAAAAATCGAAAAAAAAATATTTCGGTTATTGGCCAGGAATTTGTTCTAGTTACTCCTCTGTACACCGGATAAAATCCCACCCGTCAGGTAAGGGATATGTCTTGGAAGGGACACCAACATAGATAAGTAAATGAAAGGATTCAGCTTGCGAGCGAGAAGTTACGTGCTGTACCGAAGTTCCACTTACGATTGAGAGAGTTTAATAATTATACTCAACTTTTCGTTACGCTAGCAGAAAGTTTTGTGTATATTTCAAACGTAATAATAATAATAAGCAAAATAGAAAAGCAGACGGACAGGGAGTCTCACTGCTGCAAAGCTGTTCCGCTCCAAACAGTGAAAAGATAACATCATTAAAGCTTTCCCGGAAGTTTAGCAACTTTCCGGTTGGATTCAATTTTCACAAACATACCGTCCTCGGTACATTAATGAACAACATTCCATGACTATTTGTCGTATAGTAATGTGGGGAAAAGTCTTGAAAAAACTTATCCAGTTCCATTATAACATGTGTTCACCCTTTTAATCTGATATTCCCATGACAAACTATCACAAAGTTTACTGCGTATCGAAATGCAGCTGATTTAGTCGAATTCTAGCCATTCGGTATATTTGTTCACCTGGAATTACTATCGTCAATTACCGAGTAAATCCCATTTTCCAGCCGAGCTTAATATTCCGGGACACGTTCGTGAATCGCCGCACACTCTGGGGAGGGTGTGGTTTCTGTTTGCATGCTCGATCTGGCTCACTGGCGCTTGCTGGCCGGTCGCCGCCGTTTGTGGCACTGACTGCCAGCGCTCTCTCTCCCTCTGTAAACCAGTGCCAATGATGAAGGCAATAATGACAACGACTATTAGGTTAATGTATATCATATTATTGCTTGTGTTACGGCTGTTGCCTGTGTGCTGAGGACGGCGTTAATTTATCGTCAACACACCGACCGGCCAGTACAAATACAAAGTCCGTTTATACAAAGTATAGCTCGGTTTTGCTGCGGGGTGGGTGGGTATTCGGCTTTGCGATGGTGCCAGCGGGGTTGCCAGGGAGGGAAGTCTGGGCAATGTTGCGATTGTGCATGAGCTTTGGAAAACAAATATTATTGAACCTGGGTATTATAGGAGAGCACTAGTTTTCACAAATTTTCAGATTTTCGGATTGAAACCCGATCGGACGATGTTGGCGCTTTGATAACGATATACATTCCAATCAAATATTGTGTGTTTTGAATTCGATACAGGGGGTTTACGCTAATGCTATATCTTTAGTCAGATTATACTAAACTAGAATTTGATCGATCCCCGTAGTTCAATGTGAAACTGATACGAAAATATATTGTGATATAAATTTCCTATTCATAGCAATAAACCGTCCGAACGAATGGTTTATTAAGTTGTCTTAACTTATGTGAGTGATTGATTTTAGTTATTGATTTACGTATAACGTACCTTAACTAAGATTAAGTTTTCCACCACTTTACATAAAATGACCACAGATATACGAATTTAGAAGCAATCGCTATGTCTGTGAGTCTTTACAGGTAGATCCGATTTTATACTCGCATTGTCCTACTGATTACAGTAAGACACTACTCAAAACAAAAAAAATACTAGTAACCGTAAAGCTCAAACCACATTTCCATCGCAGACTTGAACTTGATCCCTGCTGAAACCCAGATCCGCTCCATTATTCAACATCCCTCGCCCTAATAGTTCGTCAAAACCAGCCAACAGCTCGGCCACAACAAAACTGCCAACCTTTCCGAAAGTGGTGACACCGAATAACTCATTTCCACCATAGCCAACGGTCCCAGCAGGACGACTCTTTCCTGGGCTTGGGAGAAAATTTCACCACTAATACGTACCCTTCAGCCTCAGCCTTCAGCTTTCAGCCAGCAGCCGCAGCCTGCAGCCACCGCCCGCCGTCCTCCAGTTTTAGCCATTTGGAAAATTATGGCAGGCATTATATGCTAGCAAAATTATTAAATAATAAACCGGTCTCATGTGAAACGTGAACACGCTCAGCAGTTTTCCCGGCTGGTCGAACTGGGCCCTTTTTGTTGTAGCCGTGCCAACTAAGCCGAAAGAGCTGAAAACTATACTAACTCTTGACTCGAAAGCCCCAAGCTCCGATGGGTCACACTGTTCCCGAGGACAACAACCATGGATGCATACATTCCTATATATAGAAGCTTGGCCAAGGTATTCACCGTACAGCCGAAAATATGATAACAGCTCTCCGAACGAGTAAAGTGGAAATCGCTGTTTCTGGGCTAATAAAAATGGATAGAATGTGACTTTTAGAGGGAAATTAAAAGTTTTATTTTAAGTTTCCTGCCAAAGTTTAGCATGCCTCGCTGGGAATGGATGTTCCTGGCAGAGGGACAAAAATTAAGGCAGACACTATTGGCTTACTGGAAGTGAGTTTCGAATTTTTTTTTCTGTGTGTGTGTGTTTGTTAGAATTTCGCCACCGGTTGTCTAGGGCACTAAAAGCTGGTGTCGAAAATTGTAAAATATTCCAAGCAATTTGCCATTTTATGTCAGTCAGCGTAAAGAGCGATTTTAATTAAACTCGAAGCGGGCTGCAATAGTCGCCATTCCGGCTGCAAATGGGATCGAGCGGTGTTGGGTATTGCTTGTACAACATCGATCTCAGCATGGGGGTGGGCGCGCACTATTGACTAGAGATGGTCGGGTTCGGGTTTTTATACCCGAAACCCGGACCCGACCCGAACCCGACGGGTTTCGGGTCGGGTTCGGGTTCTATAAATTTAAGCTTCTCGGGTTCGGGTCGGGTTCCGGGTTTTGAAATTCTCGGGCTCGGGTCGGGTCTGGGTTTTTAAAATTTTGAACTTTCGGGCTCGGGTCGGGTTCGGGTTTTTCAAATTAGAAATTGTCGGGGTCGGGTCGGGTTCGGGTTTTGAACAAAACAACCCAACCATTTCTTGACGCTGTCCATACACAAAACCAGGCTGGGTTTTTTATACTTCGTGATACGAATGGAAGACACATATAACCGTACCAAATGGTAGCACCATTAAATCGCTAGAATTCGTCGTATTTTCTGGTTTCTCAAATATAGTATTTTTTCATTCTTGTATAAAATTCTGTCTCTTCAGATTCGCAAACTGATAGAATTATTTTATGTTTTAGAATAACATTCATGAGAGAGCATTCAACAATACGTGTCTCACATCTTAAATCTCTTTGCGATTTATTTTTAATGATAATTAGTAATAAATCAAGTCAACAGGAATTTATCGGAAAATATTGGTTCAACTTTCTGTTTTAAAATATTAATTTCGACAGGTATTTTAAAACCGATACGTAGGCCGCGGTCAGAGTAAACGCGTAAAACTCAGTTAAAGCGTACAGCAAATAGTGTCCAAAGAAAAGCGAGTAGAAATCTACGGAAAGTAGAAACAATAAAAACCAATCTATTGATCCGAAATCAAACAGTGGGTGTTGCGAGTGCACTTAATGGTAGTACTTTTTGCTACATATTGAATAATAATTGTCCATTAACCCTACAACGGTTTCGTGACTTTTTCTCTAAGTAAACGGTTTTTTGGGATACATTCGTAGTCAAGAACTAAAATCGCTCTAATATGTCTAATTTTTATTAACTTTATAATTAAATTGGATAGTTTTATTCTAAAACATACAATTTTTCACAAGTTTTTCGCTTACTGTGTATCGATGTTTTGCTTTTAAAAAAAGATAGAATAATGTCTTCGGAATTATGCAAACATGACAAAATATTAACGTAAATGGTTTTGTTGGGTACATTTGTACCCCAAACAAACTTTAAGCGGGCACTGTTAAGTTGGTCAAATGCAACAAATAGGTTGTACCTGCTTTAATAGAAGTTTAATAATAATCAAATTGGTTTATGATAAAGAATGCTTGCAGTTAAAATAAACTGTAACCATTGACTAAAAAGGACGTTGTAGCCCGGGGACGATTTCACAATTCCCATATTTTGAAACCACAAATTTGGTGGTGCTGCTCTGGTAAATTACCATAGCTAACATGTGATAAATTATACAAAACTGCCTTGCCGGAATGGTTTTACATTTCCTAGAAAAGAAATGTATAGAATTCGCTTTTGATACAAAATTAGAAATTTTGGTTAAGTACAACGGGTAAGGTTGTTTGAAACTGTCACCATTAAGTTTTTTGTTTCCCCATGAGTTTGTGACCGATTTATTCTACATTTCAGTTAATATATCGACAATTTGTAAGTTTCTCATAACATTACATATTCGACGTTCAATAATAGCAAATAAAAATGCGGATTTTACTCGCCAGTAATTCATTTCGCCATAGGCAGATATCACTCAACGCGTATGGTGCTACTTCAGATTCGAATGATTCTACTATTCTAGGATGAGCCTAGGGTGCCTAAAATTAAAAAACTTCGAGATCTCTGGTGGATTCTCCATATTAGCAAGTTGGGTTCGGATCGGGCTTCTCAAATTAAAAATTTTCGGGTTCGGGTCGGGTTCGGGTTTTCAAATTTTAAAATTCTCGGGGTCGGGTCGGGTTCGGGTTTTACAAAATTTTCATTCTCGGGTACGGGTCGGGTCCGGGTTTTCTTATTTTAAAATTTTCGGGCTCGGGTCGGGTGCGGGTTTTTCAAATTTTATAATTTCGGGCTTGGGTCGGGTTCGGGTTTTTCAATTTTCAAGCTCTCGGGTTCGGGTCGGGTTCGGGTTCGAAAAAAATGAAACCCGACCATCTCTACTATTGACCGTTCGACTAAACGATGACTCAAATTTTACGATATTAATTTAAAACATTAACCAAGCGTGTGGGATACACAGACGGTACTGGCACAAATCAAATATATTAATAATACCGGAAAGTGCGATTTAATTAATTTTGACTCCTAGCAATTGATTACCATCCGGAAAATTTTCACTCATATGAAATTTCAGAATCATATGAATAATCATATCCGATCTCCGAATAAATGAAAAGCAATATCATTAACTCCAACTGAGAATTAATAAATGGTAATATCACACACTTTCCTCCTTTTATAATTGCGGCATTTCCGGCATTCAAGGTGTTCAAACCAAAACCGAGATCATTTATATTCGTTGCTGTAATTTATGTCAATGGAATGGAAGATTTTTTATATGTATCGGAAAAACCGACTTAATCCACCTAGTTGTGAGATAAGGCATTTCCTTCACATATCACTGTCGAACCATTTATTAGTTTGCATGCGAAGCCGAATGGGATGAACGCAGTTTATAGTCCTGCATGAATAAAGCCACGAATAAACTGAATGAATTATAGAAAATTAATAACACAAATGAAATTAAAAAAAAATAAAGCAAAAAAATTAGCATGAGCCTGATGACCGAACAATTCGTAGTTGCTACTCCGTGATTGACCAGAACAAGCGAAATTGCACAGAGAATCAACGAATGGGACCTTGGAGTAGCTATGTATACAGAATGTGCACGTTTCAAGAGCATTATACTTTGAAATGCCAATAACGGCACCGGCCACGTCCTTACTGCCATCGGGGATGGAAAGGAATGTTAGTTTTTACCAACGTTGTTATGGATACCGTGTATACCTATGTATCTCCACGTTTGCCACGGGAAGGAGTTTTTTAGTAGGATGGGGTAGAATTACGAAAATCTGGATTCACCTTGATGAGTGATTCGATCTATGCAACTCTCAGAAGTGTTATCATGTGTTTATTGCAGCCGGCTGCTGAGAATTTACGATAGATTTATCGTTTATTGAATTGATTTTGAAATGCTCTGTTTGTAAAAGAGTAACTTTAGCTCCGGACAGCCGACAGTTGTTGACAGTGTTGCATATGTTTAATTGAATCAAACAGCAGGTGAAGGATTTTATTATTCCTTGCTTCATTCCGGAGAAAAACAAGGCATTCCTAAAACAATACAATATAATGAAAAGTGATTAGTGTCTTGAGACATTTGTAGATATATTTATGTTATTAAAAGTTTAGTAATACGCGAATTATTTATCGTGTATAAATTTTGGAATTATTGTTAATGACAATCATGTATTGACTTCTTTTTCCGCGGACGATTGATTCTTATGTTATAATTATTAGCACGCGTTTATATGCTATCTAAGGCACATTTTAAACGGTATAAAATAAGCCCTGCCGAAATACCTGAAACGACTAACTTTGTATGTCGGATATTACTAAGACGCTAATTACTAGTACATGATTGAAAACAAATAAGAACGCAAAAACTAACTTTTCACCTTTTGCGCCAATAATCAAGCTACAATATTTTTATACTCATGAAAAAATATGGCTAGCGTGACAGCAATATAGTGCATGTACTACTCCAAAGCATATGAAAGTACTCAATACAATAAGCACAATTAATATAATTTATTGATGATACTATGGTCTAAAAGTAAACAAATGAAGATGACAATAAAACATTTATTCTTCGTGCTGATATGACTGCCGAAAATTGGTAACTGGTTTTGAATTCTTCTTGCAAATTGTTAATTCTCAAGCTTCATACATATTTCAAAAGCCATCATTCTCTCAGACAAGACCATGCGTATTCCCCACGCGCATTAAATACCCAGTGGACTAGTCTCCTAGTCTGTTAAATAAACACTAAACAAACAAAGATTTCAGTTTGCTCAGTCTAAAGAAATGTTTACTCGAATGGGATTAACCGACAAATTCGCGCTCCCTTACAGTGTCAACAAATCAAAGAACAATATGCAATTCAGAATATAACGACATGAAGAATGCCTAATTAGTTGCATTAAAATAAGATTAAAAAAAATAGTTGCATTACCGAGGTAGATCATTTGAAAAGATAACACTGCTAATGAATCGCTTTATAAAAATAAGTGATAGGGGACGCGGACGAAAATAGCTGACAACCGCCTTTAAAAAATATAAATCAAAAAACTAAAGAAAAGAGTTACCAAATCCATAAAATGGGTATAATTAATCATATAAATTAAATCACATTAGATCATTGAATGAAAAATAAGGCAATACTTGAAAATAGTTATAAAACTAATAGAATTAATAAAATAGACTGCACATGATATGAATAAAATGAATCAGATTAATCAAATTAATCAAAATAATCAAATTATTCAAATTAATCAAATAAATCAAATGAATCAATTGGATCAAATGAATCAAAAGAATCAAATAAATCAAATGAATCAAATGCGAAAAACGAAAAATTAAAATAAAATACCTGATTCAATCTACCAATTGGATCAATTGTGCCTTTCTCATTTATCCAAAATATGATTTAATAACTGGTTTCGTTCAAAATAACATTGGGAAAATATCTATTACATTCTCATTACACTTGATAAGTACATAAGATCACGACTGCCACGAAACTGATCAGCAACATCAACTTGAAACAAACGAAAATATAATATATAATTATCTTAATCAGTGTGAGTTCAATGTTGTCTTCGTATTAAAATTTTTGGTAAGGCAGGGTGGTGGGGAGGAACTGAATAGTTGCTGGGAGGGGGACGATGCGCCGGGAATCACCTAACTCATTTTGGTATATGAGGTGGATGTAGGAAATGTGGCTGTGAGATTAGTTTGAGAGAGGGGGAGAGTGTGTGGGCGAGGAAAGTGAGAGAGCGGGGGGTGAGAGAAAGAATGAAAAAAATTTGGGTGGGAGGTGCAACACTTAACTGTATACTATACCTTCCATTCGAGACTTGGTTAGTGAAAATAGGTTCATCATCACCGAAGTGGCTTTAATTATGGAATGTGCGCGGAACCCGGACTTCCAGAATTATGGTTAGTGGGCAATGTATTTCATGAATCTTTGATTGGCCAGCAGTGATGTAGGCCTGCGAATCGAAATATTTTGCTGTTTTTTCAAAAGATTTTGAACCTATGAGTTATTACGATTGTAACGGTATATATTTGAAATTCCTATGTGACCGTACTAACCAATCTATAACTCCGGAAACAAAATTCAGATCTGAACAAAATTCAATAGCAGTTAATGGGAGTGTCATATCTTTCATTTGAAATCGGTAAAAAATTCTCTGAGAAATAGATATGAAATTAACTTAGACGTTTGGCAAGTTCGCCGGGGACATCAAGAACCGTCATAGGCGGGCAATGTGTTCATAGCTACTTCGATTGGTAATTAGTGATCTAGACCCGCAAATCCAAATAATTTTTCATACATTTTAATGTGTATTGCATCATTTGGTCACCATGGTGGTATCAGTTTATATGCGCATTTACTATGTCACCGCACTCTTCAACGCGTAACTAACACCAATCCAAATAAAATTCGATAGCAACCTATGGCGATGCTGCACTTTTCATTTGAATATAATATTGTTGAAATCAGCTCAGCCATCTTGGATAAAAATGAGTGAGTTTATTTGAAACATACATACAACCATACCTCTATATAAAGCAGCTCAAAAAATTCGTTGCTTTCTATCGAGTTAAGTTAATATAAAAAAAACCTGTTTTAATCCACCTAGTGGTGCAATTGTGCCTTTCTCATTTGACCTGTGTTAAACCAAAGAGGACCAAGCGCCATTTGGAGGGAGCTACCTAAAAATCGCTATCGCATCCAATGTAGCAGTATAAACACCTACATAAATTTATTTCTGAGAATTCAAATAGTAATCGAAAGCGAATAAGTACCCCTAAACTTTCTATGATAATGGTAAATTACCGAAAAATGAATGTTTCCATTGAAAATACTAGGAAAAAATCATGGCGCTCAGTTCGCTTTGGCTTAACGCAGGTCATTTGTCCAAACTATGATTTCATGGCTGGTTATGTTCAATACAATGATGGAAATGTATATTACATATTTAGTACGATTTGCACATCATTGCATGCATGATCGACAGCAACAAACTTGAGATGCTATGTGTCGACGCTGAAACACTTGAAACCAGTGGCGGATCTAGAAGAGGGTTCGAGGGGTCCGGACCTCGCCAAAAATATTCATCTTGTTAAGAAATTTTAAATTAGTTTCAATTTTGAAATAGTTTCAATCTCAAAATCATTTCAAACTAAAATTTTCACTGGTTTTTATTAAATGCGGTTATTGCCCATTACGTAATGTGTTCATTTCAAAATTCAAGTTTATTCTAGAGGCACTAGTAAATTATAACGGGAGCGGCTTGATGAGAGGGAACTTGTTTGGTGAGTAGGGACTTAGGAAATGGTGGTATGTGATGTGTGGGGGAGGGGGGGGGGGGTGCTAACCTCTCACCGCATACCCCTAGCTACGCCGCTGTAAAAATACAGAAAACCTATATAAGTCAAAAAAATAACCGGGTAAGTTTGACGATGTTCAGAGTGATTGCATAACCTTTCTATAGGAGAAAAGCAAAAATGTGAATTTGCTGTGTGGCTACACTCTTCAACCCATGACTCCGGAACCAGAAGTCGGAATTAAATGAAATTCAATAGCAGTCTATGGGAGCGTTGTATCTTTTATTTAAGACTAAGTTTGTGAAAATCGGTTTAGCCATCTCCGGGTAGCTGATGTGCATTTTGTTGGTCACATACATACATACACACACATACGCACACACAGACATTTGCCGAATTCGACGAACTGAGTTGAATGGTATATGACACACGACCCTCCGGGCCGAGATTAAGCTGGCGATGTTCAGAGTGATAGCATCACCGTTCTATAGGAGAAAGGCAAAACGCTTTTAATCCACCTAACAGTGTAATTATACATTTCTTATAACTCTTATCGCTTTCTTCGGGTATTATATCAATTGAGAACATTTAGAGCTTGATGCTTCGCGATGTTTTTGACAACACATACTACATGGGATAGTGGCAGGAATCAGAGAATCGTTCAAATTAACAAAAACAACACCAATGCAAGAAATCTCAAAGGCTAAACCAATTTAATGGAAAAGCAGAAAAATGGCCCATGAAATATACATACAAACGAATTATTGCTAATGCTCCGTTAATAAATTATCTAAATTCTTCAATCAATGCATTGTGTAGGGAAAACTGAATTTTCCTAAGGGGTTATATATGTTGTGCTGAGTCAAAAACTTTACTTCGATATCGACTTTTTCTAAAAATTACTTCCCAGTAGCATCTTTGATCAAAACTATTATCCCTAATCCTAATGCCAAAGAACAAATAAAAAAAATCTCGTAAATCATTATCATTATCATTACTGAAATTTTCTTTTTCACGAAACTTTCCGATAACCTTCCGTCACTTCTAATAAAAAATTTAAAATACTTTATAATTTTCACAATCTTATTAGGGAAGGTTGTATAAGAAGCTTTTGTAATATTGTGTAGGAAAAAGCTAAAAATTTATGAATCTATCTGCAACATATAAACCAAATGCAAATATATGCAAATTAATTAAGGATACCCTTTTAACATAAACTATCGCTTGAATAGGAATAGGTTCGCCAAATTTTAGAAGAAATCGATAAAATAAACCCTTGAAAACTGCCTAAAAATTGGTGTAGTTCGATGCAATTGAAAGAAAATATCCTCAGAAAATGCGATGTACCTCCGTTTTTATCAGCTCCATGGTGTATTTTAGGCTGACAAAATGGGGACAAAATTGACTAAATCGGGACATTTTCTTCTTCATAATAAACTGAAACTGTTAAAATATTCTTCCCTTCTCTTGATGTAGTCTAATAACTATTTTTGATTATTTAATATAGCCTTCTAACGCAAAAATTAAAAAAAGATTTATTTTTTATTTTTGCTTATTTGCATCTAAGGAAAACATGCTCAAGAAAGTATTTACTCGAATTCAGCCTTGTTCGTCTGCTAGAGCTCATCAAACATATTTTCATATGAGGCTGACAAAATTAAGGGCTGACCAAATCGGGTCTTCAATGTATTATAATAGATAGGCAGTATTTGAAGAAGTTTCTTGTGGACGAGTGTAAAACGACATTATGCCTACTGACTTGGAGTCAGCGGCGTAGTAAAAAATTCGTTTTGGTGGGAGTTTGGTAAAAATCTAACTTACTGTCCCAATGGCATAATTACGAAACCGCCATCTTTGCAGTTTTAAAATTATTGAGAATCAGTTTTTCAAAGAAATGTTACAGAGTTCCTATCTATAGCGAATTTGTTGAGACTTTCATTTAAAACAACTTTATTGTAGGCATTATATTACGTATATGGAGTATATCGAGTTATAAAACTATATTTACGAAGTATTCCAATCTAGTTTTTTTCTAAAATAACACAATAGAGAGCTTCACAAACTCAAGCTTTGGATAAAATGTAAATTTTATTGTTCATAAACAATAGAAGAGATGTATTATAAATAGTAACATCATAATAATTTATTTCAAAATTAAACACACAGAGCTTAAAATATTTTAATACCTTAAACACATGGAGCCTTCATGTCTTCAACTAAGTAGTTTGTAGTAGCACTCCCCAAAAGCTTTTAATACATGATAGATTGTAATTATTCAGTCTTCCCAAATGAACATCGAACACCATGTTCGCTCTAGTTCTGTGCTCATCCTACACCATCATTTCGTGTGCAAACTTGAACGCGCTAATGCGTACCAAAACACGAGCACATGTTCGTCTGCACAACCGAACCCCATGTACGTACGCGGTGTTCGTACACACAAGTTCTTGATACTAGTTTTCTCTTTCTCTCACCCATCATCACTAGCATTGACTCATTCTGTTTTTGTGTGTGCCTTCCTTATGTACGTACACGGTGTACGTACACGGTGTACGTCACGGTGTTTAAACCGAAGTTTGCACATCGTTCGCTTGGATTCGTTGTTCGATGCGAACCTGTACACAAAGGCAACGTATGTTTGAGGTTGAACGCGTTCACGAAATTTTGTACACGGGTGCAAACTTGTCGATGTTCATGGGAAGACTGGTAATTATAATTGATAATTTAGAAAGCTGTTTTAACAAAATTATTGAGGAAGTGTAGAGCTACCCGGTGCTTGTGAGCTAGTAAAAAATTGATAGTTAAAATAGAAAAAATTTCAACAATATGGCAATACGTTTTTTTTTTGAAGAGCATTTTGTTGGCAGATGAAAACTAATTGTTTTGGACTTTTCAAATGCACAGGGGGCCGGTGTACGTCAATGTGTCAAAAAAGAAGATTTTTCGACTTTTGGAAATGAATTTCGCATTGCAAGTCAAATTGTTGGCAGTTGAAAATCTATAGTTTCGGACATTTTCAATGCATAAGGGAGTTCGCCAATGCGTCAAAACGGATAAATTTTCGCCAAAGTGATGAAAAAGAATTTTGTTCAACATTTTGAGAAAGTTTTATATTAAAATGCTGATATTGCTGCTACCACATGAAAAAGCATCCATTTGGACACATTGGCGTACCCCCATGTGCATTGAAAATGTCCAAAACTATTGATTTTCATCTGCCAACAACTTTCGCTTTAATATGAAACGCAGTGCTAGAAATTTTCCATTTTGGCACATTGACGGACCCGCATTAAAAATGTTCAAAACTATTGATTTTCAACTGCCTTGAAATATAAAGTTCATTATCAAAATATTGAAAAATTTTCTTTTCTGATACATGAGCGGACCCATCTGCGCATTACCCTTCACAATAAAACTCATTGCTCAACTCATTTGAATATAATTTTTTTTACTAGCTTACAAGCGCCGAGTATCTCTGCACCTCCTCAATAATTTTGTTAAAACCACCTTTCTAAATTATCAATTTTTTGGCCTATATTACAATCTACCATGTATTAAAAGCTTGTAGGCTTACTAGCGCCGCATAGTGAGAGTACCATAAACTAATCTTTCCCCATCAGGCAGTCCTTAATATCTCGAGCAACTTTACTGAAGACATCACCCTTCTAAATTGCCATCATTTGGAGATACTGAAATAAAAAGATGTATGTTCACTAGCGCCGCCTAGCGGACGATATCCACGCCATTAAATTATCAAACAGCCATTATTAAACTTTCGTGACAAAATATCACCTAACATGTACTGGAAGTTGTATTTTCCCTAGCGCCGCCTAGAAGCTGAGTTCTGAAATTATCTATTCGCCTTCGGGCAGCACTCGACCCGTTGATGCATATTGCCGAAGACACCACACTACTAAAAAGTATATGCTCACTAGCGCCGCCTGGAGGATCTATTTCAATTTTATTTGTCCATAATTGTGCGTAGCCCTTGACCTCCTCTAGAACTTTGCCGAAAACGTAATCCTTCTCAGTTATTAGACTTTTGATATGTATCATATTTTATAATGTGCTGAAAGGTAGTAAGCTCACTAGTGCCACAAAGTGAGAGTATTCCAAACTAACCAACCACCATCTGGTAGTCTTTGATTTTTTAGGCATCTTTACTGAAGACAGTACCCCTCTAAATATTCTCGTTATTGAGATAAAGAATGCTTTTGATATTAATTGAATATTTTCATTCACACAAGCACCGCCTGGTGGGACAATTCCGAGTTATTTCCACCATCCAGAACTGACTTTCTGACACTTGACTTTCTGTACAAATCTTCTCAAAACACTACCTTTCAAAATAATCAGTGTTTCGATATATTCCATGTTGAACCCATTCAATGCTAGTTACATTCACCATGAGAAGTTCGATTTATTTACTCACTTTTGAAACACCCCTGGCGGCACAGTTCTCAACTAATTGGATATCCAATTGCGCTTAATTATAGGTCTAAGTAAGCACAATAACTTTTCCAAAAAAAAAGGATGGCGCTAAATGTTAAGGCAGACGAAATATTCAACCACAGCCCCAATTGGTCAAAATCCCATAATCTATGCGATTCCTATTACGCGAATTCCTTTTTCGCATTCCCAGTTATTCGCGTAGTAGGAGACCCGATTGTAAATGAGTAATTCACTCTGGCACACGATGTACGATATCGGTAATATGCACTGAAAATGTAAATTCGTAAAAATAATGAAATTGCAATGCACGAGTTCATTGGTCGTTTCCTGCAACGAAATATTTTCGTGCATTGTAAACAGTTGGTTTCGTTTATTTCATGAACTAAAGAATGGCCGCTTGCTAAACGAAAGTTTTCGTAAATTTTACTTATTTAGTGTACATTGCACGAATGTCATCGTTGATAACGACACTACTTTTCGTGAATGAAACGAAATGTTTCGTTTATTTTAATAAACGTTTGCGTATATTACGTTTTGATTTCGTTGATCGCACGAATTCATTTCGTTTATCTTAGAAAAGTTTTCGTAATTAATAGCATATTATTTTGACATTGCTCCAGCAGCATATGGAACGAGCCCGGTTTCTCAAACTTATTCATACAAAACCAACGAACAGTTCGCGATGGCTCAACTGAATCCGACCGAATCCGCACTGCTCCGGATTCTGGATCAACTGGAAGCGAAACAGGTTCAGAAAATGTTCCTGAAACCGGCGGACACGGATACGGTTATTAAATAGTCAGACCGAGACCGTCGTGATGATCAACAATTGGCTGACGTATAGTGACAAGGACACCATATTCTACCTCTATTGCAGCTCATTTAACGTTGACGGTTTGACAAATGGTACTCGTAAATATTATGAAGACTTTCGTATATAGCAGCGAACAATTTGTTTGCCTAATGAAGCCGTTTCGTAGTAAGCCAACGAAAGTCGCTTCGTGGTTTTTACGAAAAACTCGTAAAAAATGTAAAAGTGTTTCAATAGAACTACGAATGATTCATAATATGTACAAATTCGTAGCGATTTACGAACAAATTCTATCAGTGTGGTCTAACTACTGAACGTGTGCTGGGTCGGCATAAAAGTTCTACCACCAAGTAAAAAAACACACGCAAACACATACAGATATTGTCCCAATTTGTCGAGTTGAGTCGATTGGTATATACGACTCTACCCACCTTACCTTGGAAAAAGATTTCAAAGCAAGCGAGCGAATCTTAAACATTTCTTTTGTAAGAAATGCGAAAACGACTGTTTATCCATTATTAGTTTGTAGAACATTGCCTATATTTTATCATATTTTCTACTGAAGCCGACGAGTTCAAACATGTTGATGGTTTTCTCCGCTGATACAACTACCATGAGACCAAAAACTAATTAGACCGTATTCGCGTGCTCTACCGGAATTGCAGCCACCGCAATAGATAGGAATACTTTCACTTGATCCCAAATTCTAACATAAGTACACAATCCGCCAAAACAGAGGCTCACGAGTGCTGCCATTTGCAGCTGCTTTCATTGTTCGACCGGTGGCATTCGGTCTCCATGATACCTACAAATTCACGTTACAATTGATTTTCCAAAATGGTCACAGCACAATCGCTCGCCACAGCCAGGCAGGATTGCAACCCCCGTCACCCGCCGGTCGTGAGTATTTAGCGACTACCATTAGAGTGTCATCGACAGTATCCAACCCCTAGCGCACGCCACCACACCGTGTCATTCAGTCATCCGTAAATTCGTGAACACTTCGAAACCAGCACTCACTGCTCCGTTGCTCACGGGCAGACTGCAATTTCCTTTGGTTCCCGTCGTCCCATGTTCAGCTGAAGGTGTGCTGTGCTGTGATATGTGTACCGGCAGTCAGCAGAGTAGATTGCTAAGCAGCTTTGGCTTAAATATGTGGTAAATGCAGCGAGTCGGAATATTTCCAGCAATTTGATTAAAACTAGAGTTTTGCTATTATTAGTAAACATGGGAACTGGTTTGTGTTCAGCTACGTGCATTGGATCGCGATTGATACCTATACCTACGATTGGTAATATGTAGTCTGATGGCGCAATTATTATAGGATGATGTTAATAAATTTCGTATCCTTCATCATCCGCTAAACATTGAGGTACACTAACTTGGACATACAACTTGTCGATAAGTCTAGTTATATTTGCAGTGACAAACAGCGTAGAAATGTTTTCAATTAAAGTTATTCTTTTCTGATTCCCAGTTGAACTTGATGAATGTCATCAATTTTAAACTGACATTCTTGCGGAATCGAATGTACGAGATGAAAATTAAACAAAATTATATTTGAAACTGACAAATATCCAATGCATTTGATCAAGCTCTATCCGCAGGTATCCAGGTTGAAATGAATACAAAAGTAGCTATACCAACTCAATATTGACCTATTTTAGTTATTTGCAATTCGCCGAACTGAATTCATTAAATTTCAGCGATATCGTTCGAAAGTATCCTGCCTCTGGCTGTGTGAAAAAGTTACGAAATGACATCGTTGCTATGGAGCAATTATTTCATGCCAGTGCCATTGACTCTTGCATCATTTATGTCGCTCACACGCACGGCACACAGAACAAAACAACACTCCGAGTCTGGTTGGCGCTAAAATTTAATGAGCTCCGATCCGTGTGCACTCATATGGCTCATAATGAACTGCTCATAGTTAGTTGTAGCTTGGGTACGTATACAAACCAGGGAACCTCTCCCCCACCTCCACCCCCTGCTCGCTAGGAGGATGAGGTCCTCCTACACCCTATGTGCAATATGCATCGAGTCTGCTCAGTTGCTTCTGCGATGATGAGTGAAGAGATGGTTTTGATTGTTCTATGCACCACTCATCGGCAGAGCTTAAGTAGCACAGCCGGAGTAACAGTGTGATAGCAGCGTCAACTATGCTGTGGAAATGCTGCTGCAACATATCGGCTGACTGGCAGCCCATATGGAATCAAAACCAAGGAATACGGTGATGGCTGTAACAAATACCCCATATGTATATACGATACAGAATCGACGATAATAGTTGCAGCATACAATCAAACGGCAAAACATGCTCACAGTCAGTCAATGTTTTAAGAGAGATGGTCGTTAATGAAGATGCGATTCTCGCTTCACTGGGCTGCTACTGCTGATGCTGTTTCTGCTACTGCAGGAGAACCGCTGGAGCCTTGTTTACCGCGATGTGTACGGCTAATGGTAATGACACTCTGACATGGTGCGCAGGATATTGAGTGGATTTGAAATCAATCCCTTATGGAAACTGTAAATAAATGAAGGCACGAGTTATTTACATCGTTGCACTGATGATGCTTGGTAGGAAAGGTAGAGAATTGCTATTATTCACATCAGCTTTTGATTAGGGGAAAACTGTTCCATTTATTTGTATTAGTATTACAAGTATAGTATTAATGCGAAAACGCCTTGTCAGATACATATTTGACAAGCGGAACTGGTTCTCTAGTCTAGACAACGCAGATCGTATCTCATCCCGATCAGAAGGGCATAACTGATTTATATCACCTGAAGTTATTTATTTCAAAAATATTTTGAAACAGAACCTGTTATAAATCCGGCTGGTTAGTTGTTAAAATAACAAAAAATAAAACAAAAAATTGGCTAATGATAACAAAATTGTAACAAAATTTGATATGATTTTATTAAAGTTAAAACTAAATGAGATATATATTTTTTTTTTCAAAAGTAGAAACGTCCTCTGTAAAAGAACTGTATTAGATATAACCATCTAATGACAGCGACCTAGTAACAAACCATAAATTCTTAAATTGATCGTTTCATAATAGATTATGTTATAATATTGATAGTATGTATAGAAAACTGTCCGCAATCCATTTTACATTCCGTTATCCGAATATAACTCCAGTTGTTATAAATATCAACCATAGTTTTAATAGTATTATTGTTTTGTTATGCTCTTCTGATCGGGATCGCTTATTACATTTTTCTTATAAAAGAAATGTATAGAATTCGCTTAAGATTTTTTCCGAGGCCCGGAGGGCCGAGTCTTATATACCAATCGACTCAGCTCGAGGATTGGGGACAATGTCTGTGCGTGTTTTTAATTGTTGTTTTTTTAACGTCTGTGTGTGTTTTTTAACTTGTCTCAGGCAACGGGTTTGGGCTGCCATCAACCGACCCGCTAAAACAAGTGCTCTTGCCCAGAACCTGATTCCTCCCCGGCACTACCTTACGGCCTTACTTCGGGGAGGGATTTTTATGTGCGTAGCACCCACTCTAATTCAACTATATAGTAGTAGTCCCCTACGAAGACAATCTGGGCGGCAAACTTCACCAAACTCTTGGGCTCCCTTATACCATTCAGCACCACGACCCGGCTCCCTTGTGCCAGTTAACACCGCAACTCCCTTCTCGTACAATTCAGCGCCATTTACTCGTTGAGCTCCCGACTTGTTTGCGAACTACTCGGTATAGTCCCCGACGGTGGTCTTAGCCTACTCCGACGGAGAATTCCCCGGCGAGTAAAGTTCTCCCGAAACCGAGCCGACCAGCCAGGTGTCGAGGTTAGTTCGACGATTCCGGTGGAGCAGAGCGTCCGGTTCGCTAGTGCCCTGACGACCCGCAACTGGTGGTGTCTAGTCGCGGTCTACTCAGTCTAGTCCCCGGCGGTGAATCTAGCTTACGCCGACGGAGAGTTCCCCGGCGAAGGAAGTTCTCCCGATACTGATTCTTCTTTGGTTTTAGCACCACAATTTCTTGAGCCCTTTCGCTCCATCTCGTTCCATTTCGCTCTACTTTACCGATGAGCTATTCAGCTCCCGCCCCCACTTGTTCGCGACTTACTCGGTCTAGCCCCCAACAATGGATGCAGCCTATTCCGACGAAGAATTCCCCGGCGAGGGAGGTTCTCCTGAAACCGAGTGGTAGATTTCTCCTGATACCTACTCACGAGCTACCTGGTAGGGTGTCGACGTCGGTCGGGCGATTCAGGCGAAGATTGACGTCCAGTTCACTGGCGTCCCGACGACACAAACCCGGCGCTACTTCGCGTACTATTCCACTGGTCCCCGGCGGTTGGCCTACTTTACACCGTCGGAGACTTCTTCTGTGGCGGAATTTCTCTCGAGACCCGATTTGTCGCTTCTTGTTGGTCCCTTCGCGACTTCCTCTGCAGCTCGGAGAGTATGCTCGTGACCACTCTGTTGACAGCGTCACAAGTATGTTCGTCGTGGCACATTTTGTCGACGATATTGTCAACTGTCACACCAGGTATACCCCAACGAACTTCTTCGAACCTGGGGCATTCGAAGACCACGTATTCCGGTGTCTCCTGCACAGTCGCACACTCCGGGCAAAGGGGTGACGAAGCATGTCCCAACCCATACAAATTCTTCCGGAAACATCCGTGCAAAAACTGCGTTAAATGGAAGTTCACCTCTGCATGCTTCCTTTGCACCCAAGCCGACACATTTGGGATGAGTCGGTGGGTCCACCTTCTTTTCTCCGCTTTGTCCCACTCCTGCTGCCATTTAGCCAACGAGTCCGTTCCTTGCGTTACGTGCATTTCTCTTCTGGTAGCATTCCACATCCCCGCCAGGGCGATGCAGATGGGGATCATCCCGGCGATAACGCATACTGCCTCTGACGATATTGTTCTGTAGGCATTCGCTACTCGTACGGCCATCAGCCGGAATGTTCTGTTCAGCTTTTCACGGCTCCGTTTGGTTTTCAGCGCAGCACCCCAGGCAAGAACCCCACATCGGGCCCTCGATGACGAAACAGTACATAGCAGACATTAGTGACACGTCGTCCGCGAAACCCACGATTTTCACTTTCCTGGGCAGCTGCAGCGTTAAGACCCCATCGTGCATCCCGTTCCAAAGAGTTGGACTGAGAATGGAGCCCTGAGGAACGCCCGCCGTGTGTGTGTGTTTTTATTTATTTTTATAGTAAGGTTTAAAAATGCTTCGAAAGCCTGCACCTGACCCTCTTGTCTTTATATATTACAGCTGCTTAGGTGCTGATTCCTTGAGCCATTTAGGTCAAGTTTCGTGAGTCATTCAGCTCCCGGTCTTATTACGATCTACATGGATAGTCTTCAACGGTGAACTCACCCTACTCCGACCGATAGTTCCGCGACGGAGGAATTTCCCCCGACACCGATACTCGCTTCCTTGAGCCATTTGGCTCCCAGCTTTATCGAGATCAACTCGGATATTACCGTGACTTCCCAGGCGGTAGATTGCTCCCGATACCGATATATCTTTCTGTGAGCCATTTAGCTCCTCGCTCCGTCTACTCGGTCTAGTCCCCAGCGGTGGACCTAGCCTACTCAACGGGCTAGCCAGTAGGTGCTGAGGCGATTCCGGGTTGAGTGTAGCTTCCAGTCTGGCGCCCCAACGACCTCGGTGGGTCCACCTTCCTTTCTCTGTATTGTCCCACTCTTGTTGCCACTTAGCCAACGAGTCCGCTGGTAGCATGGGAATCATTCCGACAATTACGCATGCTGCCTCCATAGATACCGTTCTGTACGAACTCGCGACACGAACAGCCATTAAACGAAACGTGCTTGTCAACTTCGTCCGGTCCCGCTTTGAGTTCAGTGCAGCAGCCCAGGCCGGTACGCCATACCTCAGTATTGGGGATGAGACACCCCCAGGAGACGTTTCGTGCTGCATCTTGCTCCCCTGTTATTCAACTTGATCCTTGCCAATGCGTTAGTTGTCCTCGCAGCCTTCTCACATACATAGTCGACATGGCTGTTGTAATTTAACCGATCGTTGATCATTACACTCAGGTGCTTCAGTGCACGCATCGATGGGATGGATTGTCCCCCCGACGCTGATCTCGACACGCTGGATTTTTTACAGTTGCTGACCAGCACTACCTCGGTCTTGGAGTGAGCCAGCTGCAACTTGACGTCAGCCATCCAGGTTTCCAACGATGCCTATTGTCTCTGCTGTCAACATCTCAACCTCCTCAAGGGTCTCGCCGGTTATCGTCAGGACAACATCATCTGCAAAGCCGATCTCAACTCCCCTGGGCAGTTCCAGTGTTAACACTCTGTTGTACATTATATTCCAGTGTGTTGGGCCGAGTACGGAGCCCTGAGGTACTCCCACTGTGACCCTAATCGACATCTACCCCACGTTCGTTTCGCAGACCAGTACTGGGCTCTGGAAGTAATTTTTCGGGACCTTGCATAGATAGTCCGTGTTGGGGCAGGATTTCTGGTTGGGACGGGATTACCTTCTTATTTTGCAGATCTCGTTTTCGGGAACAGAGAATCATCGGCGGGACGGGAGCACTCAACTTTCTTCTACCTTTAGCAGCCTATTTATTTCAGGAACAACGGATCATCAACAGTAGCTATCACTGAGTAAGTAACCTTTCTTCTTTCAGGAACAGCGGTCAATGACGGGACGGGATTAACCAACTTTCTTCGTTTAGCAGCACTTCTTTTCAGGAACAACGGATCATCAACAGGAGCAGAGCAGCAAACGGGTAAGTAACATTACGGTCTTCCAGCGCGGAGCACTGGCACGGGTAAGTATGCAGTATGGGGCGATAAATATTACTACAAATTTATCTTTAGGGATTTCTGCACTTATTTCGATTCGGTACGATTACTACCACTTGACTGAATGTCTCAAAATTACTTTATTACGTACGGGTTTAAAACTAAACTTGCAAGAATCGGTACAAAACGTTGTGATGTTCGTCTAGCGGGTTTATTAAATTTGAACTGTGAAAATGTACTGTGCTGGGATTCTTCTTCCCACTACTATTTATGCACTTATTACTCGGAAACAGTCGAAATATAATAATTTTACTTAGCAAGAAAGCGAACTGTTTCCGTAATGTAAACAAAGCAGCATAAATTATGCTGCGCAAGATTTATATACTGCAGGCGACACTGGTGGGAAATAAAATATGTATGGCTGCCATGCTGTCTAAAAATTACACCAGGGCAGACACTGTGCTGTTTCTACACTGAACCAAACATAACCGGCCACCTTGAAAAACTATTTTTCAACTAAACTGCCTAAAACTACTTTGACTGCCTTTATCGTGATGGTTTACAATATTGTTTAATTTAATTTTCTGCTGCGTCTGACTTGATTTCTGCTCTAAGATGAATTCATCAATCTACTTGGTACATGGTAGCGGGCAAATTTTGGATACAGATCGCTTCAACGTGCCAGATGAAGTGCGTAAAGTTGCAACGCGGGTGACGCCGTCAGGTCCAGGATGAATTTCTACGATGCGGGCTAACGGCCAACGCGCCGGCGGGAGCGATTCGTCTTTGAGGATTACTACAGAGCCGATGTCCAGGTTGTACAAGTGGGGGTTGGTTGTATACTGCGACTGAAGCTGCTTCAAATACTCGTTCCTCCATCTATGCCAAAATCGCTGCGAGTAGGCTTGGATACGCTGATATTGGCTAAGGCGATTAAGCGGTACGTTTCTGATGTCTGGTTCTGGCAGCGGACGGATCATGTTCTTGACGAGGAAGTGCGCTGGAGTAAGAGCTGACAGATCGTTGGGGTCATCTGATAACGGTGTGAGCGGGCGAGAATTCATACAGCCTTCGATAGTTGTTAGTACGGTGGTAAGTTCCTCATAGGAAAGTGACGAACTGCCCAATTGGCGAACCAGATGCGTTTTGGCCACCTTAACTGCTGCTTCCCACAGCCCACCGAAGTTTGGAGAACGGGGAGGAATTAGATGCCATTGAATACCGTCCTCAGCAAGCTGCCTGCAGATTCTGTCTTGGTCGGGTCCGGACTGAAGCATAGTGTATAACTGATGTAACGCATTCTTGGCTCCGATGAAGTTGGTACCGTTATCAGAATACATGTGGGACGGTTTGTTCCTTCGCCAGATGAAACGGTTGAGGGCCATGAGAAAGGTGTTCGTGGACAGATCGCCCACCAATTCTAAGTGTACTGCTTTCGTTGCGAGGCAAACGAACACAGCGACGTAACATTTCCGTGCTGCTGCTCTTCGGTGCGTTGGTTTCAAATAAAGAGGACCGCAATAATCAACACCGGTGTGGGTAAAAGCTTCATTTGCGGTAACTCTTCCAATTGGTAGTTGTCCTACGGGTTGTTGGATGGGACGGGGGTTGACTCTGTTGCACCTGAAACATTTACGGATGACACTTCGAACTGCTCTTCGTCCATTGAGCGGCCAGAATTCATCACGAACGACGGCTAGCGTCATGACAATGCCTCCATGAATTATTTTGCGATGGTGAAAGTTTATAAGCAGCTTGGTGAAAGGATGGAAACCAGGGATGACGATTTGATGCTTGACATCATAGGATTCGTCGGAAAGCCGTAGCCGGCCACCAAGGCGAATTATTCCTTGTGTGTCCATGAACGGGTTAAGTAGACGAAGTTGGGATTTCGTGGACACACATACCTCCCGATGCAGCGATTTTAGTTCTTCGGGAAACGATTCTGCTTGCACCAATTTTACTAAACCGAATTTTGCTGCTTGTAGTTCTACCACGGAGAGTACTCGATCAGTTATTCTGTTATTCTTACTGCGAGCGTTTTGAACGAATCTTAGACAGTATCCGACGACATTCAGAAGACGTTGGTACGATGAAAATCTCAGGAACAAGGGATCGGGTGATTTCTGCTGGGCGACAAGGACGGTGACAGATTTCATCTCCATTTCTTCTGCAGGGGGTGGGATTTCAGATAACACTTGCTTCGGCCATTCCTGTTTCAGTTTTGATAACCAAATTGGTCCGCCTTTCCATTTTTCGCTTACTATCAATTGATCAGGTGATAGTCCGCGAGAAACCAAATCCGCAGGGTTGTCAGCACCAGCTACATGAAGCCAACTTGAACCGTGAGTATTTGACTGAATCTCCGAAACACGATTTGCGACGAATGTTTTCCAGGTTCGGGGAGGCGACTTGAGCCACTGCAGTACCACAGTTGAATCAGTCCAGAAAAAACATGCGTCGAACTTCATGTCTAAAGCTGTTACAATCTTGGTATACAAACGGGAACTGATCAGTGCAGCACACAACTCCAATCGAGGGATGGTTATTCGCTTTAACGGGGCAACTTTGGACTTTGAAGCCAACAGAATTACTTTGACTCTACCATCTGTTGTCTCCGAACGCACATAAATGCAGGCTCCATAAGCTGCTTCTGATGCATGTAGATTAGGTAGCTGCTCACAAAACTGGAACCATTGTTGTCGAAAGTCAGGGGTTACTTCGTCATCCCAATCCAGGGAAAGCAACCATAAATGCTGCAACAGTATTTTTGCTTGAACAATGACGGGAGCGATTAGACCCAAAGGGTCATACAGCTGAGCTATGATTGAAAGAACACTGCGTTTGGTTACAGGCTCATCCCTCAGGATTACGGAAACGTCGAAACGGAACATGTCGGATGCTGGTTCCCAACTGATACCAAGAGTCTTTATTGTCTCTTCGGGTTCAAACTTTCGGACTGTTTGTGTCCCAAGAAGCTCTTGCGGGAGGTCAGCCAAAACCTCTAATGAATTGGAGCTCCACTTTCGAAGACAAAAGCCGCCCATACTTAACAGAACGTTCAGTTCATTACGAAGCTGGATTGCTTGCTCGACGGAGAATTCGCCGCAGATCAAATCGTCGACATACAAACATTTTTTCATTGCTTTGCAAGCATTGGGATACGGTGCGCCTTCATCATCTGCCTGCTGTTGCAATGCCCTTGTCGCCAAAAACGAGGATGGCGCTAGTCCGTAGGTAACGGTCGACAGTTCACAGGTGGTAACGGGTTGCGTGCTGTTGAATCTCCAGAAGATTCGTTGTAGACGGCGGTCTTCGGGATGCATCGAAACTTGGCGGTACATTTTTTCGATGTCTGCCACCAAGGCGATCGGAAATTTACGGAACCGCAGAATGTTGCTGAGCAGCTGATCTTGCACGACGGGTCCAACTAATAAGGCTTCGTTCAGCGAATGTCCGGTGCTTGTTTTCGCCGAACCATCGAAAACGACGCGCACCTTTGTGGTTGAACTTGAAGTTTTTACAACGAGATGGTGGGGAAGGTAGCAGGCGTCTGGACCATCCAGACCGTCTTCTGGGATGGCATTCATATGGCCCAATGCAATATACTCTGCCATGAACTCGTGGTATTGCTGCTTGAGGTCGTTGTCTTTCTCCAGCCTTTTCTCCAACCACTTGAATCGTCGTAGAGCGTTCACCTTCGAAGTTCCAAGCAGTTGCTGAAAATTTGGCTCCTTTGGTAGGTGCACAATATAACGTCCTTCGGGATCACGTGAAGTACTTTCACTGAAAAGGTTCTCACACTGCTGTTCTGTCATAGAATAGTTGGACGTGCTGACTTCCTCTATGGCCCAAAAACGTTCTAGCAACTCATCGACAAGAGTAACTGTCGCCACATGACAAGCTACAGGGGGTTGACGGTTGTCTTCGTTGGTTACTAATTGCCCGGTGACTAGCCAACCGAACACAGTATCGACTAGCAGAGTATTATTGGCTAAACGAAATCGGCCTTCAAGCAGGAACGTGTAGAAGTGACCTGCTCCGATGATCATATCTACCTTTCGAGACACGTTAAACTCGGGATCAGCGAACTGCAGATTTTCGGGAATTTCCCACTTAGGGACGACGAATGAAGATGGTGGTGTATCACTGGTAACCTTCCGCAACACAAGAAAATCTAACACTTCCTTAAAGCGGGAAACTCTGGAGCGAACTTCAGCACGGACTTGATACTTCGAATTGGTAATAGTACCATCTACACCTGCGATGGGAACGTTGACTATTTTTCGAGGAAGGTGCAGTTGCTGACATAGGCGCTCACTGATGGCATTCGGTTGTGAGCCAGTATCCAACAGTGCTCGTGCAATATGCTCCTGACCATATGCATCGACTATCAATAAAACGACGGTCGACAAAATGACGCCTCCACTTCTCACTTTCACAGCTGCATTTGATGGGACGGGATCACAAGAGCGCGGGGAAATAACAGCTGAGATAATCTGAGATGTGCTGGGAGCGAGATTAGCACCGTTTGTACGATTGTCTGTAGAAGACTGATTTGCTGAGAATGGTCCGGGATGAATCATCGAATGATGACGCTTGTTACAGTGTTTACAATGGTATTTGGACCGACAGGCACGAGCGAAATGATCGCTACGAAAACAGTTACTGCAAAGACCTTTATCAGCTACGACCTTCAAACGTCCTTTAACATCGAATCCATTGAATACAGAACAATCCAAAATTGAATGCTTCTCTTTCTCACAAGCAGGGCATAACGGGAACGGTTTTTGCAAAGCTTCGGTCATGGCATTTGAATTCACACGAGTTTGAAACGGCTTCTTGTTTCCGGAACTGTGGCTTGCAGATTTTTGATGGGCATGTTGCGGGCGGTTAATGAGAATAGTTTCCAGCACACGGGTCCTTTTCTGGAGGAATTCTATCATCTTGGTGTATGTGGGTTGTTCATCTGACGAGACTGATTCTTCCCAAGCATGCAGTGAAGCATCGTCCAATTTGTCTTCCAGTAGCTCCATCAAAATACAACTGAAATGTTCGACGGGTTCACCTAGTTGCTGTAATACCTTTGTATGACGCTGGAAATCATCCACTATCTTATGCAGAGCATCGACGGAATTGTTGGGGATTTTCGGGTATTTCAGCAGCGCGCGAATATGTTTCTTCCGAAGAATAGACCTATTGGAGTAGCGTTTGACGAGCGTGTCCCAAGCTACGGAATAATTAGCAGCAGTAATTGTAATCGACTGGATCAAGTTTGCAGCTTCTCCCTTCAGTGCTGCACGAAGATAATGAAATTTCTGCACGCAGGAAATCTCTGTCGATGAATGTATCATGGAGACGAAAGTGTCGTGAAACGTCAGCCAATTGTTGAAATCTCCATCAAACTCTGGCAGCGTGATAGTCGGTAGTTTCACATTAGCCAAACCAGATGGGCCGGGATGGATTTCAGCAGTCGATGTATGAGCAATCGGAACGGGAACGGGTTGCGACATCTTCGACAGTAAACCAGCTTTGATATGAAAGTACTGCTCTTCTACGGCTGCTCTGCATTCCAAGTTAGCGGTCACAAACTTTTCACTATCGTCGAATTCTTCATATTCCGATTGAATCATCTCGAAGGTCTCGATCAGCTTGTCCAAACGTTCGAGACGAAGGGGGACTTCGTGTTGATGCTGAACAGGATCAAAAATTCCCAAAAATTCGTTCATCCTCTTCAATGCTTCCACGACATTTCTCCGCTTCAACTCCTTTGCCTTCATTTTCCTCTCACTAGGCATTTTTGTTGCTTGCATCTCGGGAACAAATAAAACACGTGCGACTGGAATCAAAAAAGACCCAGGAAGTACCGCAAAAAGGGGTTTAACGTTATTGGAATGGTACTCACCTGGTACCTCTTCCAAAAGAGGCCTTGTATTTTTATATGTTTCAGCAGCACAGGAATAGCGATTGAAATTATTGTCCAAGCAACAGCAGCAACGATGTTCAGCCAGGGGTTGATAACGTGGTTTGAGGTTATGTCAACTCAATCTGCCTTTCGATGAATGTGTGACGGGACGGGCGGTACAGAAATCCTGGTCACGGCACCAAAATGTTGGGGCAGGATTTCTGGTTGGGACGGGATTACCTTCTTATTTTGCAGATCTCGTTTTCGGGAACAGAGAATCATCGGCGGGACGGGAGCACTCAACTTTCTTCTACCTTTAGCAGCCTATTTATTTCAGGAACAACGGATCATCAACAGTAGCTATCACTGAGTAAGTAACCTTTCTTCTTTCAGGAACAGCGGTCAATGACGGGACGGGATTAACCAACTTTCTTCGTTTAGCAGCACTTCTTTTCAGGAACAACGGATCATCAACAGGAGCAGAGCAGCAAACGGGTAAGTAACATTACGGTCTTCCAGCGCGGAGCACTGGCACGGGTAAGTATGCAGTATGGGGCGATAAATATTACTACAAATTTATCTTTAGGGATTTCTGCACTTATTTCGATTCGGTACGATTACTACCACTTGACTGAATGTCTCAAAATTACTTTATTACGTACGGGTTTAAAACTAAACTTGCAAGAATCGGTACAAAACGTTGTGATGTTCGTCTAGCGGGTTTATTAAATTTGAACTGTGAAAATGTACTGTGCTGGGATTCTTCTTCCCACTACTATTTATGCACTTATTACTCGGAAACAGTCGAAATATAATAATTTTACTTAGCAAGAAAGCGAACTGTTTCCGTAATGTAAACAAAGCAGCATAAATTATGCTGCGCAAGATTTATATACTGCAGGCGACACTGGTGGGAAATAAAATATATATGGCTGCCATGCTGTCTAAAAATTACACCAGGGCAGACACTGTGCTGTTTCTACACTGAACCAAGCAGTCCGGAAACCGCATTCTGTGCAGCGCTACGGCGATAGCCCCCCAGCTATTACCCCTTCTCTTTTGCTTCAATGCTTTCTCCGCGCTCGCGATGACTGTGCGGATGGCGTCCACTGTCGATATCCTTTTCCGGAACCCGAACTGCCTCTGCGATAATCCTTTCTCACTATCAGCGTTGGTCGTCAGCCTGTTGAAGATGACCCTTTCCAGAATCTTGCCAAGAGTATCCATCAGGCATATAGGCCGATACGCTGCTGGATCTCCTGGTCATTTCCATGGTTTTAGCAGCAACACCAGCATCTGGATCTTCCACCTGTCCGGGAAGTAGCAATCATCCAGGTATTTCTGTAGGACTAGGCTTTCTTCGCTTTCAGCCCTTTTGCCACAATAAGGAGATCCTCGTTGGAAACTCGATTGTTGCCAGCATTTCCACCATCTGCATCAACGTAGACAGTGTAGACGGCCATGCGGTTGGGTCGTGCTTCGGGAAAAGACCCTCCACGGTAATTTTCAGTTTGTCGGCGCACGTTTCGACTGGCGTCATTGGACCCTTGATCCTGGCCATAACGACACGGTAAGCATTGCCCTAGGGGTTGGCGTCTACTTCTCTGACAGCTCCTTGTAGCAAATGGGCTTGCTTAGCACTATCTCATGTTTAAAAGCGGCCCCAGCCGCACGGAATGATACCTTACACACTTCTCTGACTGCCTCAGATCTTGCTCTCTGAACGCATCTTCTGGCTTTTGGCAGGCAGCTCGGAGGAAGCCAAGACAATCGCTCCACCAGTACGCCGGACGCCGGTAGTTACTCGGCTCCATTTTCCTCCGCATTGTAACATCACATGCCCTCGCTACGGTTTCCGACAGCTCATTTGCACTCGGAACTGGAGTGACGCTGTCAGCGCGAAGTGGTTCCACAAAAAATTCCTTGTCGATGTTCTTTATTTTCCACATCAGCTCGCCAGTCCTCAGTCTCGGTGTTACCGTACAATTTCGCCGACCAATGGTGTAGTGGATCGCTTGTTGGTCACTATGTGTGTACTGCTCACTAATTCACCAATTCATGTTATCTATCAGCGAAGGGCTGCAGAATGTTAGGTAGATGATGGATTCTCGACCGTCTTTAAGAAATGTCGTAGCGGAACCTTCGTTGCACAGTCTCACATCCAGCTTCGCCAAGGCTGTTACGTTGGTCAGCCTGCTACTCTATTCCACGACCCAAGCGTTAAAGTCTCCTCCTATAACAACCAGCGTTCGTTCTACTAACAAGTCGGTTAGTGCTTCCAGCATCCGATAGTACTGCTTTGGTGTTAATCTCGAGGGAGCATAGCAGCTACAGACAAATACGGATCCTGGCGATTACGAAGCCTTCGTGTGTGTTATCCACCACCTCTTGGACAGGAAAACCGCCCATTACTTGTATTCCAGCCATCCCTGCACTTTCCACCACCCAGTTACCGTTATAAGGAGGCACACGATACGGCTCTGCAATAATTGTTGCGTCGCATTTCGTTTCTGTTGTCGACTGCCACAACAGTTGCTGTGCAATGTCGCAATGATTGAGATTAAGCTGGGTTATCTCCATCATCATTGGCCTGCTTTCGCTTTTATGTACGCAGGGTATTTGAAGCCACCCGTCATGTGGTCGTTTCCGTCCTTCGGTTTGCAGATCATGAATCTTGATTGCTTCGTACAGTCTCTAGCAATGTGCCATTTTTCTCTGCATTTTCTACACAATGCAGACCTGTTCGGGCCCTTGAAGTTCCTCGTCGGGTGTCCGAGGTCAAAGTATCTGAAGCATTGCTCCAACTGCTTGGAAGCTCGCGGAGTGATTCTCAGCGAGCATACCGACCATCCAACTTTTATCTTACCGGTCTCCGTCAGTTTGTTGGCAGCGGCCACCGGTAGTCGAATCACCGCCGTTTGAGTTCCTCCATAAGATTTCCAAGTCCGGATAGCCGCCGGTACATCCAGTTTGCACTGCTCGATCAGTGCACCATTCAGTTCCTCAACGGTCATTATCTCATCTAGACCCTTGCACTCGACTACTGCTTCCTGCGACAGGGCTCTAGCGTTCGCTTCGCATCCCAACGATTTAGCAACGAGCTCGCGGTAGGTCGAGCTCTTGACGGAAGGATCCTTCTTTAGCTCGAAGATCATCTCGCCCTTCTGAGTGCGCCTCGTTCTGACAACGTTCTCTCCCAACTCTTTTAGCTCTGAGTCATCTCTCACTTTATTGAGAAGAGCGGCGCAGGACGTCGTATCGTTCGCTTCGACTCTCAATGCATCTCCCTTTGGCGCTTTCTGACGAGCCGAAGGTTTTCCTTCCTTCTTCTGTTCCATTTTTTGCTCTTCCAACGGTACTCCAGCTTTCTCCCTGTTGGGTGTCGTATTTTTCTTCCGCAACGGCTACAGAATCCTCGAGCGTCTGCATTTTTGGTCCGCCTGGTCTTCCGTCCTCTGGCGAAGATCTTGTCCGCTTTGGAGTCACGGAAACTGGCGTGTTCTCCCCATCAATCTGCTTCTTCTTACCCTGATTCGGAGGAGCTAGGAAGATATTAGCCTTCGCCGACGCCAATGTTAAGGTACAGCCTCAGCTCTCAGCGTTGCCGTGTCCTACTCATTCAGGGGCAGACAATAGCGCCTTTCGGATTCTGATGACCATCTCTTTAAAGTCCTTATGGACATTGTTTCTCGCATTCACAAACTTGTGAAGCTCCTCCACCAAGTGCTTCGCTGCCATTACTTTTGGCTTCTGTGGGGTGTAGTTCATCACGCTCTGCTCTGACTGTTATTGCTGCCGCTGCTGTTGCTGTTGCTTCTCCACCTCCTGCTCTTGCTGAATGTGTTCAGCTGCTGCTGGTGGCGGTGGTCTCACCAACCCAGCTGGCGAACGGATTTGCCGTGCCTACTCCGTATATGTTAGTTTCTTGTTTTTTCTTTATTTTATTCTCGTGATCTCATGATTATCTATGCTACTATGCTACTAACATCTTAGCAGCGGGAAGGTCATGCAAGGGTTGACACTATCCTTCATGGGGAGTAGTGTTCAGAGCCGGATCGTCGTAAATCGGGAATGCTTCAACCGAATTTAGTACCACCAACTAAATGGTGACGAGTTTTTAACGTACCCGGAGACCTGCCAGGGTTTTATTGGGACGAAGGCAGCCGTGCTGTTAGCCAACCCGCCATTTCAAGTCGGTGTCATCCTTATTCAGCGAGTAGAACAGCATGCCTGTCAGCCCAAAGTCGCCGTCCAATTCGTGATCCGTGCCCTGTCCGTTGTCGATCGCCATGGCCAGTATGCCATAATCAGGATGTTACTGGCGTCGATCCTGATGCACCGGTTGACACTCCGGTTGGGCTAGAGTGATTTTATTGCTAAGGTTTTAGATTATTGGAATCTTGGGATCTTAGCAGAAGCGGCAAAGACTCGCTTCGCCGGAGCTGCCTTCTTAGTTATTTCTTTTTTTAGAGGTTTAGCAGAGCCCAATCCAAACCCCACCATATCCTAGCAAAACTCCTCAACTCGCGGTAGGGTTGTGGAGGGGGGTTCGTTAAGCCCCTGGACTCCTGTCATTTCTGTCCCTGCTGACCCCCCCCCCCCTGTATGCGTGTATGTGTCTGTGTATGTATGTGTGTAAGTGTCAAACAATATCACACATTTTCACAAAAATGGCTGAACCGATTTGCACAAACTTAGTGTCAAATGAAAGGTACAACCTTCCCATCGGTCGTTATTGATTTTTTTTTTTATTGATTGGGCTTCCGGTTCCGGAGTTACGGGTTGAAGAGTACGATAACACAACAAATTCCCATTTAAATTGGTACCACCATGACATCAAAATCAAAGGGGGAGTAAAGAAAAAAATTCAAAATCGAATACATATTTTCAATGCCAAATGTCTTTAAAATGCATGAAACGTCGAGATTTTATGTAATATAAAAACAAAATTGACTTCTTTGGACTTTGGCACTCTGAACATCGACAACCTAATTCCGGCCATTTTTTTTTGATTTATGTAGATTTTCAGTTATTCGAAAACGACTGTCTCAGTCTTTTAGAGCAAACCGATGGTTGTTTACTGCCCGACGTTTCGGCATTGTGGTGTTGGCCTTTTTCAAGGGAAAAAGGCCAACACCACAAGGCCGAAACGTCGGACAGTAGACAACCATCGCTTTGCTCTAAATGACTGAGACAGCCGTTTTCAAATAACTCAAAATCTCATCATCCCAGTCGTTTGGACATAACCTCAATTATAGATTTTCTGTATTTTAACAGGAGCATAGCTAGCGGTATGCAGTGGGAGGTTGTCCCCCTCCCAATACACACCACCCTTCTTGAAACATCCTCCCCTCCTGAAGTCAACCCTCAAAACCCACCAATAGATCCCCCTCAAACGAGCACCTGATCCACTCTCTTCAAACTTACTCCTATCTTATCCCAATCACCTTCACGACTTGATTAACAGTTATGTGTCCAACAAAAACACCTTTAACAGGCCAACGAAGGTACCCGGGTACCCAAAAATTGAAATGCTCATAACTATGGTTTGCTTTAACCGATTTGGACACTTTTAGATGTTTTGGATTATGAAACTCGTCCACTTTTTGATTCTGTAAAATAGAACCGGATGAGCGGTTCTTGGTAATGCGGATTTTCCGGAGTAGTGCTCCGGTACTAGGATATGATTCGTAAATTTTAATAATGTCCTAGCAATATGAGTATCAAAACTCTTCAAATTGTCTCGGAAGCCTGTTATTTATTGTTAAGGGACTCTGTGGTAATATGAAAAGTGGAATTGGAATGGAATGGCCACTCACGACCCCACGGGAACCTGCTCCGGAATGTCTGGTCCGGGGTCAAATCACCAAATGGTTCCAAAACCGCGAGATACAGCCTACTGAATTCCAAGAATTTTGATACCCATATTGCTCGTATTTCATTGAAATTCACAAACAGTATCCCAACAAGCTTCCAAAAATCCGGATTCCCGGGAACCGAATCAAGTAACCATATTCATTTCCACCAAGTCTAAAAGTGGATAAGTTCCTGAATCCAAAACACTTAAAAGTATCAATATCGGTTGGAAATTACCTCAGTTATCAGCATTTCAGTTTTGTGGGTACCCGGGTACCCACGTCGGCCTGTTACGTAGTAAAAAAATTCAGCAATCCCTCCTCACTCCCCCCCTTACTATATCAACAATATTATTAACCCAAAAGCTTAACTTAGTGAAGTTCTAAGATGTCACAAAGTTTTAATTTCCAACTGTGGATAAAACATGAGAATTTCATTAATTGAAACCTAAAAAGGTACTTGAGTACCGCGTCGGACACATAACGGTTAAAAAGATTTTGCCAGATCCCAATTAATAGACTCCTTACGAGCCAGAAGAAAACCACCCTATGTACCTATTCGTGATGTCCTCGCTTTACGAGATCTTCCATACATGGGCCATATTTATCATTTCCTGAAAACAATAAATATTCAAATATAATTATCCCCACAATGTTTCTAGTTTTTTCCCTTGCTACCCACAAACAATTTAGATTTCTTCGCAGTTAGTTAAGTTAGATAAAACGATATAAAGAAAAAAAAATAAACAAAGATTACAGAAAAACTATCAATAGGTTTACAATGAAATTCAAGAAAATAGAGTATAATTAAAAATATTCAAAATGATGATTATCCTCAGTGTTAGCATTAGAAAGTGATTTTTTTATAACGTGATAGTCTTAAGAATTTTTGTAACATGTTATGTAAAAAACCCCGGCGTAAAAAAGCTTTTGCAAATGCCGTGTCAAATAAACGTTATATGAAAAAAAAAAGATTTTGCCGTGAAACGTAAAGAGATAATGATACGGACTCAAAGAAGGGGATGTAGAACTTTGTACATCTTTTCGATAATAATAATGGTGATCTTTGTAATTTACTATCTATTTTGAAGAAAAACGCTAATAATAACACTAACTTTGAACTAATTTATTTCTAAAATAGTACCAAATTCTCTTCATTGAAAGATATTAGTATGATTTTCTGTGTAAAATTTTCATAGCTTTCCTTTGTAATCAAAAAGTAAGATGATAAAAGGCATACTTTAAATAGGAAAATAAGATAAAAAATATCCAAACGAAACACGTGGAAGCTAGAAGTGATAGGCATAAGACATTAAAAAATAAATTATGCAAATTTATCGGACGAACGATTCAAGTGTTAAAATAATTTTGTTAACTGTTTCTGTTTTCGAGAAATGTAGGAAAATTCGATAATTACGCTAACTTTTAGACACTTTGCTTCTAAAATGTCACTGAAACTCAATAGGTGAAAGATATGAAGACACTAATAGGAAATTTTCTCACTTTTCTAATGAAACTAAAAAAATTAAAATGGAAAGTATACTTTTTAAGTTAGAGGCAAGCAAGTCAATTTCATAAAAAGTACAATAATTCTGTAACAGCCAAGATTTGAAGGTGTGTGTAGAACGATGTTTTCCCCAAATATGATCCTCTATCACCCCTCGAGAGATGCTTTGCCATGAACCAAACAACCTGTGCACATACATACAACATACATATAATATTAGTTTAATATTAATGCAAGCAAATAATTAAAAAATGGCAGATGCTTAGTTTCCCAGAAAAATATAAATTAATAAAATGAGACCGTGCTATTTCAGTATACGAAAATTGAGCATTTTTCGAATGACGGTTGATAGAAAGAAGAACAAACAAATAACATCGATGTTACAAGACATTTGAATTTATATAAATCCGTCACCTTTTAGTGCCGGCGAGAAACGAAGCCACCGAAGTCTACCAATCTGGGGCGTAGACCCGGCCACTGCTTCGATAAGACCACTGCACTGCTACGAGATGAGATTTTTTCTCTCTCTATCGAAGAAACGACGAAAGGAAGACGGAAAAGGCTCGATCGGTTCGCTGTAAAACGTTTTATGGCAACAGCTTTAACCCAATTGCTTCACTCAATTGCTCAATGACATAAGATCGAAACAGTTGAACCGTAAAACACCTACTCCTCACTTTGCTTTCGCTTGATTTTATCGGTCGATAATCGTCAGCTGAAGCCCCGGTGCATCAAATTGATAATGAAACCGTACCGGCCAGCCGGCAGGGGAGTGGCGGAGCAGCGTGAAAAGATTCGCTTCAACACCGCACCGCGGCAAACAAGTGCTGGAAATGGTGCAGCGTAACTTTGCCCGCGCGCGTACGTACGTACTCGGGTCGTAAAAACCCTGGAGAATTTGATAGCCTTTCTGACCGTTTGAACGTTGGAAAATGATTACGTACACCGGCCCCTGACGGTCGGATTGATTACACTGGCACCTCCTCACCGTTGGCCCTGAAGTTCACCAATTAAGTCAGAGGAAAATGAAATCATTAATATGAAATTTCGAAAAATAACAACTCGCGCGACGCGGATCACTTCCCTAATAGCAATGGCTTGGTTATGGTTGAAAACGAAACGTTGAAACAGTTTCGTTTTTAATGTGTCTCAATACATCGGTCGCAAACAAAACTAAGGGTGTGCAAGATGCGCATCTTCTGCGCGTTGTAGTGAAGTAACTTCCATATTCGTAGTCGATTCAAATTTTGGATTCGCCCGAAAATAGGTATTAAACAATTTCAGCCATGTTAGCACAAAGTGTTTCTAAGGAACGGAGCGAGATATTGAGTTCTTACCGCAATTCGCAATTTTTTGATTGCAGGGCAAAAATCCAATAAATTGGACCAAACAATTTTAAAACGAGCATCGAGTAGTTCCCTGAACGTGTATCTCACATAGGGTGATGAGCCTATTTTGGCACCATTAGGGAGAGGGTCGCACTATTTTTTGTACAACTTTAAAAGAAGCCATATTATCTATAACCTTTCTCAGCATAAAGTATCAGTGTACTGTTTCTTAAACATCTATATAATGCTTATTTAGCAGAATTGCCTCAATTTTCAGCATAAATGAAAATAAATGTTCCATTCTGTGCATCTATTCCCACCTCAACGATCCAATTATCGCCTCATGGGTGTGCCAATTTCCACCGCATCGAAAAACAATTTAGTTGAAACGCAATGCCTCATATTCCATTTGCGTCGATTCTAACTAGCTATCCAGATCATGGACGCCAACGTGTGATTTGTAAAACGAATCATTCTGCTTTTTTCAGCCGATCAAAACAAACGTAAACATCACGCACATCAATGAAACTCATCAGCTGTTAGTAGAAGAGCGCCCAGAATTGCGCACGCAGAAAAAACCATTCGAAGGTTAGCAACTGGAATGACAAGTTTCACACCACACATTGCTTTCTCACGATCCGAATTGTATGTGCAGATGAAAATAAAATATCTGCAATCAACAATTAGTTGAATAACTTGAAGTAATTGATTACTTATACCTGAAATTGCATTACATTATATTTATAAGTTCATGTTTTGGTTTGGCCGCACTGGTGATTCTTTTCTGTATGATGGATACAAAAAGTTGGTTTTGATTGTGGTAGTGTATCAGCAAAACATGCCAATAATAGGAACCCCCGTATTTAGTTTTATCCTATTATAACACTAGGCCTATTCTAGTGTTTGACGAGTGATTTTAAAGTGAAATTATCGTAAAAAGATTCTCCAGCTAAAATAAAGGTATGTATCAGTGCAATGTTTAGTATATTTGTGCTGGAATAACGAGATATGAGGCGGTAAATGCTGGCTCGTAAGTGTTTATTTTGCTAAGCGCCGTTGCCTCCAGTTGCGGTTCACTACGTGAGTGAGGCGGATTAGTAGATATTTCTATAAGGTGATTTTGTTTTAATTAAAAGTTGGATTTAGAGGATAGTTCTAAATACATATGTGCACAACAAATAAAGAACATAACTTGAGCTTATTTTTTCTCACCTGCTTTAGCCAAATCGATAGTGTCATTATCTCATATGCTTGGTTCGAAACCAAGGGGTACGAAATAGGGTAACAATAGGCTCTACTGCCATAATAGGCACATCACCCTATATAAACAACAAACTACACATTACACTGACTTTTTTTTTGGCAACGAATCGGATCCAATCGGCTGGTCAATTAATTGGTTTCGGTCCATACGCAAAAAGTAACAGGCGTTTTAGCTTAGGTGCAAAAACCTCCTATTTTCCGGCGCTTTAATTATACGCTTTATGGCACGCTTTAGTCAGACCGCACACACCGATGGGGAGCGGCGCTAAAGTAAAGCGGCACACGTGAGCCAGTGACCCTTGCGAGTTACAAAATATGTTCGTTTTTGTTTCGGCAATACAGTAAAAGCGAAAAGCTTGAACTTTCCAACGAAGCAAAAATCGACCGACTTCTCTGCGTGCATCGTACAGATGGACCCAATTTTAGTTTACGTAGTTTGGTCTGTTATAAGATGATCTTTATGGTGAATCAGCTCCAACCTCAGCCATGTTGCTATTGGAACGAGAAATATGCGTTACATCTTTGTTTGAGTTTACATTCTCTGTGCATTTTTTTACATATTTTGGTCAGACACACCACTAGAGAGTTAGGTTTCATCAGAACTAACAAGGTTTCGATCATCGTCAGCTTACACACTGCAAACTAACCCTGTAATGCTTTATTAATTTAAAGGTTATGATTTTACATTTCTGATAAAAGAAATGCATGAAACTATCTCAATCTTTCAAGATTTTTTCCGAGCCGAGTCTTAGATATGTCTATATTTCTCCATGGTAGAAGAAAAGTTTGTCCAGCCGCCATCTTGTGTTGAAACAACTTGATAATTTTATTTTTGGCGCATCAAAACTGGTACTAAGCCTTCGGTTGTCCTACTACGCGGATTTTTACAACGCAGAGTCCAACTGCGCGGCACCCGCGTTGTAGGAATCTCATAACTATTAGAATTTGGACTAATAGGGGCTGCGGCCGAATATTTCGTCTGCGTTAACATTTAGCGCCATACTTTCTTTGGCAAAGTTGTTGTGCTTACTTAGACCTACAATTTGGAGTGATTGAATATAAATTAGATGAGAACTGTGCCACCAGGAGTGCTTTTCTTGAACGAAGCATAATTTCCATGTGATAGTCAAGACTACATCTACAAACTCACGTAGCGCTGCCATCACCGAGACACCCGTTATACTGTACTACAGAAGCCTCCGAGCGCTCCAACGCAGTTGCAGTCGTCCCGGCCCTTCGTTCGGAGGTCGTGAGGGGATCTTCCGATCTCCCTCCTCAGGCGAGTATGTTGCTTTCAATGATAATCCGCTTCCTGAAAACTGTTTTATTCATAGCACACCGTCGCATACATCACCAGAGATGTAATGCTACTTGATACTTGATGGGCAACAATTCGCTTCGTCGAACCTACGCCGAGTGAAGAATTCTCTTCCACTGGACCCGGTCCAGGGCCAATCTCTTCCAGTCACCCTGGACATTGAGTGCTGTTAGGTCCTCTTCCACTGCAAACAGTCATCGTGTACGCGGCCTGCAACGGAGTCGTCGGCCTCTTCCCGGTTCTCTACTGAATATTATCTTTGCCTGTCGTTCTTCCGGCATTCGTGCCACATGACCAGCCCAACCGCAGCCTGCCGTTTTTTATTAGCTTGACAATATCCACTCCTTTAAATACTTGGTATAACTCGTGATTCATGCGACGCCGCCAGATGCCATTTCTTCTTTACCAGCGTATTGTTCGCAGCACCTTACGTTCGAAGACAACGAACACTCTACGATCAACTTCCTTTAACGTCCACGTTTCATGGTCGTACAAGGTAACCGGAACTATCAATGTCTTGTACAACGCGAATTTTGTCTTCGTCTGCAAACTACGGGACTTCAGCTGGCTACGAAGTCTGTAAAAAGCCTTATTTGCAGCTGCAAGACGCCGTTTCATCTCGCGGGTAACATCATTATCGCACGTCACTAGAGTTCCAAGGTACACAAATTCTTCCACTCCTTCAAATTTATCATCACCTAACACCACTTCACCACCAACATCACTATTGGACCCACGTATTCTTCCAGCTATCATGTACTTCGTCTTGCTGGTGTTGATTGTGAGACCTATTCTTGCTGTCTTGTCCCTTTTAAAAGGCACGAATGCCTCTTCCACGGCTCGGCGATCGATTCCAATGATATCAATATCGTCCGCAAATCCTAGGAGCATATGCGACCGAGTGACGATGGTACCGCTCCTTTACACGCCTGATATCCTGATGGCACCTTCAAGAGCAATGTTGAACAGCAAGTTTGACAGCGCATCACCCTGCTTCAATCCGTCTAAGGTTACGAAGGACGTCGAAATCTCATCCGCAACCCGAACACTTGATTTCGATCGATCCAGCGTTGCACGAATCAGCCTAATCAGTTTCGTCGGAAACAATGTTCTACCATTATCTGCCATAACTCGTTTCTTTTCACTGAATCGTACGCCGCTTTGAAATCAATAAACAGATGGTGTGTCTGCAAGTTGTATTCCCGGAATTTATCTAGGATCTGTCGCAGGGTAAACATTTGATCCGTTGTTGATCGACCTTCACGAAAACCACCTTGGTATTCGCCGACGAAAGACTCCTCCAACGGCCTTAATCTGTGAAACAGAATACGTGACATAATTTTGTACACCGAATTGAGGAGCGATATTCCTCGATTATTGGCGCACTCCAGTCTGTGTCCCTTTTTGTATAAGGGACAAATGAGGCCCTCTAGTCAGTCAGCAGATAGTTCTTCTTCTTCCCATACCTTCAAAAGAGTACGGTGAAGTATTTCGTGCAGCTGTTCACTACCGTGTTTGAAAAGATCGGCCGGGAGCTCTGTTACTGTTTTGCGCCTCAGTGATGACGTTCTCCTCATACTGCTTTTTCTTTCTGTGGTGAATTCTTTTTTCGGCTCTTCGTGCTTCCTTGTACTCTCTGTTCTACCGGGTACCAGACTCTAACATCCGGCTTCCGGCAGCATTTTTCTCATCCTTCACTCTCTGGCACTCTTCATCGAACCAACCGTTTCTGGGTCGTCTCTGAGCAGTAGGTACCTATTACTTCTCGCACTACTGTGCTCGCCGCTCCGTGGATTGACTCCCACAGATTGTTGAGGTTGTCGTCTACGTTGATTCCCCTTATCCGCTCATCAAGCTTCTGGCGGTACTCGTCCGTCACACCTTCTGCTGAGAAGCGCTGGATATTGAAACGCAACGGTCGCTGAGTTCTTGAGTTCGCTACGGTTGATAACCGTGCTCGAATCTTACTGACAGCGAGATAGTGATCAGAGTCGATGTTTGGTCCTCTGAAGGTCCTCACATCTATAACATCCGAGAAGTGTCGGCCGTCTACCAGGACATGGTCTATTTGATTGCAAGTTTCGCCATTCGGGTGCATCCAGGTGTGGTTACGGATGTCTTTGTGTGCAAAGTGCAGCTGATGTAATGCACTTCAGGGCAAAAAAGAGAAGAATAAAAAACGCTCTTTACACTTTACATGCGAACCACCGCTCTTCTCTTTAGCAATAAACCTCTTCACTCCAATATGTGATGCTCACATACGTGTATTCTACTCCGTGACTGCACACCTCAATGAGTAGAAATAAAGAGGCTCTTTAGTGTGAACCTTGGTCCCACGCGCACAGAAGCAGAGAAGGCAACCAAAAAACATATTAAAAACGTGCTTCCGATCAAACATTATTTGAATTGTAGTTTGATTCGCCTTCCCTCCTGCTTGCCAGTGAGGGGAGGCACAAAAAAGTGGCTCTTCAAGATGACTCTTTGCGCGAAATTGTGCAGCTCTTGGTGTACAAATCTCTCTCTTTCTGGTTTTCAAGTTTCTCTTTGTGCGACCGTTCTGCACATCGCAGTGTTTTTGTGCTACTCTATTTTTCATCGGTGTTTTTCGCTCTTTGTGCACATAGTGTGAGCAAACAACAAGCCTGTACAGCACATGATTTCCTGTCCCCCTACTACCAGAACATTCGCGGAATGAAAACTAAATGGAGGCTTTCTTGCTTGCCTTACATCCTGCGACTACGATATCATGGTTCTCACCGAAACCTGGCTACGTGATGATATATTAAACATTGAGCTATCCACGATCTATGCAATCCACCGATGCGATCGAAAATCTTCTATCATTCGTCTAAGCCGCGGAGGTGGTGTTCTTATAGCGATAAAGAAAAATCTAACTGGAACTGTACTATAAAGTTACCTGGATGTGAACATTTGTAACAAGTTATCGTACGCGTTTCACTACCAGGCCGATCTTTATTTGTTTGCTGCATTCATCTGAGACCAAACAGCGATCTTGACATGTTCAACTTTCACTCCTTTGCGGTCCACAATATTCTTGATTCGGCCAACCGACAAGACAATGTACTTGTTGTAGGCGATTATAATCTCCCTCATCTTCGTTGGATCCTCAATGACGATCTCAAGTGCTACATTCCTGAAAATGCAACATCGGAACAAGACTTGACAGAAACGCTGGTCGCTGGTGGTTTGTATCGAATCTGCTCTCTTAGCAATGTGAATGGACGGACCCTTGATTTAGCTTGCGTCAACGACACGGACGGGTTCGAACTAATTGAGCTTCCGACTCGTTTTAAGATTTGATACGCGTCCCGATAATAGTGACGCTTTGAATACAATCAACGACGATCTCAACTTTGACTTTACTCGATGCAACTACGACGAACTCTCCACGGCCATTGGTGCAGTTAATTGGCGTAATATTGATGGAAACTATTTAGATCTGGTAGTAGCAGCGTTCTACGAGGCAATATATGAGATTCTTCACCGCATATTCCTAAAAAACGTATCAACAGAAAAGCAGATTATAAGTTTCCGTGGTGGAATCCTGAGCTTGGTCGCCTACGCAACGTACTCCGGAAACAACGAAAGCGATACTTACGTCGTAGGACAGACGACAGCAAAATTTTTCCTCGTGAAATGGAGATGCAATAACAGTGCATTCGGTGAATATCTGAATCAAGTTCAACGCAGCCTTCGAAATAATTCCTCGACATTCTCGACGTTTATAAATACCAAAAAACGTTCCGGGTGTTCAAGCACGTTCGAAACGCCAACCGGTATGGCTCAAGAAAGTCACCTGGGACCACTTATCTTCATCTTATTCACCAACGATCTCTGCACCCGCATCAAGTCTGGAAAACTACTCTACGCTGATGATCTGAAAATCTTTCGCGCAATTGCCTCAGGACTCGACTCTGGTGTGCTTCAAGATGATATAGACCAGCGGTTCTCAACCTTTTTCGTACCACGGACCCCTGAGAAATCACCCTGGGTTGCTGCGGACCCCCACGAATAAACATCGATTTTTAATGCTATCACCATGTTATTTTCAGTTCGTTAGGAAACAACTTTCTATATGAGAAAGGCAAAAAGAATATGATAGTTAATATATATATATATATATATATATATATATATATATATATATATATATATATATATATATATATATATATATATATATATATATATATATATATATATATATATATATATATATATATATATATATATATATATATATATATATATATATATATATATATATATATATATATATATATATATATATATATATATATATATATATATATATATATATATATATATATATATATATATATATACATATATATATATATATATATATATATATATATATATATATATATATATATATATAATGGCTACTTTCACCTCACACATCACATTGTCCCGAGCCTAACTTTATGTGCATATGAAAATAATATCTCTGAAATCAGCAACCAGTTAAATAACATCAAATATTTGATTACTTATACCTGAAATTGTATTATAATACATTTCTTTAGGTTATGTTTAGTTTGGCCGCACTGCCGATTCTTTTCTGTGTGCTGGATGTTAGAAAGATTGTTTTGATTGTGGTAGTGTATCTAAAGCATACATGACGAAAAATGGTATTTCCAAATCACGTATTATAACACCAAAACCTATCCTAGCGTTTATCGAGTGCTTTTATAGTGAATTATTCAAACATGCTCTCACAAAAAGGTACGAATAAATGCAATAACGAGATGTAAGACGGTAATAAACCGCTTATATCTGTGGTTTTGCCAAGCGCGGTTGCATCCTGTTACGGTTCACGATGTAAATGAGGGGAATTTGCAAATATTTCATGAAGGTAATTTTATAATAGTTGAATTTAGTCCATTGTTCTACATAAACAAGTGCAAAAGAATGAAAAATATAAATTGAACTTATATTTGCGCATATCTTTTATCCAAATTGATCTTCTCATTTTTTTCATATGCTTGATTCAAAACCAAAATATACGAAATAGGGTTACAATAGGCTCTACTCCCAAAAAGGCACATAACCCTGTTTTCGGAAAATTTTATATTGAATATGTGTCTAATTGTTGATTTCTTCATCTTCGCTTAACTTTTAAACTAGGTTTACCAGTATGTTTAAATCTGGCTTGAGCGTTAAGCGAGGGTAAATAAATCGACCATAAGTGAAACGCAACAGTCTGCGTTTTATCCTTATAAGCAACTGTGTATATGTACAATAATAATCGAAGTTGCCCATTTTTGCGGAAAAATGCTCACTGCGAAGCTAATATATTGCACAGTTGTCCAGGAAGCGAAATTAGCAGGAAACAATTGAATTGTTGGCGTCCAAAAAGGGCCAACCCACATTTTTTCCGCAATCGACATTTTTTTCATTTTTTGATAGTTCTATATAATCCACGTGTACTGCCTTTTAAGAATTTTGAAAAAAAAATTAGATTTTTTGCTATTAGCTGTCAAAGTTGACCATGGAGGTAACCCCAGTACTAGCTGGCGTCCAAAAGGGGCTAATCCCAAAGTCTTATGGAAATTCAAATTTTCTCGTTCGTTTTCCGAGGTTCAAGGAAGAGTAGTCAATCGATTCGCAATCAGTAAACTCGATATAATACTGTTTTAGTTGGATTGCATTGTATGTTGACGTTTCGGCCCAAACAGGGCTATTTTCTATCTAATATATATTCCTTGCACAAAAATGTATTATTGAGAATATTTTTTCGAAAATTCCAGTGAAAGTGTTATGTCTCTACAATGTAGTCTACATTGAAGTTCACCGAGCAATAACGGATTAAGGGAAAAACGGTACATTGTGGTCGAAAAGCTAAAAAAAGTGGAATCAAGTATTAACTTTTGTTATAGAGTTATGGTGTCTTCGGATATGTTAGATAAGGATGTATGGCATTCAGTGCTTTATTTGGTTGAATCACACTAGTTCGGAATTCAGTCGCTAGGGCGGCGCTGTTGTCAACTTTTTAATGAAGCTAGATAGAAATGTGGTGTCTTCAAGAAAGTTGTAGGTCTTATCGTTTTAAACATATCTTTTGACGATGTAAACTTTGTTGGTCCTGGATGTTTCGAGATAGAAAGGTTTTAGTAAAATCATTTACTTACAGATTATGTTTTCAAAAATGCGCCGTATTTAAAAATCTGTCGGACCTACAAAGTTAACCCTCCAGAAGTCGCGCAAATGGCTCACTGAACGAGCAGCCGCAGCTGCTCTAAGACGATTCCGCTAGATTTTCAGAGCAGCGTGCACTCAGTGCACTAGCGCGACTGCCGGAAGGTTAATGTCTTCAGAAAATATACTTATAATCACATACAACTTTGTCGTAGACACCAAGCCGTGTGGTGTCCGGCGGGCTGAAATCTTTTTGCACTATTTCAACCAAGAATAGAACCTCTGGGAACTGCTCTCATGTCGTAAGAGGCGACTAACAACATGCTAGGAGTTCCTAGGCCGAGGTTTTGCTCCGTACCGAAGACTTAATCTGGACGGACCTTAAGGTTTTCTATATTACCCTCTTTCCAGTCTGTATTTAGTGAATCACTGACATATACCTTTTCTGATTCGCCTTTGTTGATTGTGTACCAACGTTTTAAGTTTCTTCTGGCGGTTGTATATTAGCCGTAAATGACGAAATCTAATTCTACACTAAGTAACAGAATATATTAATATACCGGCACTTCCACGCCAAGGTTTAACTTCCAAAGCTTTGGTTTAAAAACCGTTTTTAAAAAATGGAAACTTTCATGTAGGAAATTTATTGAATTGGCCTAAGATGGAGCTGTCGAATTTCACAAAAAGCTTTTTATGTTGCAAGTGATCTGTAGTTGTGTTAAATTAGGTATTTTTCTATTATATTTGGAACCGTCTACCGACAAGTCTACATTTACGAATACCTCCAAAAGTGACTTCTTGAGGTCTCATGAAGGCCTGACACTAGCTTTATGATACTTTTGCTTTTCTAAACAGTAATAAAAATCTCAACATTCAAGAACTTCACTTTGTCAGAAAATGTAGGGCCATCGGAAGCTAAAACTTCGTAAAATCGCACTCCTGGTCCTTTTTTCAGTGCAGTACCCTACGTCACTCGTTCAAATTTGTACCGCTCTTATGGTAGTCGGTATTTGCTAGTATTACTGTTCTCCCATCCATTCTGGTAGTCAAACGGTGGGATAGCAAAATTCTTACAAGTTTCCTATCTCATGCCTCCACGCGAGTCTAAGTCTATTGATGACATTTGGTCCTTAGACCGCAGAATGAGAGGGTGCGAACAGAATGAGAGGGTGCGAACAGATCTAGTCGAGAAAACATTGCCGTAAAAATGAATAGTTGATCGGAAATTAGCCCCAATACGACTAATCTGACTAGTATCTATGAACACGGGTCAATACGTATTGAAAATTCGCCGCGTCTGTTTTTATGAACCTAATTTAAAGCTCCGTTATTGCTAACAAGCCCGTGCATCAGGTTAACAATCCTTTATATTTCCCTTCAGTGTTCGGTATTATCGCTCGTATACTTGTATTCCACAAACAATCCGATATGGAAAATAAGAAATACTTTCCTTGATTTATAACATCTCGCGCTATTTTTGCCAGTATAATATGCTGTCACTTGGTAGTTTTCAAGCCAATAAATATATCGTAGAGAAGAAGTAGCGAGTTCTGTCCAAATACTGTTGCAATAAATAGTGATCCGGCCCATTACGCAGATAAGATTAGCTTTTCCAGGCAATACTCCCACGATCGGCTGTGTGGAGTTCAAATTGTTTTTGTTTAGGGAACATAGTATACTCTCGGTAGCCGGCTGCCCAGAGTTTAAAAATAACCAAAAACTAAACAAGATCATCTCTTTTTCGAGTGATCGTGCACTCGAAGACTAACTAAACAACTACCTAATAAAATATGCTTTACAGGTCGCATCGTTTGCTTGGAGCGAATCCTAGATCTGATACCCTTCCAAACCACCAACTCCGCGACACCTATGGAAGAGTCTGATGAATCGTCGTTCTTCCGTTAAGTAGGTGGAGCATCAACACTTCCCGTCTACCTTATCCTTTATCCTTCCCCGTGAACGATGGAGATGGGGGCGGCCGGCAATGATGGCTATCATGCTGTTGAGGTTTTAATATGGGTCGGATTGGTATGAATTCCTACTTACCACTTCCTAAGCAACTCTTATTAGATAATCAGCAGTCAAACATGATGAAGTCAGTGTGCAATCCGCCAAAATCATCGTCACAACGTTGCGGTGTTGCATATATATATATATATATATATATATATATATATATATATATATATATATATATATATATATATATATATATATGTATATATATATATATATATATATATATATATATATATATATATATATATATATATATATATATATATATATATATATATATATATATATATATATATATATATATATATATATATATATATATATATATATATATATATATATATATATATATATATATATATATATATATATATAAACTCAATGTTTGTATGTATGTTATTTATGGACTCCCAAACGGTTTTACCGATTGCCGAAAAAAGTATATACGTAGTTGACATTTGTTATGGAGCGTATTTGTGTGCTATTGATTGGGGATTATATGTCCTTCAGATGGCGCTTCGGAACAAATTGTGTTTTACTCCTGTTTCGTTGAAAGCCGCAGCCACACGCGACGGGCATTAGCTAGCATTTTATATTAACGCTACGCTGTACTATACAAAAATGCTTTTAATTCAAATTTGATTTATTTGAGAAGGAATAAAAAGCTTGCTTCAATATATTATAGACAAAAGTGCAATCTTCCTAGTGTTATTAAAACTATTTATTTTCGTTTGCCCCCTTCTGAGATGTCAACATTTGAAAAGAGTGTATTTTTGAATGAAAATCATGTACAACTTTGGAACCAGAAAAGCTAAAAACCTGCTTCTTCCAATAAAAATTGCTTTTAATTATGCTCTTGAAGTCCACAGAAAACTATTTTTATGAGAAAAATTACATAAAAAATCACATGAAAAAACTTATTTTTGGGAGACACCTTAAGTTATGTGAGGGAAATCACTCTAAAATGAAAACGGCTTGAGATACAAAGTTGTTATATTCAATAAAGTTGATAGGAATTGATTTTTCTAGAAAATTGTTGAAAAAAGTAATATTCTATCTCAACTAGAATTTTAAATAATTGTTGTAACATCAACTATTTTAGGGCCACCCTAGAAACACTTCAGCAAAAGGAAGAAGTTTGGCATACGCAATAAATGTTTCTAAGACATCAAATATCTAAATACTACGGTGAAAGCGCGAACAATGGAATGGCTGGTGTCCGAAAGGGGCTAACCCACATTTTGAATTGTTTACAGGAAATGGAAAAAAACTTCCGCATTTCCAAATAAACATTGTTTTTATTGTAAAAATACATTATTTTATTAGTAGTTCATTGACCCATATTGAATAGAAAAAATAAGATCATTACATGTACTACTTTTTTTTATTTCGATTATAGAGGTTTTAACCTTAAGTTCATTTGCTTCTTCGGGTTAGGAAAATCTCTTATAAAAATTACTAACCCTATATGCAGGGTCGGAACTAGGGTTGTGGTACCGGTACCGAAAGTCCGGGAATACCGACCTATTTTTGGTACCGCAATACCGGTACTGAATTAAAGCCAGTACCGGTATTTTCGGTACCATACAATTTTTTTATGAAAAATATGTGGACTCTCTAGGTCGACCTGTATAAAAATATCGGTCTGCAAGATGACTTTTAATTATATTAATTACCTTCTATAAGTTAAACATTACTAGCTCCCGTTGTACTGAATGGTATGTTTAAATTCCTGCTTTTTTGTCCAAACTAAATTTTAACGATCTTGTACTAAATTTCAAAATATTCACATCTAGCGTAAGAGACGTAAAAATTTGCTACGATTTTTTTTATTAACGACATTCTAATTGGTTTCCATTATTCACTGGGTGGCGCGTAATAAAACTATGGTCTAAGTCATGTCTTTGGTTTGCTCTTAAACTTTTATTTATAAAAGAACGAACAGCGATTTAGTAGCTAACAATTTTAGACTTGGTGAACTACTGCGATTTGTAATCATTGGTGATCGGAAAAATCAGCAAAACTCCATAGTTTACAGGAAAGCAAGGAGCCGTGGTACGCAGGTCGAAACCAATTTACAGAAAATTAGGAGAAGAAATGCCAGCAACCTGCTCGGATTTACTGCCATTCTCGCTTTGATTTAAAGTTGTTAATAGCGTTTCTTACGTTTACCATCTGTTGAAGTCGACAAAAGTCACCCCGCTTAGCAGTTATTGATTTCAAAGTGGCCTAGATTTCGAAATAAAAGTAAGTGCCGCATTCAAAAAATATTTTCTGCTGAAATGAGTCACGCCATTCCGAATTAACTAAAACAATAAACATGTTTTTTTGATCAGCACAAATCAATCATCTGAGAATAAGGTCAACAGTTTGAGCATTTAATTTCACTTTGAAGCTTTCTTCGATTTTTTTAAAAAAATATTCGAGTATCAGTACTTTACCGGTACTACCGGTACTGAGGGCTTCAGCACCGTAGTACCGGGTCCCGCCAAAAAGGGTCGGTACTGCGAACCCTAGTCGGGACTCGAACCCAGGTGCGCTGCGTACAAGGCAATCGATTTACCAACTACGCTACGCCCACCCCCCATGTACTACTTTTAATTCACGAGCACTTTCGTAACCCGGGGGGCTAACCCCAGGGGTACCTAGCGTCCAAAAGGGGCTAACCCACAATCGATACGTCCTTTGCTTACCTTTCGTTTTATAGATATGGTGTCTTTGGAAAAGTTGTTGTGTGACATCTAGCGCTTTATTTAACCATTTCACATTAGTTCGGAATTCAGTCTCTAGGGCGGCGCTGTTATCAGCTTTTTAATGGAATGAGATAGAAAGATGGTGTCTACGACAAAGTTGTATGCGTTGCGTTGCGTTGCGTTGTGACGATGATTTTGGCGGATTGCACACTGACTTCATCATGTTTGACTGCTGATTATCTAATAAGAGTTGCTTAGGAAGTGGTAAGTAGGAATTCATACCAATCCGACCCATATTAAAACCTCAACAGCATGATAGCCATCATTGCCGGCCGCCCCCATCTCCATCGTTCACGGGGAAGGATAAAGGATAAGGTAGACGGGAAGTGTTGATGCTCCACCTACTTAACGGAAGAACGACGATTCATCAGACTCTTCCATAGGTGTCGCGGAGTTGGTGGTTTGGAAGGGTATCAGATCTAGGATTCGCTCCAAGCAAACGATGCGACCTGTAAAGCATATTTTATTAGGTAGTTGTTTAGTTAGTCTTCGAGTGCACGATCACTCGAAAAAGAGATGATCTTGTTTAGTTTTTGGTTATTTTTAAACTCTGGGCAGCCGGCTACCGAGAGTATACTATGTTCCCTAAACAAAAACAATTTGAACTCCACACAGCCGATCGTGGGAGTATTGCCTGGAAAAGCTAATCTTATCTGCGTAATGGGCCGGATCACTATTTATTGCAACAGTATTTGGACAGAACTCGCTACTTCTTCTCTACGATATATTTATTGGCTTGAAAACTACCAAGTGACAGCATATTATACTGGCAAAAATAGCGCGAGATGTTATAAATCAAGGAAAGTATTTCTTATTTTCCATATCGGATTGTTTGTGGAATACAAGTATACGAGCGATAATACCGAACACTGAAGGGAAATATAAAGGATTGTTAACCTGATGCACGGGCTTGTTAGCAATAACGGAGCTTTAAATTAGGTTCATAAAAACAGACGCGGCGAATTTTCAATACGTATTGACCCGTGTTCATAGATACTAGTCAGATTAGTCGTATTGGGGCTAATTTCCGATCAACTATTCATTTTTACGGCAATGTTTTCTCGACTAGATCTGTTCGCACCCTCTCATTCTGTTCGCACCCTCTCATTCTGCGGTCTAAGGACCAAATGTCATCAATAGACTTAGACTCGCGTGGAGGCATGAGATAGGAAACTTGTAAGAATTTTGCTATCCCACCGTTTGACTACCAGAATGGATGGGAGAACAGTAATACTAGCAAATACCGACTACCATAAGAGCGGTACAAATTTGAACGAGTGACGTAGGGTACTGCACTGAAAAAAGGACCAGGAGTGCGATTTTACGAAGTTTTAGCTTCCGATGGCCCTACATTTTCTGACAAAGTGAAGTTCTTGAATGTTGAGATTTTTATTACTGTTTAGAAAAGCAAAAGTATCATAAAGCTAGTGTCAGGCCTTCATGAGACCTCAAGAAGTCACTTTTGGAGGTATTCGTAAATGTAGACTTGTCGGTAGACGGTTCCAAATATAATAGAAAAATACCTAATTTAACACAACTACAGATCACTTGCAACATAAAAAGCTTTTTGTGAAATTCGACAGCTCCATCTTAGGCCAATTCAATAAATTTCCTACATGAAAGTTTCCATTTTTTAAAAACGGTTTTTAAACCAAAGCTTTGGAAGTTAAACCTTGGCGTGGAAGTGCCGGTATATTAATATATTCTGTTACTTAGTGTAGAATTAGATTTCGTCATTTACGGCTAATATACAACCGCCAGAAGAAACTTAAAACGTTGGTACACAATCAACAAAGGCGAATCAGAAAAGGTATATGTCAGTGATTCACTAAATACAGACTGGAAAGAGGGTAATATAGAAAACCTTAAGGTCCGTCCAGATTAAGTCTTCGGTACGGAGCAAAACCTCGGCCTAGGAACTCCTAGCATGTTGTTAGTCGCCTCTTACGACATGAGAGCAGTTCCCAGAGGTTCTATTCTTGGTTGAAATAGTGCAAAAAGATTTCAGCCCGCCGGACACCACACGGCTTGGTGTCTACGACAAAGTTGTATGTGATTATAAGTATATTTTCTGAAGACATTAACCTTCCGGCAGTCGCGCTAGTGCACTGAGTGCACGCTGCTCTGAAAATCTAGCGGAATCGTCTTAGAGCAGCTGCGGCTGCTCGTTCAGTGAGCCATTTGCGCGACTTCTGGAGGGTTAACTTTGTAGGTCCGACAGATTTTTAAATACGGCGCATTTTTGAAAACATAATCTGTAAGTAAATGATTTTACTAAAACCTTTCTATCTCGAAACATCCAGGACCAACAAAGTTTACATCGTCAAAAGATATGTTTAAAACGATAAGACCTACAACTTTCTTGAAGACACCACATTTCTATCTAGCTTCATTAAAAAGTTGACAACAGCGCCGCCCTAGCGACTGAATTCCGAACTAGTGTGATTCAACCAAATAAAGCACTGAATGCCATACATCCTTATCTAACATATCCGAAGACACCATAACTCTATAACAAAAGTTAATACTTGATTCCACTTTTTTTAGCTTTTCGACCACAATGTACCGTTTTTCCCTTAATCCGTTATTGCTCGGTGAACTTCAATGTAGACTACATTGTAGAGACATAACACTTTCACTGGAATTTTCGAAAAAATATTCTCAATAATACATTTTTGTGCAAGGAATATATATTAGATAGAAAATAGCCCTGTTTGGGCCGAAACGTCAACATACAATGCAATCCAACTAAAACAGTATTATATCGAGTTTACTGATTGCGAATCGATTGACTACTCTTCCTTGAACCTCGGAAAACGAACGAGAAAATTTGAATTTCCATAAGACTTTGGGATTAGCCCCTTTTGGACGCCAGCTAGTACTGGGGTTACCTCCATGGTCAACTTTGACAGCTAATAGCAAAAAATCTAATTTTTTTTTCAAAATTCTTAAAAGGCAGTACACGTGGATTATATAGAACTATCAAAAAATGAAAAAAATGTCGATTGCGGAAAAAATGTGGGTTGGCCCTTTTTGGACGCCAACAATTCAATTGTTTCCTGCTAATTTCGCTTCCTGGACAACTGTGCAATATATTAGCTTCGCAGTGAGCATTTTTCCGCAAAAATGGGCAACTTCGATTATTATTGTACATATACACAGTTGCTTATAAGGATAAAACGCAGACTGTTGCGTTTCACTTATGGTCGATTTATTTACCCTCGCTTAACGCTCAAGCCAGATTTAAACATACTGGTAAACCTAGTTTAAAAGTTAAGCGAAGATGAAGAAATCAACAATTAGACACATATTCAATATAAAATTTTCCGAAAACAGGGTTATGTGCCTTTTTGGGAGTAGAGCCTATTGTAACCCTATTTCGTATATTTTGGTTTTGAATCAAGCATATGAAAAAAATGAGAAGATCAATTTGGATAAAAGATATGCGCAAATATAAGTTCAATTTATATTTTTCATTCTTTTGCACTTGTTTATGTAGAACAATGGACTAAATTCAACTATTATAAAATTACCTTCATGAAATATTTGCAAATTCCCCTCATTTACATCGTGAACCGTAACAGGATGCAACCGCGCTTGGCAAAACCACAGATATAAGCGGTTTATTACCGTCTTACATCTCGTTATTGCATTTATTCGTACCTTTTTGTGAGAGCATGTTTGAATAATTCACTATAAAAGCACTCGATAAACGCTAGGATAGGTTTTGGTGTTATAATACGTGATTTGGAAATACCATTTTTCGTCATGTATGCTTTAGATACACTACCACAATCAAAACAATCTTTCTAACATCCAGCACACAGAAAAGAATCGGCAGTGCGGCCAAACTAAACATAACCTAAAGAAATGTATTATAATACAATTTCAGGTATAAGTAATCAAATATTTGATGTTATTTAACTGGTTGCTGATTTCAGAGATATTATTTTCATATGCACATAAAGTTAGGCTCGGGACAATGTGATGTGTGAGGTGAAAGTAGCCATTAGTCTTCACATAGTTATTTCCTGCGATCGCAAATTCTAGGAGCCCTTCTTCTCACAGCTGATGAGTTTTTTTCATGTGTGATATTTATGTTAGTTTTGATTGGGTGAAAAAAGTAGAGTGATTCGTTTTATAAATCGTTTTATCCACGATCTAGATATCCACCTATTTTTTTTGGCGCGATGGAATATAAGGCATTACTTTTCAATTAGATTTTATTTCGACGTGGTTGAATTTAACGCGCCAAGAAGGCGATAATTGTATTGTTGCGGTTAGAATAGATGCACAGAATAGAACATTTATTTTCATTTATGCTGAAAATTGTGACATTTCTGCAAATAAGTGTTATATAGACGTTTAAGAAACTATACACCGATACTTTATTCTGAGAAAGGTTATAGATTATATAGCTTCATATAAAATTTGTTCAAAAAATAATGCAGCATTTTCCGTAATAGGGTTCATTATCCTACTAGCGCTCATGGCAATTGCAAGGCAAAGTCAACCACACAATGGAAACAAAGAATTCGGCCTAGAAGAGAGTCGAATTTTTGGCGGCATGATTTTAAAACACCGCATTACTCCTGGTACCGCCAGACTCCTTTACATGAGTTCAAGTTTTGGTTCATTCAAGTTGATGCATACGCAAGGAACAATTATAGCGCTAATTACAATTCTATACTTAATATTTCAGTGATTTGTCTTCGTAAAATTTGAAAAAAAAAAAAAAAGAACAAAGATCCTTGAACCTGTATATCAATCTGCCAACATTATTTAGCGTGTTGTATCATCAACATTAAATGAAGTGCACAATACATTAGACCTCTCCACATTTTGAAAAAGTTTTGAAATATACATGGGTCAGCTCAGATTTTTGTTCTAGGTGTGAATTTAAGAACTTTCGTCAAAAATGACTTAATTTGGACATGATTTTGAGGTGTCTCAAATCAAAAATCGTGTTTTTGCTATGTTTCCATAGGAAGATCACTTACATTCAGATTTTATAGGCCTCACATGCTCACATATCATCAAAGGTTGTTCCTTACACGTATCTTAACATGTTTTAACAGGTGAACATAGCTCTATTCGCAATAGAAAATTTGTTAGCTGGATTTTTGTATAGAAAAGAATATCAAAACCAAGGAAAATTAATAGTATTTTTTCTTGGCTTTGTTATTTTTTTCTGTATAAAAATCCAACAAACAAATTTTCTATTGCGATTAGAGCTATGTTCACCTGTTAAAACATGTTAAGATACGTGTAAGGAACAACCTTTGATGATATGTGAGCAAGTGAGGCCTATAAAATCTGAATGTAAGTGATCTTCCTATGGAAACATAGCAAAAACACGATTTTTGATTTGAGACACCTCAAAATCATGTCCAAATTAAGTCATTTTTGACGAAAGTTCTTAAATTCACACCTAGAACAAAAATCTGAGCTGACCCATGTATATTTCAAAACTTTTTCAAAATGTGGAGAGGTCTAATGTACATCCTATTGCCACTTCATTGTACCGTCCCTCCAAGATATGTTTAGCAAAATGTTTCCAGATTGTATAGATATGCAAGTTATTTACGCTGCGTTGACCGATCAAATTAAGTTTACTATTATTAACAACAATCCCCCTAATTATTGGCATCAATCGAAGGAAAAGCCCCTTCGAAAAATTGGAAATGAAAAGTGACCCCCCGTCCAAAATTCGTTGCATTTTTCATGCGTGTGTCTTGCGTCGCTCGCATCTTCTTCGACGAATCCATTGTTTTTTTTTCTCGGACAATGTCTCCTCCATCTTCGCGCGGTGTGGGTTTTGTGGGTGAATATATAAGGCTGCGGTGGGACGAGTTTTTGAATCAGTGCCGTTTCTGGTCTCGCTATCTCTACAGGTGTGCAATTTGGACGAAAAACCGACAAAATTTGATACGTGATTTCAAGTGCAGCAAAGTGCAGAATGCGAATGGTACGTGAAAGTTTTGGGGGGTGTGATTTTGACGCTTTCGAAAAGGATAGAAAAACGGTGAACTGTGACTTCTGAACAACAAAAAACTATCCGTCGGAAATTGGCAATCCTAACGTGGACAAAAACAATATCCACCTGGTGGTTCAGTGCAGTTTTTTCTACTGGGTGAATGAGAGAGATCGAAAAAGCGGGGAAAATTAAAATGCTCCTGGGACGATGATACTAATTATCTACAGCACATTTTGGAGTGTTTGCCTTGTGTCCGTGGAAAAAAGTGCTATCAAACCGAAAACATACCTATAACATTCAAACTGTGTTGCATAAATCTATTTTCTAACGCAAAAACGGTTATATTTTGGCAAATTAATTGCTGGCTCTGGTAAGCGGATTACGAGTCTGCATTGTTGCTGGATGGCGATTATGAGAGAATTTGGCACTGCAATTATTTCTTATGTAGCAGTACACAGCACTCATACGGAATGGTGTTATCAATTAGTGATGTAATCTATTGCGATGTGATGTCGTTGAAATGTTGCCTGGCCCGGTTGAGATGCATCGATGCGGAAATGTGTATCTATGTCAACTGGTGATAATTGCACGAGAGCTCCAAATGCAGCTGGTGTCTGGATTTTGGATGTGATTTACAGCGCGCCATTCCTCCTGTCGGGTTACGCTTATCGTGAATAATATCTTCATCTACGAATCTACATTTTCAGCAATGAGCCTGCTCTAAAACCATTTCGAATTTCGTACAGTGAAAATTGTAAAATTGTTCTTCTGGAATCAAAGCCATTCTCCTGCAGCATCCGGCAAGCCTGTTTGGTTGGCTGCTGCTGCTGTTGGCACAAAGCTAATGAGTATAGAAGCGGTATCCTTCTCGGAACAAGCTTGGTGCAGTTGAGTGCAACGTCATTCGGATTACTATTGGGATTGCAAACTGTAACACCTTCGGCTGGGGGGGGGGGGGGGGGGGAAAATGAAAACGGTTCGGAGGTGTAGCTTCGTTTAGAATAGATTTTGTTCGCTTCTTCCCCTGCTACTGTCACGGATCTCATTGCAATAAGTGGTTTTGGGTGTATATTTTTGGATGCTCAGAAGCTTCATCCCAGCGAACAATTTGCCACTTGCATATAATTAAATTGAGTTTTAAGATATTGGATAGCGAGGGGGAGTGCACAAAACTTTTTGTTGAACGGGACGAGTGCGACGAAATAGTAAGAAAAGGTATTTCTGCAAATTAGGAAAGCAGGTAGTTTTCCAAAATCCGCTCGATGTAGAGATGTAGCTAATCTCACAACGCAGCGAAAAGTTTTACATCGCGGAAGACTTTTGAGTATTCCTTTGTGTGACAGTGAAATACTTCACCAGTTTCATGGGAAACGAGGAGGCACGGCCCCGAGGGCTCGCGTTTTAGCTAACTTATTTGAATTCAATACTTTCTACTATGCGGATAGATATTTAAAAAGTAGTAAGTGTCGATCACATCATAGACTCGTTTTAATTTTTTTTTTGCAGAAATCATTCTAGCAGAGCTACAACAACGACGTGGATATTTAAACCTATTTTTAATTTTTTGGGGTGTTCTGGAAAGAAGAAGAAATTATCTTTCCAACGGTATGCTATGTTATGTTCTTCTATCAAAGATATTTTGCGGTTTTGGGTCAACAATATGAAAACAACCATAATTTTGCAATTTTTCATGAAAATTACTCAACGTTCTTCTAAAGAAGCGTCTTTATTCTAAATAAATTTTAGAGAGAGCATTCAATTTCGCATCCAACGACATAGTTATCATCAAAATCGGTTGAAAAAAGACAGAGCTATTTTTTCCCAAATTAGAAACTTGCTCGCGTGAACTCTTAAGGGGTTAGTGAGGTATTGTCTCGCACTATAAAATGCTATGATTATATCTTCCGTTATTTTTTCCAATTTGACGCTCAAAGTTCACACACAAAAATTTTTCGTTCTGAAAATCTTTAAAAATGTATTTTATGCTATAAATCAAAATTTCGAGGGTATATTAAATTGATCAAATATGTTTTGTGTTGTATTTGACGAGATCTACAACCTTCAACAGACCACTTTAAAAGTACATTCAATTTTTTATTTATTTTGTGGCAGCGTGTTATTACTTTTATTCATAACTTCATACGGTGTTACCAAACATGCAATATTTCCAGATTAAAAGTAAAACTGCATGTTTCCCGTAATAATCTATATTCCATTTGAGAATTATTATGCCGTTGTGTTCCTTAAAATCATCTGAAGCTTCAATATAACTTAATTCAATCCCAAGGTAGGGTGTTTTAAAGCAAGAAACTTGCAATGTTTCATCACTTTTCTTGCTTCATCTCAGTAACCAAGCAGAATTAGAAATTCTGGAAACACCACTTTGTATAGATTTTTCAGACAAGAAATGTGGCATATCTAACTCATTTTACTCAGGGGTTTGACATAAGATAGCACAACAGCGACGACATGTTAAGATTCGTTTCCTTAATGTTGAAGTAACACCACCCACCGCAACGTTGGCGTCTTTTAGGCTGTCTTCTCTCGTGTTATCGTTCACATCCATGTCGTCATCGGTACGGCTGATCACGGTAGGATGTTCCTATTTGTTTCTTTTTCTTACGAATCGCTGTTAAAAATTCGCTTTCATCGGCGTTGACTTCTTTATTGGTGGTACTGGTTGTTGATTTTGAGGCACTAGATGCAATGAGTGTTACTACGCTACTGGTAATGGTTTCGTGGTACTGGACGCAATCGTTGATAAGATAGTATTTGTTACTGACTGAGTAGCAGTTATGTGAAAGCTTTTCGCTACACATTGGATTAAAATTAAAAGAATGTTTCTTTTCAACATATTTTACCATTTAGTTCACTTCCGCATGTCAACGTATACGCTATTTTAGATGACAGGCCAGGACCGCCTTAAGGAGAGGTTATCATATAAACGGTAAAAATCATACTGATTCTTTAAGCGTGGTTGAAAGCTTATTCTATTTATTTTGAAGACTTCATTATAAATATTTATTTGAAGACTTCATGATAAATAAGTTAATTTTTGACGTAGGACTACGTCTTTGTTTTCGATATGGGGGTGCACGTTGCAAATTCAACAAAAATGGTATGTAACGAAAAGTGGTCCAATTTTAAACGCTTATAATTCAGCCATCTTACGGTAAATTTTCAAATTTTTTTCGCATATCGCTCAGAAATACTTCTAAGAATAGATTCCAATAGATAAAACCAAAGATTTTTGATCTCATGGCATTAAAATTTTAAATAATGTTCAACATAGTTAAAATACCACGCATTTGCACACAGAAGGCTGCGCTTCCCTAGTCTGGCACGACAGATTTATGTACCTAACGCGCAACGCTTCTATGAATGACGTCATCATCAACTATTTAAAGAGCATATTTGGTAGGGCAAGCTCAGTTGCCTCTTGGACAGCAGGCAGAGCAGAGCACAGCGCTGCATTCTCCCACCGCCAGTGTAGCAGAGGCTAGCGTCGTGGTACTAGTTGTCTCTTTCGCACCACCCATCATCACCAGCGTTGACTCATTTTGCTTGGTGCGTATCTTCCATTCGTGTACGGACACGATGTACTGGCACAGCTTTTTGATTCAAGCACGGTAAACCGTTCGCTTGTGTAGGTATATCCAAGTGTTGCGTGTATGATAGAAATCTGAGCTTTCGTTGCGCGAAGCGAAAACCTTCGGGTTTTCTTTGCATTGTCGTCTCCATGACAGGCTAAGAAAGTGCAACGAAGGCTTATTATTTACGTTTCATCAATTTATTGATTCCACGAGATTCATTTCCACTCAACCTATCCCACTTTGATTCTACCAATACATAGGTACTACAAAGCCTATTTATGAATGGATGCACTGTTACTCAAAAAATCGCTGCAAAAAATGCATCTAAGTCCATCCATAAAACTATTTTCGATTCTTGTATATGTTTTGCTTCGATATATGATTAAGACCACTGCATTCGCTACATTTATGTGTACTTTAGGAAAATTACAATAACGGCAAAATAAAACTATAAAGCTTGTCCTATAGAAGATAGAAAACTTTTTAAAATTTTAAAGCAGTTCCAGATATTAGTTCGGTTTCCCATCGCAGTTTTCTGTCTGCTTTCTTTAATCGGATTCGATCGCTCATTGTAAATAAATTGACCTGATGAGCAAGACGGTTTGATTCATGAAGTGAACTGTAGAAAGAAATGTTTGATTAATTATTAATCCAAATGTAATAAGAAATTAAATATTTCACATATCACGTCTACAATTCGTACAACCCCATAGGGCTGTCCCTTGTAGTTTTTTTTTTGGAACAAAATGTGTTATCATTCAGCCCTTCGCTATGCAAAATTACGATATTATGACAGATGGGCTAAGCGCGACCGTTCCTTTCAATCGGGAAAGGCCGCGTGGAATTTTGGTGAAATGCGCTAATAGTGTCGTGGTGGTACTAGTTGTCTCTTTCGCTCTACCCAACATCATCAGCGTTGACTCATTTTGCATTGTGCGCTTGGGTTCAATGTTTTGGGGCGAATGTGTTGGTAGGTACGGGAACTGGCGGTAAAATGAACACGTTAAGCAAAGTCATTATTTTCTAACTAATAAGTGAATGAGATATTACAATCACCTTATGTTTCTTGTTAGACATGTTTTGTACATATCTGGTAAAAATACTTCGTCATAAATACATTTTTTCAAACATGATTCTTGATTTCTAAACATGTCCAAAAATGAGACATGTTTATAGCGAGTGGGTAAAATGAACATATGGCGGTGGTAAAATGAACAGCTTCTGGTAACCTGAAAAATGTCCTGTATGTATGCAATGCGAAGCGTTGGAAAGCATTTTCCGATCAATGCTAATATCCCAACAAATCATGAGCTTTGCATACACACATTGCATTTTGCAGGCAAAAAAAATTGTCACGGAAGAAGTGAATTTTCATGACGTAATATTAACCATTTTACAATCCTGTGGCATCGAAACACATCTACAAACTTGGGGTTATCCATGGGTGTTTGAACTTTTAGGATCTGTTCGAGAGCAACTAGAAAGCTTGTTCTATACATGAGATGTGATTATATTGTCTAAAATTTGATTTTTCTTCACCGGTCCGGGAGTTTTTTCCCGCACACTAAGTACTAAGAAAATAAATATGTAAAAACATTAAGTAGTGTAGTCCTACGTCTACAGTTCGTGCAACCCCATAGGGCTGCCCCTTGTAGTTTTTTATTTGTTTAAGTATATTTGGGAGATTTTAACGCTCAAAGTCGACAAGTTTTTCAGTTGGCTTCCAAGATTGCAAGAGAACGGATCAAGCCGTTTTATTGGAATCCGGAACGCCAACTGGAAACCATGTCGACTTTGGGCTTTAGTATCTTCCAAATGAACGAATACAATTTAACGAAAAAGATAAAGTCTTCGAAATAAGAAAAAGTTCAATTATTTAATATGAAAACATTTATTTAACCACGCGCAAACATTCAGTATGATTTTGTTCGTTTATACGATGATCCCCCACGAGACAAAACGAGATCGCTGGGCACAGGTTATATATAGATGCTTCTTCTCGCTACTCTAAGGCTCTTCCCAAATTTAGCCAACAATTAAGTTTGTAGGGGGAAAAATTATCAGAATATATAAAGAAAAACCGACTTAATCCACCTGGCAGCGAGATTAGACATTTCTTACACATATCACTATTGGATCATACATTAGTTTACAGAACTCATGCAAGAGCAGATCATGAGGTTCCTGAAAAGTTTCAACTTGTTATTAAGTTTTAAACTAGTTTCAATTTGAAGTGTCTTTCAAACTTGGAGCAGGTAAAGGCGATTTAACCTAGGCTGCTTATTAGCCAGGGCAAAGTGTAAGTACCTCTGCCTTATCCAAACGGACCAACGAAGTGAAATTAACCTTGTTAGCCAATTCCCTCCCAATGTATTATCCCAACCTCCTATAATCAGAAACGGTCGGTATGGTTGTTGGTTCCTCATTCAAAGTTCAAAACAATTCGTTAGTTGAATTGTTCATTAAATGAATAATTCAATTGCCATGTAATATTGAAATATCTTCAAATTTGGCTCTACGCAGTAGGCCTGGCCTTTTTAATATTTGTGATATATTGATGTTGACGGAGACAACACTAAAGAATGACTTCTGTGTTTTCCAGGACGCTTTTCAAAACTGGCTGTGGATAGGTTAGAATAGAATACGTTTCTTTAAAAACTTAAAGTAATTAAAAACCACCTGTTTTAATGATTTCCATTCAATGAGATTAATACGTATTAAGCATAGAGTGCGCCATCTGGATGTATCCTATTTCAACATTGAACAACTTCGCCATTATCCAGCCGATTTTGACAGATAAACACAATTATGAAACGTCATTTGGTGCCATTTTAGCTATTAGTCGATTTGCATCAAAAGAACGTGCTGAAATCATAGCGCTTTACATTGAAAACGATCGTTCAATAGTGAAAAACGTGCGTGCTTTGGACCAAAATTTGAATGACGGTCGAAGCTCAGTTCACCCTTTCCGGCGGTATAAATAAACAAACAAAATTGTCGAATTTGGGAGACACAGAACCCACACGTTATACATCAAACACCACTGCACAACCAGAGAGTAACTGTTTGGGCCGGAGTGTGTTCCAAAACAATCATCGGTCCTTATTTTTCAGAGGGAGAGACCATCGACGTCGGCGCACGCTACCGTTGGATTTTGGCGCACTTAATTTGTCCACAAATCTAGAAAAAAGGTCTGAAAAACTTTTATTTTCAACAAGACGGGGAACCTTGCCACACCACAGCCGCTACAATCAAGTTCTTGCAGAGCAAATTCCCAGGACGCGTTGTCCCAAAAAATGGTGATTTGGAATGGCCTCCTTGTGCTCCGGATTTAACGGTACCAAACTTTTTCTGTGGGGTTACTTGAAAAGTAAAGTTGATTCTAGCAAACCAATGAACCTTGACGAACTCAAAGCATTCGCGCTGAATTACGAGCTGAAATTGCTGCGATTAAGCCCGAAATGGTGTCCTATTTCATACAAAATGCCCTCAAAAGAGCTACTTTTTGTGTATCAAATGGAGGTGGTCATTTAATCGATGTTGTATTCCAAACCTGGTTTATAAGAAAAGGCATAAAATATCCTAAAAAAAACTGTTGACTTGTGAAAATCGGCTGAAAAAGGTGGAATTGTTTAATGTTGAAAAAGAATGCATTCAGATGGTGTACCTGTACTGTACAATATTCACTTTAAAATGGGAAGTTCAACCCCTCCCAGCATTTTTTTTTCTGGGTCCGTCCCTGAACTCATGCGATGTAGGTACGCACCTAGAGATGGGATGAACATTATCGAGCCCTGCACGAATCAAAACTTCAAATTAACTAATTAAATTGCAGAAAATCAAACAAACAGATCAAACTAAAAAATTAAGAAAGCAAAAATATGGAAAAGTAGACTGATTAATGTAAATCGAATTATTAAAATGAATAAAGCATATTAGATCAGCTCATTGAATGAAAAACTAGAAACAATATAATAAAATATAAGATTGATATAATAAGTTAAGTGAGGTTACAAATTGGATGTAATCAATAAAATGAATGAGCATAATTAATAAGATTAATAAAATGGAGAAACTGAATCAAATGTGCTTGAACAGAAAAAAATTTAATAAAATAAATAAAATGATAGAGAAGAATTAACTGAACAGTATGAAAAAAATAATATAGTTAATATAGTTAATGGAATGAATAAAATTCATAAAAAAAACAAAAAATGACTGAAATGTTATACTCTTGTTGAAAAAAATGGATGGAATGAATGAAATGAGGAAAATGGGTGAAAAGTGGAAATTGGATGACAAACTCGAATCAGTGACACCACCATCGATCTCAACTTAATAGGCGGGAATGTAGACGCGGTTGCTCTTCATAAAATACATGTAGACAGTAATGTCATTTGCTTACTTTATGGAATAAGGGTTAAAGTTTTTAGGCTCTAAATGAAAAATGAGGAAATATGAAGTAAACTGCATTGTAAATATATTTTTATTGATGCTACTAATTCACGAATGAACTATGTTCCACCGAAGTAAAAGCCCTGCTCATTCAGTTTACAATTTTGCAACTTGTTTATTCGTTGAATCCGAAGCCACCGCAGCATATTCGTTGAAAATGCTGCTAGCGTTGACAACTTTCAACAATTTCAACTCACCTGGGTAGGACTTAGGAGAGTGCTTAAATCTTGATCTGCTTTATAAACTTAGTGCGAATAGATCATCAAAATTAGTCAAAATAAGTGCGCCATTCCAATGAACACCTTCATTGTTCGAAAGTCAAACTGAATAAGAAAATCAAAGTAAACACCAAAGGGAAGCAAAACTGAGACCCTGCTGATGGCGCTAGAAGACCACGCTATGGCCCTGCATATACCATTTACCGATTGCAACTCTGAAGATAGTTAAAACATTCATCTTTAGAAACCGGGTGTACTCCAGTATGCAAAAATACGTTAGACATACGAACGTTTGGCAAATATACGTTAGGCATAGTGACCATTAGGCATGTTAAAAAAGTTCTTAAGACTATCACGTTATAATAAAAATTTACTACTACTACTAACACTACCCGAGCAGAATGAAATAGCAAGATTATATCAGAACACAATTTTTGTATCATATTGTGTTATAAATAAGGTCTCGTTAGTAGTTAAAATAACAAAAATTTATAACAAGTAACAATGCGAGATATAGTTTTGATATATTTCTGTTATGTGTTTCTGATCGGGTAAGAATAATCATCATTTCAAAACTTTTATTTGTATTATATTTTCTTGAATTTCACAGTAAACCTATTGTTAGTTTTTCTGTAGTCTTTGTTCATTTTCTTTCCTTTATCTATATTGTTTAATCTAACTTAACTAACTGCAAGGAATTCTAATTTGTTTATGGGTAGCAAGAAATAAAAAAAACTAGGAATATAGCGGGGACAATTATGTAATATCTCGTTAAGCGAGAATATCACGAGCAGGAACATAGGGTGGTTTTCTTCGGGCTCGTAATGAATCAATTAATTGGGATCGTGGCTTCGCGATATTCAATGCAAGACCAAACAACATGTTCAATGTCTTGGTATCCCGCTCCGCAAGCATATTTATTATCTTCTGCGAGCCCAATACGGTGAAGATTCAACGTACAATGATTGGACATGAGCCTAGATATCACACGAATAAAGATTCGACTTACATCAAACCTTTGAACCATGCCTTCGTTGATGCTTTAGGTATTAGGTATTCTCGTATCTTTTTCAAAAAGAACGGAGCGTGATTATCAAGCTTCATTGAGCGTAGTTCCTTAATTGTGCTGAGGTTATGTCTGAGTGAGGATGAAGTAATGGCTCGGGAGTAAAGTATCAATGGCTTCCAGGCTATGGCGAACTGCTACTAGTTTCGCTGTGTAAACAAAAGCAGATTCTGCAAGCTTCAGAGAAATCGAGGCGTTATTATTAAAAATAACAAAGCCAGTGGCCTCATTGGTTCGTGACCCATCAGTGTAAAACATTTTATGGCAGTCAATGTTTTGGTATTTATATTTTAGGTATTTATATTGATCTCTAGTGTATGCTGGTGATCCGAGATTCCACGAGTCTCCTCTTGCATGAACGTGTTGAAAAATAAAGTGAAATCGGGAGTATCTAGTATATTGGTACATGTCGGAGCTACTACAAAGCGTTATTTCTTGCAACATGTGATTGAAATGCACTGGTTGAATCTGGTTTGAGATTCATGCTCGACAAGCTTTCAAAATTTCCAATTATCAGTGGTTCATTACATTTTTTATTAATTTCGTATATTTGATTGGCTCAAACCCATTAGCTTGGCGGTGCAAAATTATTTTGTTTTTTATATTTTGGATATCTTAAAACTACACGGAAAAATCCGTCCGTGAATTTAAAGGTGGGAGCAAAGGTCACGATTTCGTGAACTGAACGATTTACGAAAACCGTGATCAAGCTCCTGAAATTATGAATAATAAACCTTGTATTCATGAAGCTTTTTATGTTTTCTAAAATAATATATACATGGCGTTACATTAGAATGGTTGGTTGGGTTACTGTTGTTGTGCCCTGGACATGTTTAGTTTTTGTTGTGATTTTTGTTCATGATTTGGGAATACACAGTCGACAATCAAACGTTGTTCATGATTTCAAGAGCTTATTCGCGATTCATGACGTTAGCGGGATTAAAGTTCATGATTTCAAGATCTTAGTCGCGATGTTCGTAATTTACATTCACGTTATCGTGATACTTTATTCATGAGTACAGTGCTTCATGTTCACGATTTCAGGATCTTTGCACGATTTTAAATATTTTCGTCACGAGTTGTGTGATTTAAGTTCAAGATTTCAGGATCTTAGTCGCGATTTTTGTAATTTCTGTTCAAGTTATCGTGATATTTGAGTGACGAATAGATCAATTCATGTTCATGATTTCAGGATCTTGGTCACGATTTTAGATATTTTTGTCACTAGTTGAGTGATTTGTGCTCATGATTTCAAGATCTTAGTCACGATTTTCGTAATTTCTGTTCATGTTATCATGATATTTTATTTTAGAGTTTACTTTCAAATAGTAATGTAACTAATGTTCATGATATCAGCAGTTTTATCATGGTATTCATAAATTCTCTTAGCCATATCGTGATCTATTACTTTTTGGTTACTAATTGTTTTTTTTACTCGGAATAACGTGACAATATGAACTGGATCATTAAAATAAGACTCATTCGCGATATCTGGTTCTGTGAACTATATCACGCATACTATTTTGGGTTCTCAGTGCAGTTTTCGTTTTCTGTCCGGACATCACAATGAACCTTACCAAATAAATAACGATGTTCGAGGTTCTTAAAGTTTTTTTTATATCTACTGCTCGTACCTATTACTGGTCGCTAGCAGCTGGATATTTCATAAAAAAGTACATGGAACAAATATGATTCCTCGAATAATACTCCAACTTTTGTGATAGAGTTCACGTAAAAATTTCATTACCATGTAGCATGAAATTGTAAATGATTAGGGATATCTTCTAAATATCACAAGCACGCAAATAGATACTAGATAGATCGTAAATCATGTACTAGGAACCATGAACCACTTCATGAATACATGAACAATATTTTATGATTTCGTGAGCTTTTTCACGAAAACGGATGATAAGTTGTGACTATTAAACTTGGTATCATGAATCAGTTCACGAATATATGAATAATATTTCATGATTTCGTGAACTATTTCACGAGCACGGATATTGGATCGCAACTAATATATTAGGAATTATGAACCAATTCACAAATTCATGAATAATATTTCATGATTTCGTGAACTATTTCACGAGTACGGATATTGGATCGTGACTAGTATGTTAGGAATCATGAACCAGTTCACGAATACATGAATAATATTTTATGATTTCGTGAACTATTTCACGAAAACGAATGGTAAGTTGTGACTATTATACTAGGTATGAACCGGTTCACGAATACATAAATAATATTTCATGATGTCATGAACTATTTTACGAGCATGGATATTGGATCGTGACTAATATATTAGGGATCATGAATTAGTTCTCGAGGATTAAATAGATTCATGAATTAAATTCCGAATTTCGTGAAATAGTTCACGAAAAAATAGCCAGGATATTTTGATTTTGTGAACTATTGTTCCTATAACAATGAAAAAAAATCATAAGTCAACCTTTGGTTTTATGACTAATGTTCATAAAGTTGTGAACTAGTTCTTGGCGGAAACCGTGACTGAAGTTCACAAAACAAAATGAAATATTTCCACTAATGAAAGCGTTATGCAGGCGTTACTGGAGGGAAATTGAACATAATTATTAGACCTGTGCGCCGCCACGCCACGCCGCCGCCGCCGGTAAATTTTAACAAACGCCGACGCCGAAAGGTAGACCGGCGGCGCGCCGCCTATGCTTTTTTCCCACGCCGACAATTCGCGAACTCGACAATCGTTGGCTCATAATTTTAACCACAAATCTAGAAACATTGTCTATGGTCCGAATATACGACGTTAACTGATTCATGATTAATCACATATTGATGTTTATTTGGTATTAGTGGTTGTGAATTAGATCACAAAATTAACAAAGTCTTGATATTTTCTCGCAAATCATTACACGACACTCGGAATACAATTCATGGATCCATTCTTGCTTCGTCAACTGGTTATGATTGCGAGCATATAAGTTACAATTCACCATTCGTGCGCGTGGAAATGTCCACAAATTAAAAAAAAACTTCCACTTTCAAGATATAAGTAATGAAATTTACGATAATTTGCCTGATCTTAATCTTTGCACGTAATCAATTTCACTGGAATACAGTGTATTATTCATCGATTTTTTAACCGATTCATGATTCCTAGTATGCTAGACACGATTACCCGTCGAGCTCGTGAAACTGTTCATGATATAGTTCATGAAGTAATTAATTTTCCACATAATCTTAATATACTTACGAAAACAATTTCAAGGAACTCAGACTATTATTCATGGATTATTCGCTATGCTCTTTGGTTTTGAAATTTCTATGTGAGATATTGTGTATAAATGCTAGCAACCAGTCTCATAGGCGCGAGCATTAGATACAAGGAAACTACCAGGACCTGTAACCCTGTTATTCTTTTGCGCTGCGCTAAGCATCAAAAATACATTACTTAGCCACAATTCAAGTCCGTGAAATAATTAAGAAAACTATAAGACACGTGACTCTGTGTAAAAAATCCGACGATAAACTCAAGACTAAAATATCACGTTGACACAAAGAGAATTTACGAAAATCGTTGCACATAATTCAATTCTTGACTTTTTTAGTCAATAAAGTTAATACAAATCAATGTATCATCAAGTTATGAACTAGAATCATAAAAATAGTAAGCATATTCAGACACAACCACCTACTAAACATTTGAGTATAATGCCATCTTTTTTGCGTGAACTAGTTTTTTGAAAACACAAAAATTATTTTCAATACGAGGTTTACTTATCATTGATTGAATCGTGACCTATTTTAAAAAAAATTTCTCGAAGAATAGTTGGACAGAATGATCTTGACTTTTCGCGACGCTGGTGCACTGATGTGGCGATGCAGAGGGTAAGATTTCTGGTCTCAAAAATTATTCATCGTGTGATCTAGCCCCACTCAAGAAAGATTTTCAGTCTCAGTTGCATCAACCCGGTATCACAGACAAAAAAAGACGTAACACGAGATGAATTTTCATCACTCGTAGAAAAAACGGTCGTTTTAAATTACAAAAAATGCGCCATATCAGCGAGCGTGGTGTTAGTGAAGAGATTTTGACACAGAGCTAAATGCGTTACTTAGTTTCCGCACCCACCCAAAAACGTTACCGTCTTTTTAATCTCAGGCAAACCAAAACAAACAAAATGGGCCGGAAATGTGAAATTCATTCTTGTCGAAGTGCCCAAGGCTGGAGTTTTTCACAATTATTTCTTAAGTTACAACACGATGCCGATCGCCGAGTAAGCACTTAATAGGATGTTAGTAATTTAATTGATTCGGTGTATCGAATCTGACTAGATGTATGCAATGGATTCGAATTTGTTGGTCCCCGGATCTGCTAGAGCAATTGGCGGAGTGCAGGTGCTACGAAAACTAGAGATACGCTCAGACCATTTTCAATCAGACTTGTTTAGTAATCAGTTTCAACCCAACATCAAGTCGTGGAATTATTATGAATGATAGTAACTGTATATTTAGGTTTCGTTATGGTGTAGATCTGTATGACTCCAGCACATCGAGCATACTTTGCACTCTAGATAGAAGCAAATCTTAAGTTGAAAGAAAATGTGGTGTCACGGAATCGTATGCGTTATTTTGTACTTACAAGAAGTAAAAGTAAATGCCAACCAGGAAAATGAAGTAAAAGGTCCTTACATGACCATTAAAAGTGACATTTCTGCGCAGTAATGCCATTAATGCCATTAGTAACGCCTCGTGTTAGGGTACCCGATATCTGTGGGATTCTTAAAGAGCGACGATAAAGAAGACTAAAATGAAACAAAAAACAATGAAACGACAACAAGAATTAATTTCCTCAAACAAAACAAAAACTATTTTACCGTTTTAATTTCCCAAACATAGAACTATAAATAATTATTATGGGTTATTGAAATACAGTCGTTACTCTGCATTCTTTAAAAAGTCCATTGCAATCATTATTTCATGCGAAGTCGTAGTATGCGACATCGACAATTTTTCTATTTCGTTCTTTAAATTTTGCAACTGTAAAATAGTCCCGCCATTCATTTATTATCTTGCATTTGGCAAGCAGGGTGGGCACTTGTGACGCATCAGCGAAATTAAATGCATTTCTTTCCATCAAAATATAAATTCATAATGCATTTTGCGTTGCAAGTAAGACGTCAAAACCCTACAAAAAACTAGCCCTACATTCAACAAAACATCTAACAAAGTGGATCTGCGTAGGACGATTGTTAAACAATCTTTTCTGCGAAGGAGTGCAAAGTTTTTGCAAAAATGGAAATTAAATGCATTTTTTCTAATTTGAAGCAAATTTGTAATACATTCTGAAAGTGATCTGCCCCTAGGTGGGCACTATTGGAGCTTCAGTTGAAAAAAAAAAAAACTTGATATGATTGCGAGAATTCCATTTTGTGCAATGTGTTCAACAGATGTCGCTAGTACATCGTGAGCGATGATTTTTTTTTAGAATTTTCTTCAAGCTGGTAACGTCTGTTTGTATGTGCTGCGAAGTCTGTTACCAATTTGGGAAAGGAATTTTACTGCCAAGAATTGTTTTTAGTTACATAGGCGTCAATATTCGTCACGCCGACACACGCCGGCACGCCGCCGCCGATAGGGTCCAACGGCGTGACGCCGCCAACGCCGCCGCCGCCGGCCAAATATGTCGCTTACGCCGCCGCCGATTAAAAATGCATCGGCGCACACCTCTAATAATTATAAAAGCCATGATTTTTGGTCATGGTCCTGTTTTCGTAACGTAAAAACGTTCCAGAATTCATGGCACTTTATTTACGATTTTGGGAACAATTTTTTTCCGTGTAGGAGGTTACAATGTTGAAATAATTTTTAATAAAAGAGGAAACTTTTTACAACTATCCTAATACTAGAAATAGGATTCGATATACAAGAGAAAGGGCAAAACAAAATTTTATGAAAAATTTTAAAACTAGGAATGCAGTTTGATATACAAGAGGGGAAGTAATAGTTTTTTTAAGAAGCCTTCATCCGCAAGTTGCCTTAGAGTGCATGGGCAAATGCAATTATCAATGTCATTCACGCATAATAAATGCATGGGCTTTTCTGACAATAAGTTGTATAAATAATTATTTAATATTGGTGAAAGACCACATTGATGTAGTTTCAATGAAAGAACATCAATGGAAACAGAGTCCTTTTATGTCTAAGAACAAAGACGCCATTTGCATTTTTTACGAAATTGAGCTGCGTTTCTGACGAAAGTAGTACCGCACAACGGGTTTCCGATAGAAAGCCATTCGCCTCAATCCAATAGTCGAAACGTCGTAGGATATTTATTTTTTCAACATTTTCTTGATTCAGAATAGCATTGCAACCGGTCGATACGAGTTATGATCGGAGGCTGGTTCTCCCGGTTTTGGAATTGCGATGGCTCTCACCTGTCCCCAGTCACATGGGACAATATTCTGCTTGAGAAGCTTGTTGAATAAATCCAACAACCGTCTTTTGGCAAGATCAGGCAGATTCTTCACCAAGTAGAATTTAATTCTGTCTGGATCCGGAGCATTATTGTTACGCGAAAGGAGTGCAACAGCAAATTCCAAATTCGCGAATGATTTTCTGCGTAGGAGCAGAATCTGGACAAACTTTTTTTAGCAAAATGAAATATCCAGCGATTCGAAAAATATTTACTTTCATTAGTCACGATTCGGGTCCTCATTTTTCAGGATGTGTTCGAAAGAGTACTCATTGATGTTTTTATTAACAAGTCATCAACGAAGCGTCTCAAATAACTAGACTTTTTGGCAAATTTTGTCAAATTTGTTTTGAAAAATCGTATAATTTTCAATGTTCTTAACCCTTTCCGTCTCATAATTTATTTGTAAGTAATTTGTTTAGATCCATATACATCATAGTATTCTTTGTCACACCAAGTACCAAGGCCGTCTATTTATTGTCATGCCAGGATTGCATTTCGTTTGGGCTTGTTCTGTTACCTCAATTATCAGATCCGCTAGCAATTCATATTCTTCGTGGGAGTTCTTCCGCCGAAACAAGAGAATAATGTAATTCGTGTTTTTTCCAATCAATATTTCGTGTCAAGTCCTAAGGAGTATTGAATGAATTTTTGAGACATAATTAGCTGTTGATGGAAAGAACGACTGACAAATGATCGCTACCGTGAGGATCAGGTAATATACTAACAAATGACGTGACATTATAAACAAACTATTTTAAATTTAGTAGTGTAGTCGTACGTTAATAGTACAGCTCGATAGGGCTGTTCCTTGTTGTTTTAATGCCGTTTTTGCTTGCTCCCGAAACTGCGTTAGGCTGAAACCCAAACCGTTGTCATACATCTAATCATTTTTGTTTTTTATTGAAATGTTTTCGCCAGTTTATCGTCCCTTGCTGCCTAGCTCTGCTAGCAGCTCTGGCCACTGCCGAACGCAGTGACGCCAATGCGGCAGTGGAAAAGAGAAGCGCAGAAGCTGAGCAACCCGCGGCGAAGGAACTGGGCAAGCGAGAAGTATCCGCAGGCGAATGGACTTCCGCACCGCAGTACGTGGAGGAAGCGACGGCAGCCAATGACTTCCATGCCTATCAGCCACAGTATCAATCGCAAGAGTCCAGCTACCAGCCGCAGATTCAAAGCCCGGAAGCGCAGGCTCACAGCTATCAGCCTCAGGTTCACAGTTATCAACCCGAGTATCACCAGCAGGAGACCCCGATCAAGACGGTGACGATCGAGAAGAAGATACCGGTACCGTACACGGTCGAGAAACATGTCCCGTACACGGTTGAGAAGAAGGTTCCGTTCGAGGTGCAGGTGCCGATCCCAAGTCCTTATGTGGTCGAAAAGAAGGTTCCCTACACTGTGAAGGAATACGTCAAATACAACGAATATGTTCCAGAACCGTACACTGTATACAAAAAGGTTCCATATGAAGTAAAGGTTAGATTAAACTAAGATTACATCTTTGCAATCCGATTGAGACATGTTTCATCGTAGGTCCCAGTTGATAAGCCTTACAAGGTTGAAGTTCCCGTACCAAAGCCTTACTATGTGGAGAAGAAGGTTCCATACGAAGTTAAGGTGCCCTATCCAGTGCCTTACACTGTTGAAAAGAAGGTAAAAGTTTATTCTTTAAAGCATAACCTCTTTTTAACTCACATAAACCCCAAATCTACAGATCCCATACGAAGTCAAGTATGAAGTTTCGGTCCCAAAGCCCTACACAGTGATCAAGAAAGTGCCCTATGAAGTGAAGGTTCCCGTCGACAAACCGTACAAGGTCGAAATTGCCAAGCCATACGCTGTCGAATACAAGAAACCATACCCAGTTTATGTGGAGAAGAAGGTTCCCTACGAAGTCAAGGTCCCCGTCGATAAACCGTACAAGGTTGAGGTGCCCAAACCGTACAAGGTCGAAGTGAAAGTCCCGGTGCCAGCCCCGTACACCGTTGAGAAAAAAGTCCCGTACACTGGTAAGCCCTTCATTGTTTCAGTTGTAAGTTAACTCGGAAACCGTTGAACATCCAAGTTGTTTTCCTAGACCTTTGGAGTTACTAATTTTATGGTTTTTCCACAGCTCAAGGTTTTGTGAGTTGAGATTGTGCGACCCCACAAATTTAAACTCCTAATTAACTTTTTTGATTACTGCAATAATTGATGTTATTTTCCACAGTCGAAAAAGCCGTCCCATACCAGGTGAAGGTCGAAATCAACCGACCAGTTCCAGTGTACAAGGAGATCAAGTTTGCCGTCACTAAGGAGGTACCGGTGCCAGTCAAGGAGAAGGTCTACGTACCAGTTCCAGTCCAGCCGGAACATCACGAGCATCAGCATAATTACCACGCAGAACCACAGTACCTGCATCAATCGTCGGATCTGCACGTACAGCATGTGCAACCAGAAGTGCAGCAAGAGCAGGAACAACAGCACTATCAGCATGAGCAGGCAGAGCAACATCAGCCACAGCAGCAGCAGCAGCAGCACTATCAGCATGAGCAGTCACAACAACAACATTATCAACATGAGCAACCTCAGCAACAGCAGCAACACCAATTCCACTATCAGCAAGAGCAATCCCAGCACTATCAACAGGAGCAACAACAGCAGCATGATCAGCACTATTAGGACTAGTCTATCCCATAGACCGTAGGAAGCACGCTTGACTGCTCTAACCTAACTAAACGGAGTTGTTCTAGCTTTGTGATAAATAAGCTTATGTTATAAAGTAGTATTAAAGTCTTAAAATCACTCGACCACTCAAACAGCCATGATGACGGGACTGAACACTTGAAAATGCTGAGTCTTGAAGGTCGATCGAATTCATAACTTTCGATCGAATCAATTGCATATAAACCACAATATTGAAGTTCAGCTTTTTCTAGTCTAATAAAAAAGCCAAATTTTTTGTTACGTTTGTAGAAAGAAGCTTTTGTGCGCGTTGTTGAATAGTCATGTAATTTGATTGAAATACATTGATTTGTAAAGAAAAATGAATCGATTTCGTTTGACGTCCGGCTAATGACAGACCCCATGTTTCCTGCCAAATTACCCGACTACCAATTGGGAAATTGACCTGTGTAGTAACAGGACACACAATCACTCCCACGAAGCGATATCTGGCATTCTCGCATCGAAACTTTCAAAGCCATGACAAATATCGAACGAGATCCATCTGGTTCCTGCTGCCGGTATTTGTTTTGCTATGTAACCCTTGTCTATCACCTTTCGATTTCCCTCGGAAAGGCAATCTCTTTTCAAATCAAATCCCCGCCTCGTCTCGTAGACGATACATACCTACTTTGGAAATCCTTTCGGGAAAAAGTGAAGATGGGAAAATAAATCCATCCGCAGTGACAAAGCACATATACAGAAACACACACAGACAGATCTGGCAATTGGGACAGCAAATGATACCGAACCAATTCTGCCGAACTCGGACTCAGGAAGGAGATATTTTTCTTCATCGTAGGAGAGGTTTGTTGGGCACTGTAATACCAGAAAATTTCAAACGAACAGCACGATATTGTTGGTTGTAAAATTTAATCTGATAAGGTATAAGAAATGGAGATCAATAGGCTTGAGTTCGTGTTTGTTCAGGAAATCGGTCACGGTACCAAATCAGAATTGTAGGTTGATTTATTGCCAATTACAGATAATAATAGTTTATTCAAATTGTTATCAAGTGTTTTGATTGAAATAATGAAAAGGGTGCATTTATTATCGTTCGAAACCATCCCGTATCAATTATAAGCATGATTGAATCATGTTTCTCTGCTGACCGGCATTATAGAATAAATAGCTTGAAAAAAAAAATAATATTACTGACTGTAGTCAGCAGTGCGATATGAACATTTCTGTTAAGCATTCAAAGCCATTCAAAAGTGATATTAGAATGAAACTAATCAAAACCACTTAGGCTCCCAACCATACGCTGCAAATCCTGAGTTAAGCCCTAATGGATTTGTTTAATTAGGAACACCGGCTAATTCCCCCGGCAACAAAGGATTCACAACAGAACCATTCACCGCCACTGGCCCATATGATTGGAGGCTACCGTCGTCGTCATGCTCGGTTGAATATTCAAAATTCCTCACTGCCTGAGCATCAATTAGCCATGAAAGAGCTTCTCTTAACCCCTTTTAACCCTTCTCCACCAACCAGTCCGTCCGTCGGTCCTGCTGAGATCCGAACACATTCAAACCAGCAGTCTGCTGCCCAGCCGACTGGGGCAAACTTTTGTCAGCCAGGGATAGCATCTTGGAAATTTATTAGAAAGCTCTCGCCGAAAGCATCTGTCGCCGCTGCTGCCGCCGGGGTTTGTTCGCCCATCCATTCTAGCCGGCCATTCTAGCGAACAAAGGAACGAAACGGTCCCCGGGTTGGGTGTGTGTGTAGTGTGTGATACCACGGTACCCTGGGAACTCTACCTGCCGAGCAGGTAGGACACACTGTCCCAGACACAAAAACTCATTCGACGTAATTAACTTTAATAATTTCACTTTGTTATGAATATTAAATTTTATGTACAGCATCAGGGAAAAACAACTAAATAATGCAGCGTACACGGAAAACCTACCGACTCACGTACGTAGTTGATGAAACACGTTCGAGAACTTGCCTAGAATTTGGACCAGCATACACGAGGAAAGAACATTCAAACTGCACTATAAATTAGCTTTTTTCAACCGGAATTTTTGAAAAACACAAAGGGATCTTCCTTTTCAATATTAACCAGTATCCGTTGACATCCGAAAAGATTTAATAGCTCTCTACCGACAGGAATACCGATTAGAGTGGCACAACATATATAATTTCCCAGCACAGCACTTTTTAAGTTCTTTTGAGGTCCAAATGACTGTGTAAATTTTGAGGGCGATTGGTTGCTCCCCGAATTTGCGCAATGCGCTAAAAGTTTGGATGAAAATTAGTATGGGAAACACTAATGTTTACATATCCGCACGTTCAAATAGCTATTTCATTGATATTGCAAAACCAACCTTATAAAAAGTTCGTCCAGAATGTGTTTAACAACTTTGACAAAAACTGTTACTAGCTAAGACTTTTTATGTTTATGTTTATTACCTTCACCAACCCTTGGCCCCAATGCACAGTGGCGGTTTTCCCTCAAAACCTGGCCAAAAGTCAGAAATAGTTTTGATTGACCTGCAAAAGTACATACCACGGTTTTTTAGGGAGCAGATTACGATTTTGATGTCAGATTTTCAAAATTCCAAACGGCGGATACAAAATGGCCGACATTTTAATATATATATATATATATATATATATATATATATATATATATATATATATATATATATATATATATATATATATATATATATATATATATATATATATATATATATATATATATATATATATATATATATATATATATATATATATATATATATATATATATATATATATATATATATATATATATATATATATATATATATATATATATATATATATATATATATAAGTAAATTTTCACGAATGAATGGTTTTAATGGTTTCAGTGTATGCCCAGGCCCGTGCGCAGAAAATGCTCATGGGGAGGGTTTTGATTTTTCTACGTTTCTCACAAAAGAAAGGTTAAACTTTGAAGATTCTTATGAGACCTGGAAGGCCGAGTATTGTGTACCAATCGACTCAGTTCAACAAATTGTGTAAATGTCTATTATCAAGAAGGAATATAATTGGTTGGTGGTAGTGTCGGATTGGTTTGAAGTAGTTAATCTGACTGAACTTAAACCTCTTGTATCTTGCCATCCTCATCCATCCGGGGCCACTGTTACACTGAAAAACATTGTTCCTAAAATCTTGCATAGTGTACCATGAATTCTAGAATATTCACATTTTTTCGTTCCGAAAACAGGACTATGAACCAAAATCATGTGTTTTATAAAAATGAAATAGTTCCCAAAATCACTCGTGAACTCGTTCATGATTTCTAGTATAATAGTCACGACTGACAATGCGTACCCGTGAAATAAATCACAAAATTATAAAATGTTATTCATGTCATGAACTGGTTCATTTTATTTAGTATAGTAGTCACAAGTTACCATTCGTGCTTGTGAAATAGTTCACGAAGCCATCAAACATTATTCATGTAATCGTAAACAGGTTCAGGATTCCTAATATATTAGTCACGATCCAATATCCGTGCTCGTGAAATAGTTCCCAAATTCATTACACATTATTCATGTATTCATGAACTGGTTCATGATTTCTAGTACATCATTCTTGTTCAGTGCACTTTTTCATAAAATATCCAGCTGTCAGCGACCAAGAATAGGTACGAGCTGTAGATATAAAAAAATATTGGAACCATTATCGTTATTCATTCGATGCGATTCAGTGTGATGTCTGGATAGAAAACGAAAACTGTGCTGAGTGCCTCAAATCGTGTTCGTAATATAGTTTACATAATAAGATCCCGCGAACCCTTTATGGTCCAGTTCACCTTTTCACGTTACTCCGAAAAACCGATAGTAACCAAAAAATACCAGATCGCGATAAGACGAAGAGAAATTACGAATACCACGATGAAACTGAAATCATGTCAGATTACTTTACGTGTCAAATTCGAAAGTAAGGTCTAGAATAAAATATCAAGGTAAGATGAACAGAAATTACAAAATTGGTGACTGAGGTCCTGAAATCATAAACATAAATCACACAACTCGTGACCAAAACATCAAAATCGTCACTAAGATCCTGAAATCATGAACATAAATAAACACGAATCCCTACTCAAATATCACAACATGAACAGAAAATATGAAAACCAAAGTTCCTGCAATCATGGACATAAATCACATTACTCGTGATTGAAATATTCAAAATCATTACTAGGATCCTGAGATTATGAGCATGAATCACTTTACTCATGACTGAAATATCACGATAAAGTGAATAGAAATTACGAAAATCGTGACGAAAATCCTAACATAGATCCCGCTACTCTGACAAAAGAATCCTGAAATCATCAAAATCGGCTGTGTATTTCCAAATTATGAACAAGACTCATAACAAAAACTAAACATATCCAGCGAACAACAGTAACCCAACCAAACATTCAAGTGTAACGCCATGTATACAGTCGGAGCGAACTAGTTTTGTAGAAACACACATAGTTTCATGGATACGAGGTCTAGTATTCATAATTTTAGAAACTGTCACGGTTTTCGAGAATCGTTCACGAAATAGCGATCATTTTTTCATGAATTTATGAACGAATTTTTTCCGTGTAGGCACAACTTCAGTGGGGAAGAGTACATCTTGCTCTTTTTATTTTGTGTTATTCGTTCATGTTTTTTTTCAATGATTGCTTACTGTCCAACCTTCTCGGTATATATAACCTGTGGTCTGTCATTATCTAACTTTTATACGATGGCCGCCTTCTGCACGACCAAAACAAATCGACACACCGCCTCGGTGCATAGCTCGTCGCTGTTGCGCTATCTTATGACAAGCGCCATTTTGCACATTTCGAGAAAAACGATTTTTAAAGTTTGAATTGAATCTTATACATGGTGTAAACAATTCAAAGAAGAAAATTTATGCTTCTATCTATTCTGTATTGATCTCTCAAATATTACCAAGATCGGTTGACTATGTTGTGAGTTTTTACTATAAATGTAAACAAAAGTCGCACTCACACGTGTTGTAGGTGTGTATTGATGACAAAATTTGTATGGCGTGTCATAATCGTGCATGAAAAATTTTCCATAGAAAAAAAGTATCAATTATTAACTTTTATTCATATCTTGGGTTTATTTGGTCTATAAACAATCGGTGAGATGCATTTTGAAAGAAAATGAGCCAGGGAATCTAGAAAAAATAGTAATTTTTGGTTACAGTGTTGCCAAATGTGCTATAATTCCAGTTTAAAACTTAAAGTGCATTTTTCTCACAATTCGTGCATTTTTGTTTTGAAAATGATTATGCAATCGTGTTTCTCAGATAGTTTTACATATAAATACATGTTATACATTAAAATAATTTCAGCCAATCCTCAGAAACAGTCATTTGAAGCAAAAAATTAACAATTTCTCAGCACGTTTCTCGCTATATCTCAGGAACCAAGCAGAATGTCAAAATTCTGCAAATGCCACTTCGTAGAGATTTTTTAGACGAGTAATGTGGCATATTTAACTCAGTTTACCCCAAAATGGCGTTTGTCGTAAGATAGCACAACAGCGACGAGCTGTCATCTCCCTTGCAGCATAACCAGCAACCAATTCAACAGCAAGAGGAGAGCAGTGACCTACCTAAGCCCTATGTTATTTATACAGAAAAATGAAACAAATCTATGTTACATAAATAGTACACTCTACGCAGAGAGTACGTACAAATAGGTATATTTCCACCCAGTGCTAAATTGTTACCCTGACGGGTTACAAGTGGCATTTCCAATCGTTGCGGAGTTTTCTGCAGGACCATTGATGGGCCGGGTTGCATTAGAGAAGGACATGCTTCTTCTGAATGCGGAAAAAAAATCAGTCGGCGGGCTCCAAATGTTCTGGGTACGGCTGTCCTCAAATTCCCTGAACAGTATGCCTTGCGGCCATGTGTCAGGGTTATGACCTGCATCACGGTACTTTGGGTGAACTCCAACTTTGAAGGAAATGAAGTTCAAAGTACTGACGTCTATGCCCTTTTTTAACAAGCGAAATAACCTTTATCTCCTTTTTATAATTTAGTCATTATTTGGACATTTTTTCGACAGTCTCCTTGCTAACGCTGGGATGAAAGCGGGAAAGATATAGCCAGAGCAACAGAGCGGGAGGTGAAACCATAACTATGTTGCTATTATCGACTAGCTTTCGACCGCCAACAAGAATATTGCTCGGATCAGGGTCAACCTGGCGACGACGTTTCTGAGGTGGTCGAGAGGTACCGGAGTTTAGCCGGACTGGAGTAGCTGTTGAAACTTATCTAGCGAAACGCGAAATTTTCGTAAATGACACCTTCTAATGCCAAACTTTGCTAAAGAGTTGGAGCAATGAGAGGGGACGCAAATAAAGGTAATCTGGTAAGATTTTCCAGATAACGTACATTTTCCCCAGAAAATGCGAAAATTGCTTTTTGGGCTTCATCACACAAAGAACCTCGATAGAGGCTATCCGAAATGATGAAATAGTGATCTGTCGGCAAAGTGTCGATGATCCCAAGAGTATACAGAATAGCAGCTAATTCTGTGGCGTAAACTGAAGCAGGATCATTGAGCTTGTATGAAGCGGTGATATTAGCATTGAAGATATCGAAAACGGTGGATCCATCAAGATTTGGTCCATCATTGTAGAACAATTGCCACAGTCGACTTCTCAGAATTTATTACAAATAATATTGGGGATCACTTGCGGACGTATATGGTCCGAGGTTCCACGAATCTCTTCCTTCAAGGATGTGTCGAAAAATACTGTTGCATCAGAAGTATCTAATCAACGGACACGATCTGGATTATACGAAGAAGGATTGATGCTCTGTACCATGTAGTCAAAGTACAAAGACATAATTCGGATTTGGGAATTGAGCTCGACGAGCCTCTCGAAGTTTTCAGTCACCAACCGGTTCAACATGTCGCATCGATATGAGAGTTCCCAAAATCAATTTATCCGCGGGAGAACGCCCGCCAACACTTTAGGCTCATTGTATGAGTCGAGTACATGCAACCCAAGGTAATGCGCAAATAACGATATTGGATTCTCTCCAGTTTGATGAAGTGTATGTTCGCAGCGGAGTGGAAACAGAAACACCCGTACTCCATCACCGACAATATCGTTGTTTAGTACAACCCGAATAAGTCTCCTGGGCGGAAACCCCACCATGTTCTGGTCATTTTCCCGAGAAAATTGATCCTTTGTTGGCATTTCTATTTCAGATACCTAATGTGGCATCCCCAGGTACCTTTAGAGTCGAACCAGACCCCGAGATATTTAAATGTGAAAACCTGATTAATCGTTACACCCGTTAAAAGAAGCTGGAGTTGCGCCGGCTCACGATTCCTAGAAAAGATGACCAGCTCAGTTTTCTCCGTGGAGAATCCGATACCCAGCTGAAGAGCCCAAGCAGACAAATTGTCCAAAGTATCTTTCAATGGTCCTTGCAAATCGGCACCCTGTATCAGAGACCACTCAATTGGAACGATAATCGTCAATGTCATTCACGTAAAATTTGTAGAGTAGGGGACTTTCTATTGAGAGCAACGCAAGGCAATCGTTCGTCACTTTGCCTTTATGGAAGCCAAATTGTGTATCTGACAGTAAGCCTTCAACCCAATTGTCGAGACGAAACAAAACCATTTTCTCGAACATCTTCCGGATACAGGACAGCATAGCGATCGGTCGATACGAATTGTGGTCGGAGGCAGATTTTCCTGGTTTTTGGATGGCAAGGACCTTCACTTATCTTCAATCGTGTGGAACGATGTTACCCTCAAGAAAAGCATTAAATAAGTTCAACAAGTGTCTTATGGCAGAGTCTGGCAGATTCTTCAACAAGTTAAATTTGATTCTGTCTGGCCATGGAGCTTTATTATTACATGATAAGAGAGCGAGCGAGAGCACCACCATCGAAAAAGTTGTTTCGTTCGCGTTATCGTTAGGGGACCCGGCACGGTAGATCTACTGTACCGGGGCGGAATCTGGACAAACCTTTTTGGTGAAATCGAATATCCCACGGTTTAAGTATTCAACACTCTCGTTAGTAGTGTTTCGATTTAGCATACGGCGGGCCGTGCCTCAAAGAGTGCTCGTCGATGTTTCTCTCGTTAGTCCGTCAACGAACCGTCGACAGTAGCTACGTTTCTCAGCTTTCATTAAACTCTTCATTCATGTTTCTAACATCGCGTAGGTAAGACCGGGGCTAGTTGGCGGTGTTTTCAGTTTTCATATTTTACCGCCTTGATTTAGGAAGATCTTGCAAAATAGAACACGTTGCATTAAAGTGTAGATTGTTAGCAACATCCCCGAATTTTATCAAAGTGTTTGTTGCGTTGTCTTTGTTTATATAGACAAAAATATGTGACGCTGAAAACCCGACAACTTACCTCGACCCCGGGGTAAATTGGCGGTATGTATGGATACGCTCGAAAATAAGCATCAAATAGAAATTCAATTACTTCAAGGGTCCTTATGGAACGTGCTGAACGTCTTTTCAAGAAAACTGTCTATTTAGCGACATTTGCTGTTTTATTTCAGTCTCAGTACCCCGGCATTTTGACTTCGACGCATACTCCATAATCAAATGCAAATCTTCGAAATTCTGCAGGCGATTGGCCGAAATAAATGTCCCCCGCATTGACGAGATACACAAGAAAAAGATTTTCTTACTTTGGAGTGAATTCCAGCAAATAACATTTTTGATGACTATTTTTGCCCAGTAAATAGTACCGCCAACTTACCCCGCGTGCATCACCGCCAACTCACCTTAACCGCATAATTTATTAAAAACTTAAAAAAAAAACTTTTGTTCGTGGATAGATATAATATCTATACGGATACTGAAATCTCTTTTAACGCACTATTGAAAAATATAATCATTTGGGAAAGAGATTGAAAATCACCATAAATAATATTAAGTGTTTGAAATTTAGAAAATTTACTTTGTATGCTCGAAAACACAATATCGCTCACAACTTCTGCAAAACAAAATGTTTTGCAACAAAAACACATTGGATAATGGGTTTCACATAACTTGAGGTACACAACGAGAGGTAGCGCTATATGTCTAATAGAAACAGAGAAAAAGGGATTCCGCCAACTTACACCAACCGCCAACTAGCACCGGTGTCCCCTACTGTCTATAGCTAGCGGGTAACCCGTCGTCCCGGAAGGTCTTAAACGTGTCGGCTTTCTCCACGTACACGTCTGAGTCTCGTTTTCGTTCGTATACCCCTCACATTCTAGTAATACACAGAAAGCAAGCGCAGTACGAGCCGTCGGTACTGAAACGAACTCGTTTGTCGATGTATCACATCTATTATCATCATAAGTCGAACGGTGATACGCAAACAGGGGATGATCGATATGAACAGGCGATGAAACACTTCATCCATCCCCGATAGTAGTAGGCCTGTTGAGAAGACCACAATCACATACGATATGATGAACACCTTCACCTACGCAATCGTATTGCTGCTACAGAGAGTTATTGACTGCAGGAGGGACAAAACACCGCTGGAATACTTGCCTCTTGCAGGAGACTGAGGTCTTCCACCATTCACTATAAAACGCATGAAGTTTAGTCCATTGATGAGGTTACTGCATTGGTTCTCCTGTTTTTTTGTTTGATCGATAAATTCTCGGAATAACAAATCGGCAGGCCACGATGAAGGACCCAAAGCTTGACTTTTTACTACAGGATCCAAACCGACTTTAAAAGACACGAAAGACATATGAGAAACATCTTGTACTTTGGAAACTAAATGGACAATACCTGCAGGTTTCATTGTAGATCTCTGTGGGCATCGAGATACGATTTTCTGCCGTCGCTTGTCAAGGGGTTTAGACCGACCAGTATAGCCAAAACTTTCTTGGTGCTGTGGGTGATATGATAGATGCAACTGAAAAATCGCTTAAATCAATTGACTTCGTTCCTCTATCGACAACAGCTGGCATGGTAGGGTTAGGATCAGGAAGTTAAAATTTCACTAGAAATTTGGGATTCAAATTCACAGTTGCTCTCGGTGATGCCACGAGTATAATATGGATATGAATTATATGAGAAATCTATTATCTCATTACTATCTATAAACGGCTGAACGCAACGCTTAATCGAAGGGGTAAAAACATCAACACTGAATTGTTGGAATACTTATTCCCCTGAAATCTGCATATATTTGATAGAGAAAATCTCCCTACATTTACACAGGTTGGTAAAAATTATGGTTTCATAACTAATTTATAACTGCTGATTAAACTTACATTGCGCTTTTAGTTTGCTATAAAACTACAATTGTTACTAGAGCGGTCTGGCACGGAAAAGGTGTTAGATGTAACTTTCCACGCAGAATGTAATGCCCATCTATAGTGGAATTAAACGGAAAACATCTGTCTTAACAGGATTAGTACCCATAAGTTAGCAAGCAGATTCATCCGAATGAGTTCAAACCATCTTCATTTTACCATAATTACTTCAATTTTTATCATTAAAACGTTTCCCTGGATATCGTTACAGATCGTGACCTCAAATCTACTGACTGGGGCCTCTTGAAAGAGAGCTTGGTGACTAGAATTTACGGCTATTTTCAACGATTGATACTCCAAGTGACTTGCATGTGCTTGTTCGCTTCGGATTATGAGTGCTTAGACTTAAAAAGTTTTGTGGATACTCGTCAGATGAAGATGAAGTATTCAATTGTTCGTTGACACACAAAGTATGTGTGGACGTACGTACGGGCGACTGCCACTGACATCTTTCTGGTAGTTCTAATTCTTGGACATTTGCTCGTAGAGTTATGACAATCGAATCGGTGAAATGGGCGATTGAGGTTTTGTGCCGAGTATTTATTATTCGTAAGATCTTGCTGAATTCGATTACGGAATTTCATATAATTTGATGTGAAACAGCCCCGCAGTAAAATAATTGCGCATCCTGATTTTTAGTTCTTCATACCTAAATTAACAGAGAGCTTGTAGCGATCACGTGTATCAGATTTTAAAATAGCTTCCTATTCAGTAACTCCCGTGCCCTGCTGTAAAGATAGGTTGTTCACTTCTTCCATCTCCTATGATAAAGAATGAATACCGGGCGGCTAGAACAAATGTTCTGCTTGCGTGCAAGCCAAACGACGTTTCTCTCCATGTCGTTTTCTCTTTGCTATAGCGCGGACGTTGAACTTACAGGCGATACGAGGTGCCGACTTATTTGTCATGTTCTTGTTTCCCCAACTGTTGGACCCGAAGATCACTAAAAATTGGGTGGATGAAATGGTTAGATGCAAATACCAAAGGAGAAACGAGAGGTGGTTCGATCCCGAACAGTTCCAAATGAGTTCGCAATGTAATTTCCGGTTTCAAACCCTCAAAACTCGTTTAATCTGAGGATTCACAGTTTCCCTGTTCAACCATTTCAATTTGTTCAGTGGAAGAAGACAGAGTGTGCTTGTAGTATCGTGATTTCGTTCCGAGGTTTGTAACCACATGAGAGCTCAGTAGATTAGGCTAATTAAAAAAATATCACTTTCATTCTAATAGGGCTAGCGCAATTAGGAGAAAATTTGAATGTGCGGAGACTTTGCGGGCAAGTGCGAGAAAAAAAAGGTAAAAAAAAGGTTAAATAAATAGGTCTTCAAACGACAAGCTCAAACCGTCTGCCAGCCGTGCGACGGCTTTTAATTGCAGATTTTGCGCCTAGCGAAGCTACTACCGCACCGTCAGCAAAGATCATCCCACCTCCTGCCACCACACTCTGCATCCACGTTTGCTGAGGAATTGCGTCCGTCGCAGTAAAAATTCGCACAAGGAAGCGTCACCACGTGCGTAATGCGGCATCACTAAACGCCGTCAGCCGGATTCGTAGATCCGTAATTTGTTGCTGGTACGCTGTCCGGAGGTCCGACACTACCAGCAGTTACCATCAATCCCTCCTAGGACTTCAACAATATCGTCGGCGCTAGAAAGCGCGAAACTGCCGCGTCAGTACCGAACGGCCCTCGTCGTATTTGGAGCAAGCAGCGCGGCACCAGCAGTCGTCGAAGCTTGATGGTGTGAGTGCGCATCGAAAGCTGCAGCGTGAGATGGTCAGCAAATAGACAGACTGTGAGTAAACGCCTAAATTCCCTGCGCAGGGTAAGCAAAAGCTTGAGCAAAGGCAGAGATTGTAGCTAGTACAAAAATTTCCACCCGCACATGCTAGGGCCCTGAACCGGTATTAGAAATGTAGGATTAGCGAAATAAGTGTAGTTTTGGAATAAATGTAAAATTAGATTGTGTGTCCCCTAAGCGAATGTTTAAGTGATTTGAAGTAATATTTCGATAGTTATCTCGTTGAAGGGTCTCATGTTTCGCGTTCGTTCCTTTTAGTTTTTTTGTTGTTTACTCCGGGTAGGACTGCTCGGGAAAACAGTCCACACTCTGGTTTTATTGTTTGGTTGTTTTTTTTGGACTCTGCCAGTGATGAGAACCACGAGTTGGTGAAAATTTTCGATTAATTAGTTGCGGACTCTTTGCGTATTGTTTGGTGTCGTCCCGCGAGACGGAGTACCCTTCGGCTTTTGCGTCTGCCGTTTCGCTTCCCCCAAACTTTAAATAAAACTAACCCGCCCTGGAGTTGGGTTTCTTGTCGGGCAACCTTGAACGTGACAAGCGGTCCTCATAAGAGATGGCGCTTAAATCGCTTGTTCAGTGATCCGGGAAACGCTATAGCAGACAGATACGTAGGTACGTTTGGCACGCGCTACAAGCTAAAATTCAAGCATATGTTATAGTTGCTAGCCCAGTGTGGTGAAGAGCTATAGCCTTTATCAGTAGGATTATTCCTTCGAGAGTGGATAGTTTAGGCTGTTTACTGTACCTTTCCTTTCCCATCAGGAAAGTGATGAGACGACATGGCAAGGACACAATTTGGCCAAGTGACATTCGGCCAATTGCTGTTCGCATGCAGGGGCATTTGGCCAAACGACTCATTTGTCCATTTGGCATTCGTCTAAATATCGTTCGGTCGAATGGTGTTCGATCAAATGACAAGAAAAAGCAGTGACATATATGTGCATACTTCTAAAATGTATAAAAAGATTGATTCATAAATTTTATTCGAAACATCCAAAAGTGTATATTCCATATTGAATGTAGACTTAAACTGCAAACGCGCTGGTTCCGCAAGTATCAAATTCTCATTTGCAGTTTTGCATACCAGAAATTACTCCAAACAATTTCTTTGGAAAATTCAACGGTTCTCGCCAGATTGACAATGAAACAGAAAGCTCTTTCGTACCACCACCGCTTTTCGATTATAACCAAGTTTCCAAAAGCTAATCCGAATTTACAATTAAGCTGACATTAGCAGGCAAATGGTTTCGAAAATGAAACCCTTTCCCCGTCGAAAGCTTGATTGCATTCCTCATTCGTTCGAACGAAAAACGGGAAGCGGCTCGACGCTATAGACTGTGCCACAGCCTAAACGACAACATCCGACTCTCGAAGTGTAAATGGTATCCCCCTCGGGAGGGACATAAAGTCACAAACTCAAAAATTCTTAAGCTTTGTTATTAGATTTGGTTTCGCTTGGGCTCTGGCTGCCGAAACCTGAGCCCATCGGTCTCGTGCGGAAAGGATTCACATTTGTCCCACTACCTACTAGAAGAAGAAGCAATGGTTTGGCATTCTGACCTCAGTAGCGCAGCTTTCTCTGTTCTGTGAGACGTAGTTAAAAATTATGCGATTTATCTTGATGGCGCGACCAAACAGGAAACTGATCCACCCGAAAGCGTACATAGAAGAGGCTGTGAGCTGAGCTACTGGTCGGACGGCCATATCTGCAGCTATTCATCACCATGGGAAGCCATGAAAAAGGACACAAACGTTCGTGAAAATCTGTTCCCAGCCCAGGCAGCGAAGTGAAATGATGAGCCGAGGAAATGAGCTTAATTATTGATGGTATCTCGCAGTAATCCAGACCATTACTCGGGATATTGTGGTTTCTGGGTAACGTCCGGGATGAGATTTATGCCTTCGGTTATGGTAGATTGCTTGAAGTTTTCGACCAGAGAAAAAGGGCGAATGATTAGTGGCAAATTTTCTGCTTGAAATAACTTTTTCTCAAGCATCTTTTTGTGATTATTTTTATGTCGAACTTTCTTTTCATTTTATTAAACTAGTAACGTCTCTATTGAAAAAAATATTCCTAAAACCAGGCAAACAAAACTCTCACCCGACTGATGAGATTACTTGACTTAATTGAACACAAATTCCTGCCTAGATTGCATCCATGTTGCAACAGAGCCATGCCTGCAATTTCTGATGCACACTTCATATAGCCCCCACTTGATGCACTGCGCGCTTCTTGAGTGTACAAAAATGCCTTTCCCAGGGAAAATTTATTGACATTCAAATGGAAAATAATTGTCTCTGGCTTCCTCCAAGATTCGCTGTTCCAGTTTTTCGCGATTCCGTTTACCTAACACGAGAAAACTGCCCGAACGCGTTTATTTATGCTCTTCAGCGAATGTTCTAAGCTAACCACTTTCATGAATGCCTATCCCTGAAAGAGAGATGATCAAAAACTGCACTCCGTTTGAGATAGAATGAAAAATGAAGAGTAAGAAATTAGGAATGTTTAGTGACACTTAACGAGTGAAAAGTGAAGAGCGAAGAGTGAAGAGTGAAGAGTGAAGAGTGAAGAGTGGAGAGTGAAGAGTGAAGAGTGAAGAGTGAAGAGTGAAGAGTGAAGAGTGAAGAGTGAAGAGTGAAGAGTGAAGAGTGAAGAGTGAAGAGTGAAGAGTGAAGAGTGAAGAGTGAAGTGTGAAGAGTGAAGAGTGAAGAGTGAAGAGTGAAGAGTGAAGAGTGAAGAGTGAAGAGTGAAGAGTGAAGAGTGAAGAGTGAAGAGTGAAGAGTGAAGAGTGAAGAGTGAAGAGTGAAGAGTGAAGAGTGAAGAGTGAAGAGTGAAGAGTGAAGAGTGAAGAGTGAAGAGTGAAGAGTGAAGAGTGAAGAGTGAAGAGTGAAGAGTGAAGAGTGAAGAGTGAAGAGTGAAGAGTGAAGAGTGAAGAGTGAAGAGTGAAGAGTGAAGAGTGAAGAGTGAAGAGTGAAGAGTGAAGAGTGAAGAGTGAAGAGTGAAGAGTGAAGAGTGAAGAGTGAAGAGTGAAGAGTGAAGAGTGAAGAGTGAAGAGTGAAGAGTGAAGAGTGAAGAGTGAAGAGTGAAGAGTGAAGAGTGAAGAGTGAAGAGTGAAGAGTGAAGAGTGAAGAGTGAAGAGTGAAGAGTGAAGAGTGAAGAGTGAAGAGTGAAGAGTGAAGAGTGAAGAGTGAAGAGTGAAGAGTGAAGAGTGAAGAGTGAAGAGTGAAGAGTGAAGAGTGAAGAGTGAAGAGTGAAGAGTGAAGAGTGAAGAGTGAAGAGTGAAGAGTGAAGAGTGAAGAGTGAAGAGTGAAGAGTGAAGAGTGAAGAGTGAAGAGTGAAGAGTGAAGAGTGAAGAGTGAAGAGTGAAGAGTGAAGAGTGAAGAGTGAAGAGTGAAGAGTGAAGAGTGAAGAGTGAAGAGTGAAGAGTGAAGAGTGAAGAGTGAAGAGTGAAGAGTGAAGAGTGAAGAGTGAAGAGTGAAGAGTGAAGAGTGAAGAGTGAAGAGTGAAGAGTGAAGAGTGAAGAGTGAAGAGTGAAGAGTGAAGAGTGAAGAGTGAAGAGTGAAGAGTGAAGAGTGAAGAGTGAAGAGTGAAGAGTGAAGAGTGAAGAGTGAAGAGTGAAGAGTGAAGAGTGAAGAGTGAAGAGTGAAGAGTGAAGAGTGAAGAGTGAAGAGTGAAGAGTGAAGAGTGAAGAGTGAAGAGTGAAGAGTGAAGAGTTAAGAAATCATAACCGAAATGGCTGAAACATAATGGAGGGAACTAGAGAAGAAGTAAAAGGAGAATAAGAAAAAGTAGAAATATATAACAATTATTTTTACAGCTATTTTGTTTTCTTTAGCTTGTGTGATTCGGTTTCCTTTTCGATTTAATCTTCTATCTATAGCATCTGATGCTGATTTTTAGATAGCGAATTAAAATCAGCATCTGAAATAGAAGATTAAATCAAAAAGGAAACCGAATCACACAAGCTAAAGGAAACAAAATAGCTATAAAAATAAATTAAAAATACGAAAAGGACATAAACTAAGAACTATAAATTATAAGTAATATACGGAAACGGAATTTATATAAAACTAACACTCAATGCTTCTAATATCTTTATCCTAGAAATTCCACTTATTACATTCCCGGTATATAAGTTAGATTGAAAATGTTGAACTATAATATTCTCGGATCATGTTAAAGGGAGTATAAAAAATATTACTGATTAGAATGGGCATTTCACAGCGGAATTCGATGAACCCGACTATACATTCTAGATCAAACGAGGAATTTAATTAGAGTTCTTGGAAAATATTAAATCAGGTAAAAAATATACGCATAAATACGCATCAATTGAACACGGGCAAGGAATTGAAGGGTTGATTGTAATATTGTTATAACTGTGGTACACGTACTATAATTGAGCGGTCTAGCAATTTACCACCAGGAATCTGTCATTCTGAAAAGGGTAATTAGGAAATCGGTAGAGCTAACACCTACTACATCCCGTGATTAAGTTGTTTTAAGGGATGATTGAACAATATGCTAAAACTTTTTTTTCACCGTACCACAGCCGGGGAATTCACAGTAGGGTAGATTCGCGCCGAGTACTACCCGACTATATTATGACCACCAAGGGAACTAATTGGCTCACGAAACGAGCTCCGGTACCGAGAGAAATTCCGCTGCCAGGGAAGTCTCAGTCGGAGTAAGGTAGTCCACTGCCGGATAATATTCGAGCAGATCTCGATAAAGCTGGGAGCTAAATGGCTCAAGGAAGCAGGAATCAGTGTTGAAGGAAAATTCCACGGTTGTGGAACTATCGGTCGGAGTAGGGTGAGTTCACCATCGCATCGGGGACAATCCGAGTAGATCGTGATAAGGCCGGGAGTTGAATGACTCACGGAAACAGGAGCCAAATGGCTCAAGTAATCAGCACCTAAATGGCTCACGGAGACGAGAGTTAAAAAGGCGACTTATTAGACGGAGATAGGAAGCAAGAGAAGAGACGAGGGTTAAATCAAAGCTCAAAGGTCACGCCATTTCATGAACCATGTGAGGCTCCGAAATAGAGCAGAAGAAAGGGGTACGACGAAAGAACAACGAGCCCTCTCCCACGAAGTAGGGGAAGATGGGGTAAAACGCATCCCGGGTCAAAATGCACCCCTTACTTATATAGAAAACTGCTGAAAATTTCTAGAAAAGGATAACACCAGTTGGAAGTACGTCATAGTAAACGTACACTGTCAAAGTTTGATAACCGTACATCAATAGCAACTCCAACAAAAAATAATAACGTGCTCTTCTCATGTAATTGTTGTGGCTCGTGCAACAAGGATTTTCAGCACTTATAAATGCTGTTGTACTATTATATCAGTGCCTTCCAGTTCTATTTAAACCGTTGTTCATTAATCTGTCGCACTATATATGAAAAATCTACTAAATAGTTCTCTTTTTGCTAAATTTATATGACTGCCCATTCGGGGCCTCTTCTTCAATTTTGCTGATTTTTTAATCGAAAACAGAAAAATCGTTCTGAAAACCTACTAATTGCATAACCTAAGGCTATTTAATGACACAATTTTGTGAAATCCCGTCAGAAGACAAAACTACTTTCTTGTTCACCGACCATTCTGCCACGCATCCACTTTAATAAAATATTCCACCATTCGAAGATTCGATCGCATTGCACAAAATTTGAAGCAGTATTTTTCGGGCAACTGCACTAATGACGGAAAGAATGAAGACGACTAGATTAAAAGACTGCTAGTAGGGGAATCGATGGTAAAATGAATACGTTAAGCAGACACAATTTTCTAAGTCATTAGTGTTTGAGATACTACCTCACCTTATGCGCTTCTTGTTAGACATGTTTTGTACGTAATTGGTGAAAATCTTGGTAAAAAAACTTCGTCATATACTAATTTTTTCAACTATTATTCTTAGCCTCAAAACATGTTCAAAAATTATTTTGTAAAACGGGTTATCTTTGATCACCAGGGTAACCATCTGCATCTTGCTTTCGACTTGAGAGTAACATGAAGGAATAGCCGAAGCAATTTTGGGCTTATTTGCGGAACAAAACATCCACCCGTGGTTTTCCTGAAAACGTGAACTACCGTGACAGGACCTCAACGATACCTGCGGAGTCAGCAAATCTATTCTCGTCTTTCTTTCAAAGTGTGCTAAGTAAGAACCCACCACCTTTGTCTGAATCGTACCTGAGTAGTCTGCCGACGTTCTCCTTAAATTTGCCTGTAACATCTTTCACCGAACGCGAAGTGTACACCAATCTACGTGGTGTTGACGGTTCAAAGGGACCAGGATCGGACGAAATACAACCATGTTTCGTCAAGGAATGCTCTTCATCGTTAGCTGTACCGATATCCATGCTTTTCAATCGCTCTCTCGGTGAAAGTATTTTTCCCGCCAAGTGGAAGAAGGCTTCAATAACACCAATTCATAAAGCTGGTAACGTCCATGACGTCATAAATTACAGGGAAATTTCAATCCTGAGCTGCCTGCCAAAAGTTTTTGAAAGTATGCTGTTAGATATTCTCTACCCTGCAGTAAAACATATCATCACTACAGATCAGCATGGGTTTGTTAGAAAGCGCTCAACAACGACGAACTTAATGAGCTATGTGTCAACGCTGATTGATAAATTAGAGAAACGACAACAAATTGATGCAGTGTATGTAGATTTCTCCAAAGCCTTCGATCGCCTTCCTCATCAGCTAGCTGTTGAAAAATTGAGGCGAATCGGATTTCCGAACTGGCTGACCAATTGGATCTTCTCGTACCTTACAAACCGCAGTGCATCTGTGCGACTTGGAACTGTACTTTCAGACCCATTCGACATCACATCGGGTGTACCTCAAGGGACTCACCTTGGACCTCTTCTCTTCGTGCTCTTTGTGAATGACATTTGCAGCGAATTGACATCGTGTAAGGTGATGTACGCAGATGATCTGAAAATTTATCGCATCATAATAACTCTGGTAGATTGTTGTGCACTTCAGATGGACATAGATAGGATCATGAGTTGGTGTGATAGAAACGGAATGACTATAAACATTCAGAAATGCAACATAATCACATTCACACGAATACTCTCGCCAATTACGTTTGAGTATGCAGTGAGCGCTGCCCCAGTAAAACGAGTTTCATCAATCAAAGACCTTGGTGTTATACTTGACCGTAAGCTACGTGTCATCGAACACTTCGATGCAGTAACTGCTAAAGCCTATGCAGTACTAGGACTCATCAAACGAAACACCCAAGATTTCAACGACGTCTACTGCATGAAGGCACTGTACATCAGTCTGGTACGCAGCATTCTAGAGTATGGAGTTAACGTTTGGGCCCCTGATCACACCGTACACATTAAGGTGAAGATATGTGGAAGCCAGCAACGCACGCTTGTTGCTAGGCACCGACGCGCTTGTTTACATTGAGAACAAATGGAACTCGAAGTGAAAATTCATACGCACAAATGATAGTTTTCGGACATTTTCCTTCGGTAATCTGCACATTGGCAGAAAATCTGAAGTTTAGTTAGTAAACGATTAATGTTTCGCGGCTGTTTTTTCAGTGGTGTGTGATTAAAGTACATTTGAAAAAGTGTTCTGAAAATGAGAAGAAAAATAAAAGCGTTTCGAAAAGAAACCCCAAGTGAAGAGGTTCCATATTTTCGCACAAAATAAGAGGTATAGATGGAATTTCGTCAAAAACTCGGGTTGATTGTATAGGAAAATGTTCTAGCTTCCTCAAGTACTATTTTGGTTTTTACCAAATTTTCCTCCTTAGGGTGAAATATAGCATAGTTCCTCAAGTAGCAGTTTCGTGGTACACCGGCAAGGTTAGTGTATTAAAAAACTCATTTTTATATTTGCTCATGTCAGATACATGGTTAGGCAGGGGAGAGGGGTGTGTGCGGCGTAGAAGCTATGTTGTGGCTCGCATGTATAATGTCCTTAATCGCATAGAACGGGTGCAAAAGAGCTTCGTCCGGTATGCCCTTCGACGGCTTCCCTGGCGAAATCGATTTCAACTACCACCGTATGAGCATCGTTGTGCTCTTATCAACCTGCCTACGCTACGAAACAGGAGAGTTTTTCTGCAGCGACTTTTTGTGTTCGATCTTCTCGCTGACAACATTGACTGCCCTCTGCTTCTCGCTAAGCTGGACTTCAACGTTCCTGGTAGGTCTCTGCGGAAAATGGACTTCTTTCGGCGCTCTACTCATCGCACGCAGTACGGCCAGAATAACCCGGTAGATGTTTGCTGTCAGTTCTTCAATAGTGTTTTTTTATTATTTTGACTTCAACTTAAGTAGAGAAATGTTCAAATTCAAAATAGGTTTAAGTTAGTATAGTATTTCAGTCTGTACGAAAATTTATTAATTCGAAGATAATATATTAATTAATTAATTAACCTTGATGAAATGAAACTTTTTTTCAGTAACGCTGGATGAGATGATTCCCTCTAACAAAATCATCAAAACAAAAAACAAACCATATTCTATCTTCAGTATCCATCGGCAACGATTATTTCATCATTAAACACAAATTTTAATTGAAAATGGCACAACTTTCCTGCGTCATTTCAGTCTGTTCAAACAATTCCTTGTATATTAATGAAATCAATCAACTACAACTGAACTGATCACTTTTGTTAGAAATCGTAAATATTTTTATCCAAAAATTTTAAAAATCCTAGATTTTGTTGTTAACTATTTGATTTTGACAATTTTCCTGAATAAGTTCGATAGAAGTCGGCTATATCCTTCAAGGCAATATCGGGCCATAAAATTACCTACGGATATGCAATTTACGCAACTTTTTTGGCGTTATCTCTCATTTCGATACATATATTTCTAGAGAAAATTTTTAAAAGGACGTAAGTAACAATGAGAGATTCTCTTTGGGGTCTTTCTCATCTGTTGCCATTTCAACATTTACTACTCTAGTCTTTGCATAATATTCTAGTAGTAGTGACGTCGTAATAAACGAAAGAGAAAGTAAACAAAGAGAGGCTCTCAATGTTACTTACGTCCTATTGAAAATTTTCTCCAGATTTGCAGATCAAAGGTATCGTAAAACGGGGTATCTTTGATCCCCGGGGTAAGTTTGATCAAATGAGACTTTTTTCAGTAACGTGATTCCCTCTAACAAAATCATCAAAACAAAATACAAACCATATTCTAAACATGTTCAGCATCTACCGGCAACGATTATTTTGTCATTTAATGTACCTTTTATGAATATAAATTCAAATTGAAAATGACACAACTTTCGCGCATCGTTTCTATCTGTTCAAACAATTCCTTGTATATTATTGGAATCAATCAACTTCAACTGAACTAATCACTTTTTTATTAACCGTAAATATTTTTGTCCAATAATTTATCTGAAAATTCCTAGATTTTTACAGCTAACTATTTAATTTCGTCTATTTTCTCGAAAAAGTTCGATAAAAGTCGACCGTATCTTTCCAGGCAATTTTGTTTTCTCACGAGACGACACATCGGACCATAAAATTGCCTGCAGATATGCAATTTACATAACATTTTGATGCGCATATTTTGCTGATCAAAGCTACCCAGAAAGCAACGAATAAAAATTTACAACAAATTTATTTTATTTTTATAGTAAAACGCAATAAATTACCAAACAATTTGGACGTTTTCAATCTACAGGTACCCGTACTTGTTTTAAAAATGCAAACAGTTGTGTTTACCTGAATTGAAGAAAGTTATTCGAAAAACGGTAAAAAAAAAATGATCAATGTTCCTCCGTTTTACGGTACCTCGAAAACAACAAATGAAAATTTACAACGAAGTAATTTTATTTTTATAGCAAAACGAAATAAAATACCCAACAATTTAAACATTTTCAATCTTTGATACCAGTACTTTTTTAAAAAATGCAAATAGTTACATCTATTTGATTTGAAGCATGTTATCAGAAAAACTTTAGAAAAAGTGTTCAATGTTCCCTAGTTTTACGGTACATATTTATAGCGTGTGGGTAAAATGAACACCTAGGGCCAAGGCTGGAAACTTGACTTTTTTATGAGCGTCAGATCGTAGATGAATATCGTTCAATGAATGTCAAGCATTTGGTGTGCGTAAATGTCGCCACACAGCAGCTTTGTTTCTGTCCACCAGGGCTGGAAGAAACCATTTCAAATGCAATTTTTATACGAAAGTACAAAAAAAACGAACACGACAGCCCCGGTGCAAGTTTGACTACGGCTGTTGTGCAAGTACACGGGCAAGAGAACAGCATAAATGTTCGTGCTGCTGACCGTGCCAGTTAAATGTTCGTGGAAGTTCGCTTATTCGGCTTGGTGCCGTAGTTTGGATGGATTAGCTAACAGTTGCAAATGTATGTGAATGGCCCGTTGTGTTGGAATTGTTGCAAACAAGCTTCATAACAGCGGTTCAAAATGAGTGTTGTGTACGACATTCATGGTATAGGGGAAGATGGGGTAAAACGCACCCCTAAGGAAATATGATCATAACTAGGGTTCGTTGCGGTTGCGGTAATTACCGCAACCGCGCTGTATTTACCGGACCCGCACCGCAAAATCTGCGGTGCGGTGAGACACTTTTTCCCGCAGATGCGGTGCGGGAAAGAGCTTTTACCGCGCGGTTTTACCGCAACCGCACCGCAAAAAAAATGATAAAGTGATAATTTTGATTATTCTAATTGATAATGAAAGAGAATTTAGCTGTGTTCGAAATATTTTGACGCCATTATTTTTACGACATATTTTGGACTAGTTATTTTATACTTCTAAGTAAAACTTCACAAACTAACCATTTCAAATACATAAAATGCAAGATCCAAATAGAGACAAAATTATTAGATAATTTAAAAACAATAAATTTGTACTCTTAAATCCAATTTAAAAGTGCATCACTTCTCCCGATTTCTCTTGGAAATCGTGGAATTATGAATCGTTTTCGATATAAACTTTTCAACTGTGAATTTTGACTAATTTAAAGGAATTAGAGATGAACTAATTATGCTGGGACTTAAACACAACCCAAAGAATATAATTATCTTCATCAAACAAAACGATTTTGGAGTAATTGGCAGTAAAGGATACAAATGTATGAAAGCGTCCATAATAAGGAGGGGTCCAAATTAGGATGATTATTCTATCATTCGTTCATCAATATCGTATTTCTATCTTCTTTGATTGCTGTGTTAATTTTTCTGCAGTCAATTTTATTGGACTCTTTCTCAAAAAGTATACTACATTACTTTTTTTCGTGTACTTCCATTAAAATTTGCTATAATTGCCTACCAAATTAAGTCCGAATATTCAGTTAAAACTATTTTGTAGCTTTTTGCCAAATACCACATAGTTTGACTCCCATTCACTTCAATTGAAGCTTTTGCCATTGGCTCTTTGGGAAAATATTAGAGAAAAAGATGGGTGGGTAATGTCTGCGACATAACCGGAGAGATGTAGAATACATAAGGAACACGTTCTTCAAATATGTTGATACTCATTAGGATTTTCGGACAAAAGCTGATTTGGGCGAGGAATATTTCAAATTATTCTTTACAAAAATGATGGTGGTCCTGAAAAGGACCGGTTTTGTTGGCGTTGTTGGCCTTGGTGAGGGAGATGGCTAACGATGAAATTAATTGTTAGCATGAGGAAGTCGCGTAGTACTGGCCAATGGAAGAACAGATAATAATTGATTCCTGAAAATCAATTTTTCTTTATTCATGTAAATTATACATACTTACAAATCTAACAGAAGATTCCTGATCATATTTCTGAATCATTAGTGCGAACATTGTGTAATTTGGTTAAGTACAATGAAAGTTACAAACTTTCCAAACTCGACCTTCTGTTCATTCAGAAATATTGAAATGGGGTGTCGTGGTCACAATAAAAAAAGATGGGTGGGTAATGTCTGTCACATAACCGGAGCGTCGTGATTTCAATTCGAGACGTTAATTTAAATCTAATAATATTCAACAGAATCACGTTTGAATGGGAAATTTTCAAATAATTCTCTATGGTAATAATGGTGGTTCTGAAAAGAACCTTTGGTATCGGCGTTGGTGTTGATGGTGATGCGCTGGATCGTTGGATATTTTTGGCATGATAGTTACGTGCCTGGCGAACTGTTTTGTAGCCTCGAACAAAACGACAAGACTGGCTTCTTCGGGTACCATTACGGCTGAACTTTATAAGCTTAGCTCGACTTTGAAATCCTGCACAATCTCACGAATCAGACACTGGTAGGGCCATTTTGTTTGCTACTAGCACGGAGCTGCACAAAAAATCATTTAATGAAGTTAGTTCACGGGGGCTGCCAAAAAGCTTGAATAGAAGCATGCGACTTCAACGTTTCTCTTAAACACATGCAACAACACATTCGTTTTGGTAATACTGATAATAACAGTAGAAAGGAATGGAAAAGCAGTGCACGAAACGAGCGAGAGGATAATTTAAATTTTTGTTCCGTGTGCAAGCTACTTCTTTCCACCCAACGTATTATGTTGCTTGTTGAAAATTTGCTACACACCTTAAAATAAAAGTTTCAGTTTAACTCTCACTAGAACACAATTGATTGGTCCTGAAAAGAACCGTTGCTTTTATTGTAATTTACGCCCACTCCCACAAACCGACCAAGTAGGCATCAGTGGCTTCATTACGGCTGAGTTTTGTAAGCGTAGCTCGACTTTGAAGTAATACACAACCTTACGAACCAGACGCTGGAATGTTAGCCAGCGGATTAGTTGCTCCGTTGCCCTTTAGTTGGGGCGAAATACTAGCATGGCGACAGTTCCTGATCGGTAGTTGGTTGCGATGGGCCACCAGTAGCTGGGCACTTTTGCGGACCGTCATCATCGCCAACTGCTTTCCTCCGGTGGACTGGCTGCTTGCTAGTGCTTGAACGAATACGAATGATGAGAAAAACCGACCGACCAATATTCATATATGAAAACACAAGAAAGCACTACTATCGCTCTCCCGCTCGTTTTCGTGCCATTCCTGTGCCTTTCCTTTCCGTTCGGCTACCAATACTAGCATAACCAAAACGAATATTCTGTCTTTCCATCGCCTTCAATCTAGTGGCCAGTGCTAGCAAACTTGCATGTTCAGTTTTTCAATAACAACATTCCAACAATATTTTCAAAGAATTTTGCAGATTTGAAAAGAAGGAAGGAGAAGATTTTCACAAACTTAAATTCTTTTGTTTTATTTGTTAGCGCTGATAAAGGCTATTTAGTTTGCTACTAGCAAGGAGCTGCACAAACAAATCGATTTATGCAGTTAATCAACGGAGGCTGCCAAAAAGTTCGAATAAAAGCATGCGACTAGTGTACTTTGCATGTTCTATATTTTATCAATACTAGAGAGGATCAATAAAATAATTCAAATTGTTATAGCGACATGCAATTGTGGCAACACTGGCCATGAGATGGTGGGGGAACACGCACATTCGTTTTAGTTATGATGGTAGTAGCAGCAGAAAGGAATGGAAAAGCAGTGCACGAAAACGAGCGAGAGAAGATAATTTAAATTCTCTTTCTTTCTTTCCACACATCGTATTTCTTATATTGCTTTCTGAAAATTATTTGTTATACACCATAAAATGTAAATTTCAGTTTAACTCTTATTAGAACACAATTAATTGGTCCTGTAAAGAACCGTTTATTGTTTTATTGCGGGAGCATAATTCAGACGCACTCCCCGCGGACACGGTGAGCTAGAAAGCACTATTTTGCATTCTCGAACAAACCGACCAAGTAGGCATCGTTGGCTTCTCGGGGCATCATTACGACTGAGCTTTGTAAGCGTAGCTCGACTTTGCAGTCCTGCACAATCTCACGACCCAGACGCTGGAACGATAGCCTACTCTGTTGCCCTTTAGTTGGGGCGAAATTCTTGCAGGGCGACAGTTCCTGATCGGGTTGCGATGAGTCACCAGTAGCTGGGGCACTTTTTCCGCCGTCGTCATCGCCGACTGCTTGTCTTCGGTGGACTGGCTGCTTGCTAGTGCTTGAACGAATACGAATGATGAGAAAAACCGACCGACAGATATTTATATAATCGCGCTAATATGCACTACTATCGCTTTCTCGCTCGTTCTCGTGCCGTGCATGAGCCTTTCCTTTCCGTCCGGCTTCTAATGGCCTAACCAAAGGAATATGCCGTCTTTCCCCCACCAAGTGCTCTCGTCAAGCAACCCAATGCGAATAACCATACGAACAAACATGTAATGGACCTATATATAAACTTTTCATTATTTTATTGTTCGGTTGGTCTACCATAACGACGGCTCTGTGCGGGATGGGCTGAAAATTTTCACTTTTCCGAGTCGTTTTCGAAAGATTTTTCAAAACACATTTTTTTTGTTATTAGTACATGTTATACATACTTCAAATTTTAATACAGCATAGAGGAACATATTTGCAACAAATTGGTCTAAAAATCAAATCATTCTGTTAAGTATGATAAAAGTTATTAACGTTCAAAATCTGACGCGGCGCCGCAGCCGATATTTTGAAACGGGACCCCTATATTGAAACCTTAAATGTATTCTACATTAAAATACATTAAAAGCTAGAACTTTCGAACTAGCCTTTAGAAAATTACACTTCATACATTTTTAAAAGGAGCAATCTTAGTTTCTGAATGAGAATACATCTGTTTCTTGAAGAATGTGGAAGTTAGAGTTTTGGGATATTTTGCCCGTAAAACCCCCTATTTTTAAAAATCATTTCTGCTGTATGCTATAAATCATACATTTTTTGCAGTTTTTCTAATGTTCAATAATTCTGTACCGGTTGAGACCGGACTCCTGATTAGATGTAATGTATAGAGCAATTTTTGTCAAATATGGCGTCGTTCTTATTGATGAAATACAATATGTTTTTATTTCACTGTATTGGAATATATGCGCTACTATATAAAAGTACTGGTATTTCGACTTTAATTTTTTGGTGAAATTCCTTTAAGAATGAAAGGTGATTTTTACTACGTAAATGCGAAAATCAAAAAAAAAACTATGCAACTTCATTTCTTATTACATTTTTATTCCACTTTTTCCAATTAACTGAAGGGTTGCTAAAACAAATTTTCCTATTACTGCAGTAGAACGCTTTTGAATGTAAAATGTTTGCCTTAAAATGTACGGAATTTTATTAACAGAAAATGCAAAAGTTGATCTTTTCATAAACTTTATATTCTGAGGAGTCTTAAAGTTAAATTTCGTGTGAATAAGAATAACATTTTATTATATATGGTTACAAAAATGAACAATTTTTCAACACTATTTTTAAAAATATAAAAATTTTACCGCATTTACCGCATTACCGCGCGGTGCGGTGCGGTAAATAAAGTGCGGTTGCGGTAAGCGGTGTGGTTTTATTATTTTTTTGCGGTTGCGGTGCGGACAATCCATTTACCGCCCACATCCGCACCGCGACGAACCCTAATCATAACTCAGTTATAGAACATCAATTAGGAGAATTTAATTAATGATATCGTCTAGCCAACATATTCCTCTGTAATCGCAATCATAACGCTTTGCAAAGTATTCAAAAGCACGAAAAATATTCAATTTTTCAAAATCATTGAAAATTACCTTTTCAAAAATAAGCTTAGCAAAACGCACCTGTGCGGGGGCAAAATGCACTACAACAACGGGGCATCATGCACCGCAACAACGGAGCAGAATGCTCGGTGAACAAGCAAGCAGTTTTGTTTTCTGACGGGATTTCACAAAAGTGTGCTATTAAATAGCCTTAGGTTATGCAATTAGCATGTTTTCCGAACGATTTTTCTGTTTTCGATTAAAAAATCAGCAAAACCAAAGAAGAGGGCATTTTGCCCCCGATGAAGCAGAGATGTAAATTTAGCAAAAAGTGAACTATTTAGTAGATTTTTCATATATAGTTTGACAGAATAATGAACAACGGTATAAATTGAACTGGAATGCACTGATATAATAATAAAACAGCATTTATAAGAGTTTGTTGCACGAGCCACAATAATTACATGAGAAGAGCACGTTATTGTTTTATGTTTATTTCTGGAGTTGCTAATGATGTAGGGGAATATGGGGTCAAACGCACCCCCTAAGGAAATATAATCATAATTCAGCTATAGAACATCAATTGGGAGAATTTAATTAATGATATCGTTCAGCCAACATTTCGCTCTGTAATCACAATTATAACGCTTTGCAAAACATTCAAAAACATGAAAATAATTCAATTCTTCAAAATCATTAAAAACTACATTTTGAATAAAATGGGGAGCAAAACACACCTGTGTGGGGGCAAAATGCACCACAACAACGGGGCATAATGCACCGTAACAACAGGGCAGAATGCTCGGAGAGCAAGCAAGTAGTTTTGTTTTCTGACGAGATTTCACAAAAGTGTGCCACTAAATAGCCTTAGGTTATGCAATAAGCAGGTTTTCAGAACGAAACCAGCAAAATCAAAGATGAGGGCATTCTGCCCCCGATGGAGCAGAGATATAAATTTATCAAAAAATGAATTATTTAGTAGATTTTTCATATGTATAGAATAATGAACAACGGTATAAATAGTATGTACTGAAATACTCTAATATAATAGTAAAACAGCATTTATAAGAGCTGAAACAATTTCCAATTATCAAACTTTGACAGTGTATGTTTACTATGACGGACTTCCGACTGGTGTTACCCTTTACTAGAAATTTTCAGCTGTTTTCGATATAAGCAAGTGGTGCATTTTGCCTCGGGGGTGCGTTTTACCTCATCTTTCTCTACATTTGCATGATTGGAATATGCGTCAGTTCTTTTTTTCGCTTGCTATAGAAAAGGACTGCAAGCAAAATATTCGCGGACACCTGGTATCGTTGAAGGGGAAGTTGTCGGCTGTTGAAAATCAATAGTTTAACGAGATGGGCTATCCCTGGCCTTAGCCTGTCATGGAGATGACAATACAAAGAAAAAAAATCAAAAGTTTTGGACATTTACAATGCGCAGCGGAGTCCGTCGATGCGTCGAAATGGATTTTTTTTCAACTTTTTAGTAATAAGTTTTATATTGAAGGGGAACTGGTTGATCGGAATTAAATCGTGTATCAATTGACAAGGCCGCATTGAATGTTTTGTTTTGTTTTAAGGCTTGTAATCTCGTTGTTAAGGTTGCAACCAACGGTGGTATTGTTATCAATTACTTTTTTGACTTCTACTATTGTATTCCACCAGCATCAAGCGTGCGGTTCACTATTTCGTCATTCGACATAAATTGGACGTTCACACCCAAAATGTATCTTCCGTGACAAGATGCCGGTTCGATCTTCAGGCTGATAAGTTTCAATAACCTTTCTTTTTTTAGTTACCTTCGAATATTCTCCGCTGCAGTGGCCAGGTTCTCCATCAAACTGTGTCCATTTATTTATTGTGAGTCCAACAGCGTCGCACACTGGGTCTAAAATCATGCTGAAACTGTCCCATTCCACAGCGGATAATGGTAGTTGTTGAATTGTTACAAGCTTTATAAGACCTTCAAGTACCGCTTGACGATTTACCGCTATTGGAATTTTTTTTATAGCACGGATTTTTTTTAAATAGCGGAATAGCTTTTGAAAATCTACGCTGGATAGCCGCTTCCGCATGCTCACCGCGAAAGTGCCTAACGAAATTTCCGGAATCATACATTGATTTTAATTGCAAATATTTACACGTTTTGATTTTCTCGATCTTACATAAAACCCTCCCGTTCTTCCTCTCAACGTATTCCTGAATTATATCACAAAACTTCCGTTTATTGGACACATTTTCATCCGCCATTTTTTTTATTTTGTTGTGTGAATATGTGAACTATGCTCGCGGGTTGGAATGTGAAATTGGTATGAGCAACCCACCTAATTCTAATTAAAAACTTAACAGCATTCAGCGTTGCCAATCATTATAACAAGAGAAAACAAATCAAAAGCAAACGGAATCGAAAATAATGCATAAAATTGACTAATGAGCATCCACGTCACATATAAAACCTAAAAATATTCGCTTACGAGCGCTCTATCGAGACGCAAGCGTTTTTTCAGTCCGTAAGTGTTAGAAAAAGAATAGTGCTAATCCCCTTTCAAGGTTATCTTGCGCATTCTCTGCCCCTCGAGGATTTGGACTTTTTTCTTCTTTGTGCGTGTGTTAACCGTTAGGCCGCATTCCTCAGCTTTTTCCCGCATAGTGAGAATTGAACAATAGCCAGCTATATAAGCTGGTCTGGTGCGTCGTGGGAAACAAATTTACAGATAAGTGAAATCTACCTCTTTGGACACATTTACGGCTTATTCCCGTCTGCGCGGGTGCTAACCCCATGCGTCGACAGTGGCGATGGCTCCCTCACCGGACAGCCAAATGGAGGTCGAATCGACTCCCAAGGTTCTCTCCCGACCCAAACAATATCCAGAGCTCTCGACCGGTCCCTTTGTGGTCTTCTTTCGGCCCAAAACAAAATCGCTGACTCTATTACAGATTTTAAAAGACCTGACGGAATGGTTCTTGGCTGTGACCGAAATAAGAAAGGTCCGCTCTGACAGGGTCAGGGTCGTGTTGGCTAATTCAAAGCAGGCAAACGATATTGCTTGCTGCGAGCGCTTTATGAAGGACTATTATATGTATGTTCCAGCTGTAAAAGTACAGTCTGAGCGTTGTCACCGATGAGAGTTTGACATGCGAGGATCTGCTGCAGTACGGAGTTGGCCGTTTTATAGACCGCTTACTTCAGCCAGTGAAAATATTTGAGTGCAAGCGTTTGCACTCAGTAGTAGTTGCGGGGGATGGTTCTAAAACGTACCCCTAATCAAAGTCTTATCGGGTGACCTTCGCTGGTACCGCTTTGCCAAATTTCGTCCTCTTGCACAATGTTCGTCTGCCTGTGCGTCTGTTTGTACCGCGGGTCATGAATTGCACAAAGTGTAAACAATTGGGTCACACAGCCACCCATTGTAGCAATAAGGCCAATAAATGCGATGAGAATCATGTGGATGATTCGTGCAGTAAGAATGCTGAGAAGTGTCCTTACTGTGCAGAGATTCTGCATGATATCTCGGCATGTCCCGCGTACAAACTACGCGGGGATAAACTAAAATATTCCCGATCCGAACGTTCTTTCGCAGAAATGCTAAAGCAAGCTACACCACCATCCTCAACCAACATCCATGCTCACTTGCCTCCTGACGAGGGCGAGGCTGATGACCCACAAGAGGGAACATCTACTAGGGTGCCTAGAAGTTATAGGAAGAGAAGGGACATTTCCTCTCCTAAAGTTCCTTGTTAAGGCCAGAAGGTATCCCTTGATGGGGCTCCGAAAGTGACATCTATTGGAAGTGTTGCAACCAAACCGAAGCAAGTAGCTCCTGGTCTTGGAAGATTAAACTCAGAGAAGGAGTTTCCAGCACTTCCCGGAACATCAAAAACCCCAAGAGTTCCTCTGTTTCAATTCGAGAATAACGCGGAACTGGAATTATCAAACTCTCGGACATTGTGGACTGGATAGCAGTTGACTGCGAAATCGCCCCTCCTTTCCGTTATTGTATCCTTCGATGACTAACTCATCGAACGAGGTCACGGATTTGATCACTGTTCTACAGTGGAATTGCAGAAGTATCATCCCTAAAATAGATTCGTTCAAATTTTTAATAAATAGCTTGAGATGCGATATAAACCCAAACTTCCACGATTTTAATATTATTGGATCGAGATACCCTCTACGTAGGAGTACTTTTGGGGATCAAAAAGTGCTATTCCTTCTACAGAATTAACCTTCCCCCGATACCAGGCATTGAAATTGTCGCTTGTCATGTAACAATCAAAGGCCTAGCTTCCATATATATTCACCCCCAACACCGCGATTGGGCACCGCCGGCTACATGGCATCATAGAATCCCGGCCTGCACCGCGACTAGTTTTAGGAGACTTTAACTCTCACGGTACGGAATGGGGTTGCCTTTATGATGATAACCGTTCTTCTTTAATTCACAATATTTGCGACAACTTCAAGCTTGATATGATGGAATTGGATAAAGGCAATTTCCGTCAGGCTTAGTTCTGAACATTTTAGCAAATGTTCCACATGGCGAATACCCGATTATTCACATTCTATTCAACATAATTGTAGATCTTCATACTGATCTCTAACTAAAAGTTTCTTTCGTTTTTCATTATAATACAAAACCAGTTGCAAACGCGACCATTCACATAATCCTACGCCCACGATCCAGCAATCATAAAAACGTACAAATTTATAAACGCTGTCTCAAGCGATAACACAAACGCCCGCTCTCGCGTGTTCATGAATCGTGCTCGTCTAGGAGCACTCACTCCAAAATACGGAACTTGTATACACTAGTACACTCAAAATTAAGCATCAGTATGACGGCCCGCGCAAACACTCTAAAACCTACGCAAATATGCAAACGGTTCCATGATTGCATAAACACATTCAAACACGCGAGGGCATGCGCGAGATAAAAACGCCTACGCGATCAAAAATGTCAACATAGAAACGCTTGTGCCATCCACAGTAACAAAAACCTCATAATGCATGAGAGCATGCAATCTTGGTGATTTGCGCATACCTAGCATGCCGAATATACTCCAGTTACCAAGTAAACATGTTAGTACTTACTATTTAATATACGCGGTCTCAAGTGTGATTATACCGACGCGATCACGAATCCATCTCCTTCGAAAACCCCTTTGGTCCTAGCAGCCTATGCCCATGCCTTCAGCTTTCTTTAAAAAACAACTCATACACATTAGAAGTCTCAGGGCGCCATGTAATGGGGGGAACTCACTCCCTTGTAGATGTGAAACGTACACTCAAAATCGCGGTTCCTATAAACATTTAAAAGCCTTCGCTAATATGCAGACGATTACACGACTTACAAATGAATTTTTTCACGAAATACACAAACGACTACGAGTAAAACCCGTTAAAATACAGACGCTCGAACCCTGCGCGATAAGACAACCCTGATCACCAGCGCGAACATGCATTTGTGGTAATCCACACAAACCTACGTCCGCAATCTCGCCAACATAAAAAGGCCCCCTGTCAGAAAGTGAACGTTTTAATACTCATGAATTAATACACGTGGTCTCATGTGCAGTACAAATGCGCGTCTCTATGCGACCATAAATCGGTCACGTCCGTACATGCCTTCAGTTGGACAATCCTCAAAAAATTGAATAGCGCTCATATACACTAGACAACAAGTTTCATTGCAGGGCACTCTAGTGATATAGAGAAACTCCAGAATATCCCGAATTTATACACACGATGCTACATACTCACTACTACACGCGACAAACGCCGACGCGATCAAACACGTTAACATACAAATGATCGAATCCTTCGCGATCATCCACGCACACCTACACTCGAGATCGCAAACATGAAAACGCCTTTTTGCCATCAAAATAATATTTTTAGATCCTGAGAAACTAGTTCGCAACGTTATTTGGTCTGCTTTTATATGTGGAAGAATTTGTATTGTTCCGGGAATACTTCTATTTCCACTGAGTTCTAAAATTCCGCACAAATTCCTGACAAATCCGTACAGTTACTTTTTCCGAACATGCCTCTGAAAATCTGTACAGTCCTCCCGAATTTCGTACGGTTAGTCAGCTCAGGCATTGCAAGCAAATATTATTGACGTTAACGTAATTTCCCTTCCTCTAGGGGTCTAAAATTGGTAAGTTACCCTATACGTAGCTCTACAAGTCGTCGAAAAAGGACTCTTGGTTCCGTGTATTCCGATCAAATGTTGAATCGAGTGCAGAACATAGGGCCTAGCAACCAGACGAAATATTGTTTCTCTCGTTAATCCGTCGACGAACCGGAGCCAATAGCCGCATTTTCAGCACTCATCAAGTTTTTCATTTGCGTTTCTAACGTCGCGTATATTCGGAAAAATTCAACCGATCTGACAGTCAGGAAGCCGCCTACAATTCTGAGCCTTCTATCCACCACGGAGTGGGAGACCGTCCCTGGTTGTTCGCGCCGGGTACTCGTTTTGTCTGACCTTTAATCGCAGTGTTGAGAATCAAGCCAGTCATAACGATGTACGCTTCCACCGGAGGAATTTATTGATTTGATTCGATTGTTTCGGTTATAAAGGACGCGTAGCTCTTTCAACTAATAGGCACACTAATCGTAACGAAAATAGGTACAATGATGAATCTAATGCGTTTGGCCGCGCCGGTGGATTAGGTATTCATGTCATTTCCACCGTATTCAAGATGGTCATATTGAAATTGTTACGAATATCATGCAGTAAGATAGATCGGTTATCATCGTGAAGGCCCATGGTATACCGTGGGAGTTGAAGTCTTATAGAAATAGCTGAGATGCGAGGCATACGGAATCAATGTAAATGGGACGGGCATAGCGTAGTTGGTAAATCGATTGCCTTGTACGCAGCTCACCTGGGTTCGATTCCCAACCCCGCATATGGGGTTAGAGATTTTTCCAAAAAGAGATTTTTCTAACCCGAAAAGAGGCAAAAGAGCCTCTATAATCAGTATAAAAATGTTAATAAGTCTCTTCCTTTTATTCTGACTTGACAAGCGACAACTTAAATAGCTAATACCGAGCAAAGGCTAATCGGATTGAAATAATAGTACGTTTTGATCCTCAAAACGCTCCTACATAGTGTTTTCTTGGCCCTGGTGAATAATGCTAAAATTATGGAAGATCTACATCGGAAGTAAACCAGGTTTTACATAAGACAAAAGCATTGTGTAAAACCTAGGAAAAAATATTAAGACTGACGCACTTACTTCGCTTTTGTAAAAGCACCCCTCAGGCCTCTATGAGAAAGCTTAGGAGAGGCAATGAATCTCCTCTTTTGAAAATTTATAGGCACCCTTAATGAGATTATCAGAATTTCGCTCTTTAATGAACAAGGGAGTGTAGAAATTGATCGTTTCGGGTGGCGTAGCCTTCTTTAGCATTTCTTCTCGGAGCGTTCCTCAAAAGAATGGTTTCTCCGCATAATTTATATGCGTACCTTGTTTCTATAATGGGTAACTCTATGGCCCCATTGTTTGCAACGACGGCAGTTCATAGCCCGCGGCACAGAAAGGCGAACAGGTGGACAACGAAAACAAAAGAACAACGTTTGGAAGAACAGATCCGGCGAAAGGCTCGAAATAAGTTGTTTTCTCTTTGACTTTTGCTGAACGCAATTGCTTGCATTTCAGAATTTTCACTGACTGAAACGAAGGAAGACTACACCATAAATCATTACTTTCCGGGCGGGTATGTAGACAAAATACTTCTTCGTACACGGCCGAATGTTGTGTACTTAGATCACGCGATGTATCGGTGATGTTAGAGGGGTCCTCTTATATAATTGCGGTATTCTGCAAAATATTTATTAATGTTTATTCTAACAAATAAAATAAAATGGCATCCAAATTGGCGGCTTCAGCAAAAGGTGTTTTGAAAACCGACCTCACCTGCGGGCACGCTACAGGTCGGAATTCGTTGTCTACAAGCAGCAAACCAAAAGTCAACAAGATAAGAATGCGTACCGATACCAATGGCGACGACCACTGCGACGAAAAGGGACTAGCGATTGGAAGCTCGGAACGTGGAACTGCAGATCTCTCAACTCCATCGGGAGCACCCGCGTACTCGCCGATGTTCTCAAGGACCGCGGGTTCGGAATCGTAGCGCTGCAGGAGCTGTGTTGGATAGGATCCATGGTGCGAACGTTTAGAGGTAATCATACCATCTTCCAGAGCTGCGGCAACACACATGAGTTAGGGACAGCTTTTATTGTGATGGGCGATATGCAAAGGCGCGTGATAGGTTGGTGGCCGATCGACGAAATAATGTGCAGGTTGAGGATCAAGGGCCGTTTCTTCAACATCAGCATAATAAACGTGCACAACCCTCACTCCGGAAGCACCGATAATGACAAAGACGGTTTCTACGCGCAGCTCGAACGAGAATACGACCGCTGCCCAAGCCACGACGTCAAGATCATCATTGGGGACTTAAATGCTCAGGTAGGCCAGGAGGAGGAATTCAGACCGACGATTGGAAAGTTCAGCGCTCACCAGCTGACGAATGAGAACGGCCTTCGACTCATTGATTTCGCCGCCTCCAAGAACATGGCCATTCGTAGCATCTTCTTCCAGCCCAGCCTCCCTTATCATTATAACTGGAGATCACCGCTACAGACGGAATCGCAAATCGACCACGTTCTGATCGATGGACGGTACTTCTCCGACATTATCGACGACAGGACCTATCGTGGCGCTAACATCGACTCTGACCACTACCTGGTGATGGTTAAATTGCGCCCAAAACTATCCGTCATTAATCATGTACGGTACCGACGGCCGCCTAGGTATGATCTGGAGCGGCTGAAACACCCAGATGTCGCAACTGCATACGCGCAGCACCTCGAGGCAGCGTTGCCGGACGAGACAGAGCTCGACGTGTCCCCTCTAGAGAACTGCTGGAGAACAGTTAAAGCAGCCATCAACAACGTAGCTGAGGACATTGTCGGGTACGAGGAACGAAGACGACGGAACGATTCGTTCGACGAGGAGTGCAGAGCGGTTTTGTAGGAGAAGAATGCAGCGCGAGCGGGCATGCTGCAGCATGGAACCCGACAGAAAGTGGAACGATACAAACAGAAGCGGAGGCAGCAGAACTGCTGTGCCGTTCTCAAGATACACGGAAGTTCTACCAGAAGCTCAACGCATCCCGCAAAGGATTCGTGCCGCAAGCCGAAATATGTAGGGATAAGGACGGGAGCCTGCTGACGGACAACCGTGAGGTGATCGAAAGGTGGAAGCAGCACTTCGACGAGCACTACGGAGAATTTGACTACATCAGTGCAGTTGAGGGCGGGAATGAACCAACTCCCACGTTGAGGGAAATTAAGGATGCCATCCAACAGCTCAAGAACAACAAAGCAGCTGGCAAAGATGGTATCGCAGCAGAACTCATCAAGTTGGGCCCGGAAATGTTGGCCACTTGTCTGCACCGGTTAGTAGTCAGGATCTGGGAAAGCGAACAGCTACCGGAGGAGTGGAAAGAAGGGGTGATCTGCCCCATTCACTAGCAAGGCGACCATTTGGAGTGTGAGAACTTCCGAGCGATCACCATTTTGAATGCCGCCTACAAAGTGCTATCCCAGATCATCTTCCATCGTCTATCACCTAAAGTAAATGAGTTCGTGGTAAGCTATCAAGCCGGTTTCATCGATGGCCGGTCGACAACGGACCAGATCTTCACCGTACGGCAAATCCTCCTGAAATGCCATGAATACCAGGTCCCAACGCATCACCTGTTCATCGGCTTCAAGGCGGCATATGACAGTAACGACCGCGTAGAGCTATGGAAAATCATGGACGAAAACAGCTTTCCCGGGAAGCTGACTCGACTGATCAAAGCAACGATGGACGGTGTACAAAACAGCGTAAGGATTTCGGATGAACTTTCCAGTTCATTCAAATTTCGACGGGGACTGAGACAAGGTGTTGGACTCTCGTGTCTACTATTCAACATCGCTCTGGAAAGTGTGATGCGACGAGCCGGGCTCAACAGCCGGGGCACGATCTTCACGAAATCCGGAAAATTTGTATGCTTCGCGGACGACAAGGACATTATCGCCTGAACATTTGGAACGGTGGCAGACCTGTACACCCTTCTGAAACGCGAAGCAGCAAAGGTCGGACTAGTGGTAAATGCGTCCAGAACAAAGTATATGCTGGTAGGCGGAACCGAAAACGTCAGGATCCTGCTGGGAAACAGCGTTACGATCGACGGGGATACCTTCGAGGTAGTGGAAGATTTTGTCTACCTAGGATCCTTATTAACGGCTGACAATAACGTGAGCCGTGAAATCCGAAGACGCATCATCAGCGGAAGTCGGACCTACTATGGGCTCCAGAAAAAACTGCGGTCATGAAAGATTCACTCCCGCACCAAATGCACCATGTACAAAACACTTATAAGACCGGTGGTTCTCTACGGGCACGAGACTTGGGCCATGCTCGAGGAGGACCTGCAAGCGCTAGGAGTTTTCGAGCGACGGGTGCTAAGGACGATTTTCGGCGGTGTGCAGGAGAACGGTGTGTGGCGGCGAAAATTGAACCACAAGCTCGCTGCACTCTATGGCGAACCCAGTATCCAAAAGGTGGCCAAAGCTGGAAGGATACGCTGGGCAGGGCATGTTGCAAGAATGCCGGACAACAATCCTGCAAAGATGGTGTTCGCTAATGATCCGGTTGGTACAAGAAGGCAAGGAGCGCAGAGAGCACGATGGGCGAACCAGGTGAAACGTGATTTGGCGAGTGTTGGGCGTAACCGACGTTGGAGAACTGCAGCTACAAATCGAGTAATGTGGAGGCAAATTGTTGATTCAGTGTTATCATGAAATTGATGTTGAATTAAATAAATGAAATGAAGGAGCAAACCAAAACGATCTTGAAGACTACATTCCATAGATGTTCCTCAGCCTACAATACATAAAAAAATGGATATAGAAAGTATGGTGGCCACTTGAAAAAAAGCATCGTTTTTTTGCATGATTTTTTCCACTTTGGCCGGCTGTAAAAAATCGTTAATGATGAAAATATTGCGATTTTGTAGGTTACAGCGCACGAGAATGTTGTCTTCTTTTAGGCGGGCAAAACCCGAAGTTGATTGGTTGAATGGTTCAAAAATGAGAATGCCCGCAGATTCGAAAAATTATGTTTCGAGAAAGCCGCCATTTTGGACGCCATTTTTGACACCTTACACTCGATTTTTTTTTTAGATGAAACCGTTAAACATTGTGCAAAATAATGCACATGCCTAAGTCATTTTACTGCTTCAAAAAAACGACATTGTGACGTATTTTTATATCTGATAATACAATTTTACATGTTCTGACATGTAAAATATTTTTAAGTGTATAAGCATAATGATAAAAAAATAATTTACATCAATATTAATAAGCAGCTAATTGCTCGTTAATTTAATTAATCAGCATGATTTTTTTTCATTTCTAATGACGGTACTCCAACAAAAAATTAAACATCCCAACTAGCCGGTCCCCATAACGAATGAAGCTAACTGAACCCGAAGAATACGCCCGTTCGTTTTTTTTTCTATTTCCGCAGAATTCCCCAGGATCGCAGTGCAATTTTCCCTTTCCGAAGTACTATAGCAATCGCACTACATACACTGCACTAGTGGCACTGATGGCAAATGATTTGGTCATGAAGAACAGGGCAACGTAGGAAACCACGAGTCGGCTGCATGGCGGTGCCGCTGAGAGGGTTTGACTTCTATTTTTCTTCCAATGCAGGGAAGAAGAAAAAAAAAACGCTGGTAGAAGTAAAAAGTTGCACTTTTATTCAATGCACGTCCTTGTGGCCTCCCTTCGGAATTCATCACTTTGGTGGACGCGCAATCCTAAAAAGCCCCGCCTGAGGTTGCTCGTTGCTGTGTTGCACGGGGAGTGGGAATGAGGTGTAAGGCTTTCAGAAGAGAGAAAAAAAACCACACTGAGAAACGGTGTGAGAACGGAGGAGCTGTTGCACTTTGCTGAGCTTTCCTTTGCCAGTGTGCCATTATTCTTTAATTGAAATAATGGAACACTGAAATATTGTGGTTTTGAGATATATGAGCTAAGGTCACACGAGAACCGATGAAATCTATTGTTAGGAATGTGACAGTGCGCTGGTCAACTTAATAAGCTTTTTAACCGTGAACCTTTTGAATTAGTCCAGTGTTGAACACAGCTTCTATGAACGTTGTGTTTATTTTATTGTAACAATTAAAATTGATTTTTACAGTCTAGCTTCAAAAATATGTGATACTACCTTCCATGATTTTAAAAATAGGAGCAAAGTTTTAGTGCAGCAAAACAAACCTAGTTTATCACTAATCCAATGTTTGAAGAGGACTTTTCCTCTTTTCGCGCCAGGATTTTATTTATATTCAGCACGGTGATATTTCCATCCTCTATCCCAAATACCGCTATGTTCAATATTAACACGAGTCCCGAGGCGGTGCAGCTATAGTCACATAAATTGAACAAACACTCGTTGTGCTCTCCGGACAAGGAATAATGGAGGCGCATCTTTGGTAAATACTCAACGATGTGCCGCAATTTTTCTACCACTTTTCAACCTTTTGGCCGACAATAAAATGCACACGGAAATACGTGAGCGGCGTGCAACTGCAATGGCTTATTTCCTCGCCGATGACGACTGGCCGGGTCACTATTGATTTTGTAGGAGCAGTGAATCGAATAATAATTTCCATTGCTCTCCGTGCTGCTGGTGGAGTGTCAATATTCTGTTCCCTGGCTAATTGATTGGAATCGTATGACAGGCCGAATGAGGTCAAGCGTGGAAATATGCAGTGTATAGGCTGTCACTTCCATATCAGGGATTAGCAACAATTTGGGCATGCCAAAAAGTAGGACATACATGTGACTGGTACAACGGGAATCTCAGTAATCCTAGCATACAAAGGTAGCTTTGTGCAATACCCAAAGCTTACTGAAATATTGTTGGTGTTGGGATCATGGCTCTGCAGAGCTCTGTATGAATGGGCTTACGTTTTACCTTCGTTGTGATTTTTCTTGTTTTACGCCCATGTGTTTACCCTCCCACTATTCCTACCAGCAGTCTATATTTCCTCCTACAACATATACTTAAACATAAGCGTTCGCCTTGGGTATCAACTTTGCGATTTTCCTGCTCCACAGGCTATTAATTTTCATGCACACTTTAGGAAGCATCAGAGAATTGAAATGAAGAGCTACAGGAAGAGCGAACAGTTGGACTCGTACTCTGCGAGAATAGCTATGTGTACAGCTACATGTTCTTGAACGCAACAATGCTAAAGCATTTCCGGGGAGGAAATCATTAACCACAGGAAGCTAGATGTGTTTTGCAATTTTACTACCTATTAACATAGGGTAAATATTCCAATTGTGGTCTAAATCTTTGGCCAAACTAATTTTTTTTTGTTTCAATGTAGCAACAAAGTCATCATTTAAAAACTTACCCTTTCTTATTAAATCCCAAATTCTTCGCGTTCAGGGAAACTTATTATGGGCGAGAAAATAACGAAGAAGACAGTTTGGTCTAATTTGCCGAATTTAACCAGCATCAATAGATGCTGAAAAATAGATCAAAAATTATTATTAGAACTTCAGTACACCCAAAATCCGACGGGTATGTTTCTATTACTTTTGGGTAAGATTCTATTGTGTTTTCGGTAACAGACCACGCAATTGCGCATTGCGGTATTAAACTCATATTCCCGCAAAGGTAGTAAACGGTGGAATGACGAATTTCGGTTGCTGTTCATGTATGCGCATCACACAATCAAATACTTTTTCAGTATGTGTCCACCTCGGCGCTGTTCGGATGTAGGATAATTCGGTCGATTGCTATGATAGTATTAGTACCGAGTCAAACCAACTGGAATCCTGGCGGATCTCTGACCAAATTCAGGCTGGAATCTGCCCCAATATTGGCAGAAACCAGCCAGAATTACGGATTTTTTACTGGGTAGGTTGGATAGTGGAATAAAAAGTTTAGGAGGTTTCCGGATCCGGCTTAGCTGCCAGATCCGGACCAGTCCCCAAATCCAGACCTCCCGGATCCAGACACGTGCCCAGATCCGAACCAGCTCCCGGATCTGGACCAGTACCCGGATCCGGACCAGTACCCGGATCTAGCCCATCCCCTTTTCCCCTTACCAAGTCCGGACCTGAACCAGACCCAGACCTGGTGCTTAGATCCAGACAAGTGTCTGGATCCGGACCCTCGGTTCGGATACGTGGATCCAAACTATGGGTCTTGCTTCCCGTACATGACGGGAAGGACTGCTCATGTTACCTTGCTGTTAACGTCCGTGATAGAAAAGAAATTTCAATTTAACACCAGCCGAAATACCCCACCACTATTCCGAGTCGTTTTTTTCTGACTGTGCTTTGAAGCTAGCCGATTGTGAGCCGATCTTCAAATACGGAATGTGTCGTGTAGAGAAAATCGAATCTCGTCTTTGTCCACATAGTGTTCACTTCACTTGATGCGCAATACAATGACAAGCGAAGTGCTACACACTTCCAGACAATCCGACGCGATAATATTTATTGAATAAGAATTGATGAAACATGAGTGCGACGCAGAGAAGATTTGAATGTGTTGGTATTGCCGTTTGATGAATTTTTTGTTGTGACCGTTTTAGCATGAAACGTCTTGCTATTAGAGCATTTTTTTCTTATTACCGTAAAGGTATTACGGCCGATTTTTGGGTGTAGCTATTCAACAAACAATAGGTTTTCCCTACTACTCTGGATCCTCCTTTTATGAACTCTTCTTTTACATATAATTGCACAAAATTAACGGCGTTTTCGTGTGCAGCTGTTGCGCTACTCCAAGGTGGACAGTGGAGCAGTTCAGCCTACTGGTCCAGCAGCTAACCGGCTGAAAGTCTGTAGTCTTTGGTGGTGACTTCAATGCCTGGGCTGTGGAGTGGGACTGTAGAGTAACAAACATAAGAGGGTAGATCCTGCAGGAAGCTCTAGCGAAGTTAGACGAAAGATTGTGCAATGAAGGTTCGGTTAGAACATTTCGAAGAGCTAGCAGGGAGTCTACATTTCGTAGTTCGTCACTGACGGCGAACATGGATTGGAAAGGCCAACAGAAAACACGGCCAAGGATGACCGGCAAGCGAAAGTGGAAGACTTCGGCCGAACGGTGGCGGGACCAAGAACGTGAATGCGGCTGACCAAACAAGAAGAATTTTGGCGGCTTGTGACGCCACAATGCCGCGAAAACTGGAGCCATGCAATAGACGGCGTCCAGCTCACGGAATGGATGGAACGAGACTTTCAGTACGCTACGCGCTGCTTGTCTCGGAGCCAGAAGGCCAGATACAGAGGAGCGTAAGGCACCATTTCAGGAAGCCAGGGCCGCTTTAAATCGGAAGCTCTAGCTTAGCAAGTCAGATGCCGAGAAGCAGACGCCAATCCCTGGTGCGCGCGTGCCAAGTCGTGATAGCGTAAATGAAGGGCCCGTCGACACCAGCCGAAATGTGCACGAGAAAGCTAAAGATAATCGTTGAGTGTCTCTTCCCGGAGCACGATCCAACTACCTGGGCACCGACAACATTCGGCGAAGAAGAAGGAGTAAACACGGACAATTGATAAGTGACTAACGATGAGCTCGAAAAATCCTGAAAGCGACTAAAATCAAAGAAAGCCCCCGGTCCAGATGGAATACAAAGCATGGTGCTGAAAGCTGCGATTCTGGCATATCCGGACATGTTCAGGATGGTGCTGCAGAAGTGTTTAATTGAAGACAACTTCCCCCGGAATGTGTCACTGTGGTAGATGTGAATAATGCATTTAACAGCGCCAGCTGGGAAGCCATCACTGCATCATCCTGGCGGAGAATATGGAGGGCTACAATCGGATAAACATTAGAAACGTGAGGAAGATGGTGATAATCGATTCGATGGCGAGGTCGAAGCAAGAATGGGACAATGCGGAAAAACCAGCTTATTAAAAACCTTTCGACATTGATCAATAGAAATACGGAGAGGTGAACTTCCGCCTGACACAGCTGTTGGGCAACAACTGCCTCAGAAAGTATTTTTATCGGTTCGGGCACGTCACCGGTGTATCCAGAGTACGAAAACGTCGAAGGGATACCGGAGCATGTGCTTTTTGAATGTTCGAGGTTCTAAGCGACAGAAAGATTCTTGAAACGTGGCAGCATAATAATGTCATCTAGAGGAATAACAAGCGTTGTAAACACGTGGAACGCAATCAACAGAGTGGTGCCACAGATCATGACCGCCTTACAGCGCAAATGACGTCACATTCCACCCGAAAGCGCAGAGAGAAATATAGCGAAAAAGAATCATTATCGGAAGAACGTCTTTCGCCGAACTCACCGTCGGTATAAGCTAGATTCGCGGAGGACTGAACTGAGTAGACAGCGACGAGACACCACCAGTAGCGGGTCTTCGGGGCACCAATGAACCGGACACTCTGCTTCACCGGAATCGCCGAGCTGACCTCGACCCCTGGCTGATTGGCTTGGTTTCCGAGAAATTTCTCTTGCCGGGGAATTCGCTATCGGAGTAGGCTAGGTTCATCGTCGAGGACTAGACCGAGTAGCTCGTGAACAGGTCAAGAGCGAATCGAGGAAGTTGTGCTAAATGGCACGGGCAAGAATCTGGTTGGAGAACACAACTCAATCACAACGGATTAGAATGAGTCCGGATAGAGAAATCCATTGCGGAGGATTTCCATGTAATGCTAAGGAGATTAAAATCTCGTATAGTACTATGATCCTACCAACTATGTCATCATCTTCAAGGATAGTAAAAACCGAGCTACAGTGTGCTTCGACATATTCGATATCACTACCCAAGTAATTAATAAGCATTATAACGTAGCCTAATATCTGCTTTGGATCTACATATAGGAGAACCTTGAAGAGCCGTTAAGCCCTACATACTGATATAATGCTGGTAACATGCCAGAACAGGCGAAATATTGTGCTATTACTGTGCAGAGATTGACAGCCCGTTTTAGCGGTACTAATGCTATTATATAGCATCAGCATACAGATGTCAAATTTGACAGCCTGATAGTGGTGCTACTCATGCTATTAGATGGCTTCAATTGGTTGTCATTTCCCGCCATGGTTTTCTTGTGTTTTCTTTCGGTATGAAGAACAAGAAGGAAAATATTACAAAATAAGATGATTCGTTTAAAACCGTAATTGACTCCCTTCTAATGCATTGTAATGCATATGGGTCATTCCACGCGATGTGATCAAAAAAAGATGCAAACTTGAAATCGACTTCCACGGAATTGAACCAAATTTGGAGGAATTGTTCATCTAGAGCATATACATAAAAACCCAAATTTTTGTGTCAATTGAACCATCCCTCGGGTCATGGGAACACCCCCCCCGTTTTGGCAAATTGCCAACACCCTTGATTTTCTTTTGATGATATCTTCGGTTATTTTTACTCTAGAATCAAACCGCAAGTTTGATTTGGAAGAAAATTGTTCAAGGAGTCTAGAAAAAATATTATTTTTTGCCGGCAATGCTGCCAACTATGCGATTTTGCCAGTTAAATATTAAAAGTTAATTTTTCTCTCAATACATATATTTTAATTTTGAAAATTTTAATGCCATCGCGTTCCTCAGACATTTTTACATAAAAAAACACTTATTAACCCAATATAATACGAGCGTATCGTGAGATATGCCGTTTTGAAGGGAGAAACTCCCATTTTCTCATATAAAAATCCATTTTTATTGGCCAAAATTGAGAAAATCTTCAAACGGTCATAAAAATCGACCCTGATCTGCTAGAAGCAAATCAAAAACGTAGTTTTTCATCATTTCACGTCTACTTCACGAAAAATTATGTTTGAACTCAGAATACTCAGGTTGGTTTTTTAGTGTTGCGCGCTTGCAATTTTATATGGGAAATTGCGGTTTTTCTCTTCAAAAGGGTGTATCTCATGATGCGCTCATATTATATTGGGATGATAAGTGTTTTTTATGTAAAAATGTCTGAGGAATGCGATGGCATTAAAATTTTTAAAATTAAAATATATGTATTGAGAGAAAAAATAACTTTTAATATTTAACTGACAAAATCGCATAGTTGGCAGCACTGCCGGCAAAAAATAATATTTTTATAGACTCCTTGAACAATTTTTTTCAAAAACCAACTCGCGGTTTGATTCTAGAGTAAAAAGAACCGAAGATATGATCAAAAGAAAATCAAGGGTTTTGGCAATTTGCCAAAACGGGGGTTCTCCCATGACCCGAGGGGTGGTTCAATTGTCATAAAAATTTGGGTTTTTATATATTGGCCCTAGATGAACAATTCCTCCAAATTTGGTTCAAATCCGTGAAGGTCGATTACACATGCCTTGATCACTTCGCATATCACCCATATCCTTAATGTGATTTCTTTCTCACGTGATATGAGTAATGTTTTATGAAAATTGCCTCTGGTAAGCCTCGAACAGAGGTACCTTTCCTTGTCCTTCACGGTTTGTGCGCTGCTTTTGCTGTCTGGGCTATATTTCGATGTTCGAATAAAATAAAATATGCCGAATATAATCTTCAAGATGAGTAGCATAACGAATAAACCCACTGCATTCATTCGTTATCGAGCACTCAGTCGAGATAGAAGTCTTTTGTCATCGGTCCGTACACTCTATAGCGACAAATAGTGTTAATCCGCGTTCAAGCCGGTCAGTGAAGTGAAAGAGTGTTCTTCTAGTAAGCCGTCTGGATACCGTTACGTACACAAGCTAAGTAATAGTTTTCGTTTCCCCTTCTTGGTTGTCTTAATAACGTGCACTGGGCAATAGGCCCGTGCAAAAATGACTTCCCCTGACGGCGGTTCATCTCAAGGTGAGATGGACATCGAAATAAAATCGGCTCCCCGGCTCAAGGTATACCCGAGCACGGCCACCGGGCCATTTGTGATCTTCTTTCGGACCAAAGAAAAAAAGTGTTTGAATCTGTTGCAGATTTCTCGAGTTCTGACGGATCGGTATTCGGCCGTGACAGAAATATCGAAAATTCGCCCTGATAAGCTTCGGGTGGTGGTTAACAGTTCAACTCAGGCAAACGATATTGCTGGCTACGAGCCCTTTACGAGGGAGTACAGGGTGTATATTCCAGCTAGCAGGGTTGAAGTCAGTGGGGTCGTTTCCGATTCGAGTCTGAATTGCGAGGACCTGCTAAAATATGGGACTGGCTGTTTCAAAGACCCCATGCTTAAGCCAGTGAAGATACTGGAATGCAAACGTTTGCATTCAGCATCAGTCGCAGCTGACGGCAAGAAAATATACGTCAACTCAGACTCTTATCGGGTGACCTTCGCCGGCTCTGCCCTGTCCAATTACCTCCTCTTTGACAAGGTTCGTCTACCTGTTCGCCTCTTTGTGCCGCGGGTCATGAACTGTACTAATTGCAAACAATTGGGACACACAGCCTCCCATTGTAGCAATAAAGCCCGCTGTGGGAAATGCGGTGGGAATCATGCGGATGATCCCTGTGGTAGAGATGTCGAAAAGTGTCCCTACTGTGGGGGAAACCCACATGATCTCCCTTCATGTCCCGCGTACAAACAGCGCGAGGAGAATCTTAAGCGTTCCCTTCAGGGACGCTCTAAGCGATCTTTTGCAGAAATGCTTAAGATAGCTACGCCACCTGTCTCTACGAACATCTATACCAACTTGTCTACTGACGAAGGCGACTGTGATGAACCCCAGGAGGGAACATCTTCTGCTGTGCCTAGAAGTAGTAGAAAAAGGAAGAACATTTCCTCTTCAAGCTTCGTCGTAAAGGCCAGAAGGTGTCTCTTCATGGTCCCCCTAAAATAACTACTCAAGGAAGTACTGGTGCAAAACCGAAACAAGTCGCTCCCGGTCTCAGTAACCTGAGCTCAGAAAAGGAGTTCCCAGCACTTCCAGGAACATCAAAAACCCCATGTGTTCCCATATCTCAGCCAGAGAAAGAAAACAGCGCTGGCTTAATAAATTTCTCTGACATTGTGGACCGTATTCTTACAGCGTTAAACATTTCTGACCCCCTTAAAAGTATCTTGATAAGCTTTCTCCCTGCAGTAAAAACATTTTTGATGCAGTTCACTGCGAAATGGCCCCTCCTTTCAGCGATTGTATCCTTCGATGGCTAATTCATCGAACGAGGTCAAGGATTTAATCACTGTTCTACAGTGGAATTGCAGAAGCATTATCCCGAAAATCGATTCGTTTAAAATCTTACTAAATAATTTGAAATGCGATGCATTTGCCCTATGCGAGACATGGCTCACTTCAGAAATAACCCTACACTTCCACGATTTTAATATTATTCGCTTGGATCGAGAAGACTCTTACGGAGGAGTACTTTTGGGGATCAAAAAGTGCTATTCTTTCAATCGGATCGACCTCCCCTCGACACCAGGCATTGAAGTTGTCGCTTGCCAAACCAGAATTAAAGGCAAAGAACTTTGCATTGCTTCCACCTACATCCCCCCTAGAGCCTCAGTTAGCCACCGACGGCTTTGCGATATTGCGGAACTCCTCCCCGCACCGAGGCTAGTTTTAGGTGACTTCAACTCCCACGGCACGGCATGGGGTTGCCTTCATGACGATAATCGATCTACCCTACTCCATGAGCTTTGCGACAACTTCAATATGACTATTTTGAATACGGGTGAAATGACACGGATTCCTGCCCCTCCAGCGCGACCGAGCGCCTTAGATCTGTCCCTCTGCTCGACATCGCTGCGGTTAGATTGCATGTGGAAGGTAGTCTCTGATCCCCACGGCAGCGACCATCTGCCAATCGTAATTAATATTTCTAACGGTTCAGGGCCACCGAATACAATCAATATTTCGTATGACCTCACACGAAATATTGATTGGAAGAGTTACGCGTCCGCGATATCCGACAAAATCGAGTGCACTCAAGAGCTTCCTCCGGAGGAAGAGTACGGGTTCCTGGCTGGCTTGATTCTCGATACCGCGATTCAAGCTCAGACTAAACGCATACCAGACGCGAACTCACGCGGGCGTCCTCCCAATCCATGGTGGGACAAAGAGTGCTCAGACGTGTACGCGGAGAAGGCCGCTGCGTATAAGACCTTCCGGGACGACGGGCTGCCAGCTAGCTACCGACAGTACGCGATGGCGGAAACGCGCATGAAGAGTTTGATAAAAGCCAAAAAACGTAGCTACTGGCGCCGGTTCGTCGACGGACTAACGAGAGAAACATCGATGAGCACTCTTTGGAGCACGGCCCGGCGCTTACGAAACCGAAACAGTACTAATGAGAGCGTGGAATATTCAAACCGCTGGATATTCGATTTTGCCAAGAAGGTTTGTCCGGATTCCGCCCCGGCACAGAAGATCTACCGCGCCGCGTCCCCTCACAATAACGCGAACGAAACACCGTTTTCGATGGTGGAGTTCTCACTTTCTCTCTTGTCATGTAACAATAAAGCCCCAGGGCCAGACAGAATCAAATTTAACTTGTTAAAGAATCTGCCAGACTCTGCTAAGAGACGCTTGTTGAATTTATTTAATAAGTTTCTTGAGGGTAATATTGTCCCTCATGACTGGAGGCAAGTGAAGGTCATCGCCATTCAAAAACCAGAAAAACCAGCCTCCGACCACAACTCGTATCGACCGATTGCGATGCTGTCCTGTATCCGAAAGTTGTTCGAGAAAATGATCTTGTTTCGCCTCGATAATTGGGTTAAAGCAAATGGCTTACTGTCAGATACACAATTTGGTTTCCGCAAAGGCAAAGGGACGAACGATTGTCTTGCGTTGCTCTCAACAGAAATTCAAATGGCTTATGCTAGCAAAGAGCAGATGGCATCAGTTTTCCTAGATATAAAGGGGGCTTTTGATTCAGTTTCTATCAAAATTCTTTCTGAGAAGCTGCACCAGCATGGTCTTTCACCGACTCTAAACAACTTTTTGCTAAACTTGCTGTCCGAAAAACATATGCATTTTTCGCATGGTGATTTATCGACATCACGAATTAGCTACATGGGTCTTCCCCAGGGCTCATGTCTAAGCCCCCTTCTCTATAACTTTTACGTGAATGACATTGACGAATGTCTTGTCAATTCCTGCACGCTAAGGCAGTTTGCAGATGACGGTGTGGTCTCTATTACAGGTCCCAAAGCCATCGATCTGCAAGGACCATTGCAAGATACCTTGGACAATTTGTCTGCTTGGGCCCTCCAGCTAGGTATCGAGTTCTCCACGGAGAAAACTGAGCTAGTCGTATTTTCAAGGAAGCGTGAACCAGCGCAACTACAGCTTCAATTAATGGGTCAAACTATTGCTCAGGTTTCAACTTTCAAATATCTCGGGGTCTGGTTCGACTCTAAAGGTACCTGGGGATGTCACATTAGGTATCTGAAACAGAAGTGCCAACAAAGGATCAACTTTCTCCGTACAATAACCGGAACATGGTGGGGTGCCCACCCAGGAGACCTGATCAGGCTGTACCAAACAACAATATTGTCGGTGATGGAGTACGGGAGTTTCTGTTTTCGCTCCGCTGCGAACATACATTTCATTAAACTAGAGCGAATCCAATATTGTTGTTTGCGTATTGCTTTGGGTTGCATGCACTCGACACATACGATGAGTTTAGAAGTGCTGGCGGGCGTCCTTCCGCTGAAAAATCGATTTTGGGAACTCTCATATCGATTGCTCATCCGATGCGATATTTTGAACCCGTTAGTAATTGCAAATTTCGAAAGGCTTGTCGAGCTCAATTCTCAAACCCGATTTATGTCCTTGTACTTCGATGACATGGCACAAAATATCAATCCTTCTTCATACTATCCCAACCGTGTCAATCTCTTTCATGCTTCTGATTCAACTGTATTCTTCGACACATCCATGAAAGACGAGATTCGTGGAATCCCGGATCACATACGTCCGCAAGTGATCCCAAGCATCTTTCATAGTAAATTTCGAGAAGTCGACTGCAACAAGATGTTTTACACCGACGGGTCAAGCCTCGACGGCTCCACTGGCTTCGGTATATTCAATCAAAACCTCACCGCCTCATTCAAACTCAATGATCCTGCTTCAGTTTACGTCGCAGAACTTGCTGCTATTCAGTATACCCTTGGGACCATTGATACTTTGCCCACCGATCATTACTTTATTGTCTCGGATAGCCTCAGCTCAATCGAGGCTCTCCGTTCAATGAAACCTAGAAAGCACATTCCATATTTTCTGGGGAAAATCTGGGAGCGCCTGCGTGCTTTATCTGTAAGATCGTACAAGATTACCTTAGTTTGGGTTCCCTCGCATTGCTGCATTCCAGGTAATGAAGAAGCGGACTCTTTAGCTAAGGCGGGCGCTTTACAAGGTGACATATATGAAAGACCAATTAGCTTCAGCGAATTTTTCAGTATTACTCATCAGAGAACCCTCGAAAGTTGGCAAACTTCATGGAGCAATGGTGAACTGGGAAGGTGGCTACATTCGATAATCCCTAAGGTATCGACGAAACCTTGGTTCAGGGGGATGGATGTGGGTCGGGATTTCATTCGCGTGATGTCTCGGCTCATGTCCAATCACTACACGCTGGACGCACATCTCCGGCGTATTGGGCTCGTGGATAGCGGTATCTGCGCTTGTGGTAACGGTTATCACGAAATCGAACATGTTGTCTGGGCATGCGCCGAGTACTGTTCTGCCAGATCTCAACTATTCGATTCCCTTCGGGCCCGAGGAAGATCACCCAATGTCCCGGTTCGAGATGTACTAGCAAGCCGCGATATTCTCTATATGTCCCTTATCTACACGTTCCTCAAAACCATCAATATCCAAATTTAAATGCCCCTATCTTTTCTCTTATCATTCCCAGAAGTACCTTCTTCCGCCTACCGTACCCCAACGATGGTTTGATACGACTCCAAGACGAGACAAAACATCTGTCGAATGAACCAACAACACGAGATTTACAGTACAACATCACACGCGCAGCGCGGTGTGTTTCCGATCCGTATCTGAGCCGTACTACGAAATCGTCTGGAGGAACCCCTGCCGGCTCGAGGAAAACCGCCCGGCGTCCCAATACTTGATACATCCGTTCGAATCTGTAATCCTGGCCGTTGATTCCTGATGCTGGAAACTGAAAGTTTACATCCCCCCCCCCGTTCAGCCTTGTCCACCCTCTCTCCCATGTCTCTGATACACAGATGTATGACTTCACCCCCTTCTCCCCTTGAATATCTTCCCAAAACTTATGTGCCCCCTATCTTCTAGTTTTAGCTGATCAATATTTAATCTCGTTAAGAAATGCACAACAGTACCACTACTTTAAAATAGCCCTAATTAATTCCCCTTAATCTTGAACCACTCTCTCTAGTTATTTCTAGTTAATAAGCTTGTAAAATGTTCCGCTTAGTTAATAATTAATTTCTCCTACAAACTCCCTTCTAAAAATCATAGTGAATTACAATACAAAGAACACACAAAATGACCAAAATCTTACGAATATTATACCCTCTTTTATATGTATAAGTTAGCTGTAAAGTTTTTTTTTTAGTTTCATTATATAAAACAAAATAATATTGAAATGTGTAACCCCCTAGTTTTAAGAAATTCAAAATGTAAAACAATGAAAAAATGGCACCTTTAAGCTAACGCATACGTGCCTTATCAAATAAACAAATTGAAAAAAAAACCCACTGCATTACGATAGCAGTATATCGGCTTTCTATTTGATCTACAATATCACTAAATGCACATGTAAAGCATACAAGCTTTAAAGATCCTTCAAAGAGATAATGCTAATCGGCTGTGCATGTATTCATCTATGAAGCTAATATAAAATTTGATTGCATGGTTAATGCTATAATGAAGTTTCGATGCAACATTAGTGCGAATGGCTTAATGCTTATGAATACTTGGGTAGCGTGGTCGGGTGGACCATACAACGCACACAAGTACAACTAACAGTTGCCATGCTCAATAATCGTCCAAACCTGCTCAAGACAAACCCAGGAAATATTCTCAGCAATTCTGGTGTTCATACTGGAATTAAGTGCTACTAATACGTAATTCAACTCGATACTCTCCAAGCAGAAATACAGCAAGAGCCCTAGTTGTTGCCGATTTGTTGTCAGTACACAGCGAAGGCGGGTCTCACGGAATTAAACCGCACTTTTGATCGTTTGAAACATTTTTTTGACATATATTTGGACCGTACTATAAGGTGGCGACCTATTTTTTATTTCTATTATAGAAGTTTTAACCTTAAGATCATTCGCCACTTCGGGTTAGAAAAATCTTTTATGAAAAATTTCTAACCCTATGTGCGGGGTCGGGACTCGAATCCAGGTGCGCCGCGTACGAGACAATCGATTTACCAACTACGCTACGCCTACACCAGGCGACCTATTAACGATTTGCGGTAAAGTAGCACAGAGAATGGGCAAAAATCGAAAACGAAAAAAAAAGATTTTTACCCCATAAAAATCAATCAGCTTATGTAGAATGTTGTCACAGTACTGCTGATTAATTTTTATAAAGATCTAACACACAGTGTGGAAAAAACTGCTTTTTGCGTTTTCGATTTTTGCTCCTTCTCTGTTCAACCTTAAAAATAAAACCGGAGGTCGCCATCTTGGATTTTAAAACGACATACGACTGTTTGATTATGCGAAGATTCTCCTTTTTACACCACTGCAATGTCGCCATTCTATCGTTCAGATGGTATCCACTTCCAAGGTGAGGATGGCGGGAGTTCCAATATTCCAATCCAATATATGGTATTGTCCCCATCCAGCGAAGCCTTATATTTAGGAGCCCACTAAACGCCGTTAGCGGTGTAAAATTATAGGCACTCAAACCATTCACTCCTCGACACGGATCGTATGACACCCTGACATATGGCTCGGATTGGAGTTGGAAAGGATGAGACAGGAAGCAGGGCCGGCGGAATACGTGGGTAGTATGCGTAGTACTACCCACTCGAAAATAACCGAGAGGGGAATTACCCACTCGAACGTTTCGATCAAACCTATATGTCTCGCACACAAAATGCATGCGTGCAAAGTTCTCGATGTACAGCAATTTCATATTTTTTATTGAGATTAATTTTATTTTATTTATTTCTTTGCCTTTCAATTTAAACTTCTTGAACATATGGGATAATAAATAGGATTTGTTTGAAATTTGGATTTTTTATATTAATACAAAGGGGAACACTTTTTGACACAATTGCAATTTCATTTAGGCTAAAGGATGAAATATTTTTTAAAACTAAATATACAATTTATTTTTTTAACAAGAACTATTATTTGATTAATAATTGAAACAAGGAGAAACAGTCGACTGGCCTACTTGGATCCACTGGAAACTCTTTTGGGACCAGATTTCCAGGTAGCTGTTTGCGTAGCAACCAAAAAGGAAGAGATAACTAACTTTGGATATCTATCGTGTTTAAACATATGTATACATGAGATATAATGAGTATAAGGAGATCGAGGATGGACAGCATATCTCAAATCGGAACGAGGCCGAAGGGATTCGTTTAACGGTGATCTGGCACTAGACGCATGACCAGACAACAGGTTTAATGTCGCGATAACAGTATAGTGACTGGACATCGCCCGAGATATCACCCGAATGAAGTTACTACCTTTATCCATCCTCTTGAACCAAGACTTGTTGATCCCTTTGGGATTCCTTTGCTCCACGAAATTTGCCAATTTTCAAGAGTCATCTTACAAGAAATACTGAAAAACTCGTTGAACCTAAGCAATCTTTCATAAATATCACCTTCTAATGCCTAAGTATACGTCTTATCAATACCCGGAACGAAGCGAAGGCACTCAAAATAAGGTAATCTGGTATGATTTTTTTAGATAAAGCGCTCAGGAACTCCCAAGTTTTCCCCAGGAGTGCTTTCTATGCTGTGACGATGTGGACATGGTCGTTGATAGGTAGACATAAAACCATCAGTTTCGTGGTGAGAATGTTTGCAGCACAGCCTCTTTTATGATCACCCTCACCGTTACAGTCAAAATAATTAGCATAGAAGCGATTCATAGCTGTCGTCACCTGATGAACGTTACGGTGATATGCGCACCAATCGATCGGAGGTTGAATCGAATAAACAATCAAGGGTCTAGCCACCAGACGAAACATGGTTTTTCTCGTTAATCCGTCGACGAACCAGTGTCAATAACCGCGTTTTTTAGCTTTCATTCAGATTTTCATTTGCGTTTCTAACGGCCCTTTCGACCTATTGGCCTACAATTTTGAGCACTCTCTGCCCACCACGGAGTAGGAAACCGTCCACTGTTGTTCGTGCCGGTACTCGTTTCGTCTGACCTTTGATCGCAGTAGCGAGAATCAAGACAGTCCAAACCTTGTATGCTCCCACCGGAAAAAAATCTTGTTTTGATTGGATTGTTTCGGATACAGTGTAAGCACTAATTAAGGTAGAGTTCAACGATAAACCTAACGCACTTAGCCACGGTCATGAATTCGTGTAATTTCCACCGGATTCAATATTGAAATTGTCGCGAATATCATGCAGTAAGATAGATCGGTTATCATCGTGAAGACAACCGCATGACATACTGTGTTAGCTGCAGTCTTATAGAACCAGATGAGGGGCGATGTACATGGAAACAATGCCGACAAGTCTGCCTGTCATTCGGACTGGACAAGCGACAACTTTAATACCTACTAATTAGATTGAAATAATAGGGTATGCTGATCTCCAAAAACGCTACTCCATAGTGTTTTCTTGGTCCTGGCGAATGTAGAAGATCTACGTTTGAAGTGAACCAAATACATTGTGTTAAACCTGAGAAAATGATGGAAATGAATGATAGGGACACCTGGCGTTTTCAATGTCCCATGTAGAAATTTCTGCTAGTTTCTAGGATTTCCGAGACCAGGGGCCACTTACTTCGGTTTTGTAACAGCACCTATCAAGGGGCACTCTCAGGCCTTTACGAGGAAACTTAGGAAAGGAAATGATTTGCCATGTTTCGAAAATGTATAGATACATTACTCATTAGAAGATGTTAACTCAATGATATTGTCAGAATCTCGCTCTTTAGTGAACATTGGAGTGTAGAAATTAGTCGTGGCCGGTGGCGTAGCCCTCTTAACATTTCTTCTCGGGGCGTTCCGTAAAAGAATGCTTCATTTTTTCCCCGCATAATTTATATGCGGGATATGTCGAGAGTTCATGCGGATTCTCTTCACAATAGGAAAATGTTTCATAATTCTCTCCACATTTTACACCTTGTCTTATTTCGATAAAGGGTAGCTGTATGTCTGTATGGCCAATTATTTGCAATGATGGCATCCCCCGCGGTACAAAAATGTATACAGGTAGACGAGCCACGTTCAAAAGAACAAAGTTTGGAAGAATTAATCCGGTGCGAAATGCTCGGAATGAGGCTGATTGAAAATAAATTATTCTTTAATACTCCTCGACCTTTGCTGCTTTGCAATTGCTTTCAAACTAGAATTTTCACTGATTAAAGCAAAGCGGTCTGGAAGAACCCTTTCTTCGCATTAAAGGCCCATGTTGGAGACTACACCATCAATTTCTACTTCCCAGGCGGGTACGTAGACAAGATACTTCGTCGTACACGTCCAAGTGTTATTTAGTTTGATCACGCGTATATCGATAATGTTTAATAGTTTACCTTCGGTTCGAAAATACACCATCCAGAGGTCGGTTGTATTAGATGAATATAATTTCTATCGAAAAGAGATTTATCGGTATCATTCTAGAACTTTTTTGGCGGTATCAAATGAGAAAAACAGATCGAAATTATGCGAAAAAATACTTCCCAGAAGCAGGATTCAAATCTGCAACCCTTGGGACTCCGGCCCAATGCGCAAACCCTTTTGTGGGCATTATTTTTGCCATCGGAGAAATAGTCAAATCGACCTCCATTGAGCCAGAGAGGATGTCGGTCGTCGGAGATACCTTTCCATTAGTCAACACTATCATGCGGGCTTCAGTACCCGCGAAAAGAAGGTTTTATCGGAGGGAACGGAAAGTTAATGCAACTAAAATTAGAAGGAAGGAGTAATCGGCACTTAGCTGTGGAACATTTCTAGTGTCAGTAATCAACAAACATAATTTCGCTGAGCCGTCGGTCATACAGCCCATTAACAAAGGCTGTTTCCTATTAGCCACCAGCTGTTATCCGGAAATTTTCATTTTCACTTACACATACCATGTCTGAACTATCCTCAATACGGGTAGAAATCGCTTCGAATCTTACTACCCACTCGGGAAAAAAGTGTTCCACCGGCCCTGACAAGAAGCGGAATAGGCCAAGGAAGAAGTAGTGCAATCCGCTAGCTGATCATGTTTGGACGCATAGTCCAAAAATGAGGCAAATTTGTGCAGATCAATTGCTTTCAAAGAAGAGCCCAGGTTCGGCACTTGGAGTTCTTTTAGATGGTATGTAGGTACCGGATCAGAAAGACAAAAAAACGTTTCAAAACTATATCTCGCGCTGTTACTTGTTTTAATTTTCTGATATTTTAACTACTAACGAAACTAGATTTATAACACAGCTTACTACGAAAATTGCATTTTGTTATATACTTGTTATTGCATTCTGATCGGGATATCATACCACTGAGAGACTCAATCACATCCACATGATACCCTTGAACCCTGCCAATACTATCATAACAATAGCCGAGCTTCAGCAATTGCTTTTGGTATTTTCAAGAAGAGAAAAATCAAAAGTGACAAATTAATATGTGTACTAAGCACCACTGGACCCAATCGCCGTTGTCCATCAAATTAAAATATGCAAATCACGGAGCGTTCGGATTTACAGTCTCATAAACAATCACATATTTATTCGCCAATTTATCGCGAAAATCCGTTCCCGTAATTAGGCTTCTTTCATTAGTCCATATGTTCATTTCCCAAATGCAATATTCAAATGAGATAATCTAATTTGTTAGAAAATTTTCACCTACCTACTTTACAGCGAGCTACGCAAATATTCCCAATAGGCTCAGCTTGTCGATAGGATAACAGTGCACTCTGACGGCTGCAGACGCAGGATGCAACCGGTATACCGTGCGATGAAGCACCCGGCGGCTGCCTCGGCCATCTATGATGTGGTCTGATTGTGGCATTTTGAACGGACAGGTGAAATGCATTTCGAAATATGCAAGGCTTCAACCTCCCACGAGATGTCAATAATTAGAGTCCAAAAATGATTGCTTGATCGCCGCATATTTGTTAAACGGTATGCAGGAGTTGGGCCGAACTGAGAAGAGTCAGCTTCCTAGTAATCCAAGTATGGCATTAGCATAACTATATAACACGTTTACAATAACTTCAGGGATTGTGTTCAGATGACTTCCCTCATCAATTTGAATATGTTCCTAAAATAACCCTTAACACTTATGCCAACCTTAGTTGCCTATTGGTTTTTCTATATATAAAGCTAAATATACTGCCTCGCATAGGTTTCTTACACCTGTCGTTCAGAATTTCCAGGTGGCAACCTGATATTCGGTTGGCATCGACAACGACGCAACGGTCACTCCGGTGCCAATCTAAATAACAAATTGTTCATGCATAAATTTGATTATTTTCATCGCGTCATTGAGTATGCAGTTTATTGGCATGTGTGCATCAATCTGAATTTCGTGCTATATATCGTTGTGCCAACAAATAGCGGTCTGAATTGAGCGCTTGGCATGTTTTAGTCGAACCACATGCCGTAATAATAACAATAATAATAATTATTATTATAATTGTTATTGTCCCCTCGCTGCACGCTAGAACTGAGTGTGTAAACTGTCTACCCCGACAAATGCGTTGCAGCAGCAGCAGCAGTAGCATCGCTCACGGAATATATGCCATGGCATCGTGAACCCTGATGGGAAACGCACCGCCTGTTTCGCGGCCTGTCGTAATAGACATATTCGGCAGTCGTGGAATACTGATGAGCCATAATCCGCTTGGTTTGTGGCATGCTACAAATAGTATTTTGTTCATAATGGTTCGTATTAGTACCTGCTGAAAATGAAGCTTTGCGGAAAACATACCGCTGATGTTCAGTTGGGGTCGTACTATTAATATCAAAGTTTCAGAGACGATGAATCTGTCCGCACCATCGTCAGGATGTGTTAGCATTCCATAGCAATTTCATACAGATATGTGGATGTTGCGTTGACCCTAGCCAAATTCGAAACGATTAAGAATTAGGCCATTGTGTTATATTTCTCTCTAAGGAGATATTTTATGTATAAAGGCCACATCACCTACCCTCTTGAAAATGTTTACGTCTCGCAGGATGTACATAAAAGAAGCGACACATTCAAAAACATGTAAAAATATGCGTCGTTCATAATTCCTCGGCTTATCTAGCTGAGTTTTGCATCAAAAGAGACACCATATTTGTTTTTGTACGTAAAACCATGTAAAATTCTATTATCAGACAGATGATCGAGCGGATTCATGGTGGTACGGGAAAACTTCAAGTCGTATTTTACTAGAACTAGTGATATTGCATTGTCATAATATGAATAATATGAATATCAAGGGACCAAGATGGTTTCCTTGCGGAACTCCAGTTGAACTCTAACAGGGTACCTCAATGTGGAATTACTACCGATGAAAAAAAGTCACAAGGATGATTTGTGTTTTAGTTCAAGGATTTCGGAGTGGCACATACTGTAAGAGCAACTCCACCATTACAGGATATTTGAAGGTTTGAAATAAAAGACATAGCGTTGCGTTTAATAAAATTTACAAGATGTCATTATAACAATAATAGTTGCGTGACGTGGTTTGAGGATGGAGAGTGCCTTGGTCAAAATGGAGGAATTATGAAGTACGATGGGTTCACCGTTTACCATTTGAACTTTGCCAAACCAGAAAGAGCCTTCATATTTCGTGATATATTTAAAGATGTCTTCATAATATATATAATATCTTAAATTCTTTCACATTTGAAGCGTGTTACGATCAAAAGTTGGTTAACTTCAACTTGACGCATTTTTTCATCGTGCACCCCTTATTTTAAAGATGTATAAGTCTATCACCATGCCTACTGTTTGATTCTTGCTCTTCAGTTTTGGAAAAAAGATCGAGGGTAACATTTATCCCGCGCATCGCCGAAATCCGAACTACTTGCACGCCAAATTGGCGAAATTGTTGAATGTTGCCAAACCAACGTAATAAAAATATTCGGAAACGTAATAAAAATATTCGGAAAACGTTTGTCCACAGCGAGGAAGACTGGATCGGAGGGAAATCGAAAGCTGGAGGACACAAAAACGACGAAAAGAGTGACCAGATATTTTAAGCGGAACCCCAATCATATCGTCTACAACTGTACATCGACCTACATAAATAACTATATATAATTATAATTCGTAGTACCAGGCCCGTGCGCAGACAATTCTCAAGGGGGGGGGGGTTTGATTTTTTAACGTTTATTTTAAAAGAAACGTACTGAAACCCTCAAACTTTGAAGATTTTTTCAGAGGTCTGGACCTAGTCTTTTGAACCAAACGACTCTGCTCAACAAATTGGGTAAATGTTTGTTATCGAGAAGGAGTCATTCACAAGGTATCTTTGGACGAATTGTTCGTAAGAATATTCCGCACAACCTGATAAAAATTAAAATTAGGCATGGCTTACTACGAGCAAATTAAAAAAATTAACTTTTTATGCTGACGAGTTAGAAAGTTGGTGTCTTCGACAAAGTTTTGGAAATGCTCGTAATAAAGAATTTTGTTGAACTAGTTGAATTTGTAGGATTTAATGTTATCGATTTATAAAGTGTTTTCAATGGCAACACTCTCAAATTTAGTTTTTTTAATACAACTTTTTCCACTGTGACTTTTCGTGCAAACCGTGCTCCAGACAAATGTGGAGGCATTAAAACCACATAATATTGTTGAAGACTGTAAGTAAAAATACCCAAGTAAAAAAAGATGGGTTGGTAATGTCTAGGACATAACCGGAGTGTCGTGACTACTCGTTTGACTTGTAATTCAAATCGAATGTTACTCAATGAAATATGTGGGACTGTTTCAAATTACTCTTTATAATAATTATAGTAGTTCTGAACAGAACCCTTGTTTTTGGCGTCTGCGTGGATAGGGGATGCGCTGGATTCGAAGCTCGTTGCGACATTTATTCATGAAATCAACAAATTTCATATTTTCTTGCTTTGAAATATCAATGTTAAAGTCTCTCGAAACAACAATCGGAATCTTTTTCCTAGCGTACGGAAATGAATCATGCTTAGCGAAAAACTAGGGGTGGGTAACGTCCGGAACATAACCGCGATGATCATATTCTTAAAATTCTGCTTGTATCTCCTTCAAATGGCTAAATTTACGCATTATGTTTGATTCACCGGGTTCAGCAAAATTTCACTGGGGATTTGAATAGTATCCGGTTCGGTAATCTATTCAGTAAAACAATTTTTTGCTGAGTTCTCCGCATTGAATACAGGTATATAAACATCAGTCAAGAGTTGATAGTTTGCGCCAAATTTCTGCCGATAAGGAATGCTGACTAGTTCAGTAATTTAAAATTTAAGTTTTACAAATTACTAGTAAAAGTAACATGTTTTAGTCAAGATTTTTTAAGGTTATACAGAAAACTTTTACACAAAATAATTGTCCTACGTCAACACCCCGGTTATGTTCCGGACATTACCTACTCTTAATTTTTCTTATTTCTTTCAAAGTTTCAATTTTAAACACAAATATCATTTTATATAATGGTTTCAACAAGCAGACAATGTATTTGAATGACAGATGGGTGCCATCTGCCACTAGTGTTTAGCTCTGAAATTATTTACGATAAAATTACAACTCTAGACAAAAGTAGAGTATAAAGCCAACTTTTGGGAAGGGTGCCGCACTATTTTTATGCGGCCTCCTTTCGATGGAATGCGTATAAATTTGCTGTTTGAGCGCAACGAAAACTCGAATCGAATGCTATCATTTAACATCGCACTATCTTGTAGACGCTGCTCTAATGAACGAATTCAAATTGATAGGATGATAATAGAAATAGAGCGAAAATAGGCTCAGCTCATTACCCTATTTCACTCTGAAAAATGATTCTAAGGGCGCGTATACGTAAACTATGCATAAAATGCATGTATTTGGTTTTCTTGGAAAAACACTATTTTTAAACTGGGATTTCAATGAAATCGATTGTTGGATATATTTAAACAGGATTGGCATAAAATGTTTAGCATTTTAAAGAGGAAATTGTTGAAAATAGCCAATTTTTAGTTTTGACAATGTTTGCTTACATCTACTGCAAATGCAGGTATGTAACGCATAAAGATGCGGAAAAAAGCACAACCCTGTTATTCAAAGGGTTGGGTATTATTGCACTTTTGACAGATAATCTGTTAAATTGTTGGCTGAAAGGTGTTTGTTGTGATCTTTCTTTCGTAAGCAAGAGTATATTTTTTACGATTTTTAATTTAGTAATATTTAATATTAATGTAGACTTCAAGTCCTGGTGGTTCCATAGATTTTTAGAAATGTTTTTTCGAATACTTAACTGTTGCTATATAGTTGCCTCAAATTTTATATTATATTAACTAGTATGCTGCTTGGGATAATCATGTCAATGGCCGTTGAAGTATAATCAGAACAGGAATGTACGCATATACAGATCCCGACCGGCGTTATACTGGATTATTAACTCGGTAATGCCGAAGATGGATTAATCCCGTTATATTAATCACGAATTTTGCCTTCACTAGGACATTTGGCAGGGTGCTACTCTTCAGTGATTTGCTAAATCACCAGTTTATTGCTATAAAGCATTCGTTAAAGAACTATGTTCCGTAAGGAAGACAAACCACAACTCGTTGCTAGAACAGTTACAGGGCCAAATTCTCACAGGCAGTGTTAAATAATAAACTACTGAATATTCTATATTCATATCAGTTTATTATGTGCTGATATAAACAGCGAAAGCCAAATATGCTAGAAAATTACTTGAAGTTGAATGATGTTTTATGTTTGAGAAAAAAAAATTTGTCAGCCGATGGGAGAACTAGTATACAATGGAATTTGAAATAGTTTGGAATGGTGCACCGATGCGAATTCCCGTCCTATCCTTGATCATTCCCGTTCACACCCACATAGCCATCCCCGCATCTCATAACTATTTGCAAGCAAAGTATGTATGTATCCATTCGCATAAGCATAACCCAGGTGTACAAGATACCGAACCTATTATCCTGCTCATGATCGCATATTTGTCCAGTTTTCTATGGGATTTCCTATCTTTTTGGGACTGATTTGCGTTCTTGGGCAGTATACAGTATCTTCAGCACATCTAGTAACAAGTGTTTTATGAACTTAGAATATACCGAATAGTTGATATGGTGCGGGTTTATGGCCTTTGATTGCTATGTTCCTTGCTCAGTGGTCCAGGATTAGGCGCGACAGACCCGGACTTCAAGGCTGTGCCGCCTAAACTTCGAACTACGTGGAAAATGCACAAATTGAGCAATTTATTGTGATGGTCACGGTACCCTTTTCGGCTTCTAATATGAGCCAGGTAAAGAATTCTTAGAAAAGGTTTCTCAGTCTTACACCTGTTATGCAAATATTTGGGAAACATACATCGTTAATACTTTTCTTAAGTGCATCCCGCAGTCGTCTTAAATACATCTGGTCATTTTAAGCTAGCTGCTAGCTTGTTTCAATTATAGAGGGTCATTCGTCTCTTTTTATGTTAGAAAAATTTCTAACCCGATATGTGGGGTTGGGAATCGAACCTAGGTGAGCTGCTTACAAGGCAATCGACTTACAAACTACGCTCTGCTCACCCTGGCCTTCGATATTAGACTTGACGACGTTCACAAAGGTTTTATAATTGATGAAATAGTAGTTAACCTTTTGTGCTTTACCGTCTGGACCAGTTTCCATTTTTAATCGAACCAGCAGAAACTTTTTATAACTTTTTGAGCAAATTTTCACTGTTGAGTGGTGATTCTGGCGAATATGGATGACATTTTGCGAATTTGACAGGTAGTGGACGAGAAAAAACAAAACGAGAACTACAAGAAAAACACTGGAGAAAAAATCAGTTTTTATTTCTGATGTGCATCGCTACGTAAACGCAGCCTAAGCGATTTCAAGGACAGCTCGATTAGCTAATAGCGGAAAATTCTCTTCATTGCTCCCTTTGATACCTGCTACTTGAGAAGTACCTTTTCTCTGATCTTGTGAAATGCTTTCGAGTCTCGACAACACTGTACAGAAAGAAAGCAGTATCTGGCAACCATAATTACGACATACGCAGTTGCCGAAGTCTACTCTTCTGTTTCATCCCGCAAAAATACGCAAATACGTCTGGTGAGCAAACATATGCAAGACAATCGGCTCCGCATTAACGACTGTGCTAGGGAAGCGCATTCTCCCGTGAGAAAAAATTCAGTTCATCCGCGAGAATCGAAAACACATTTTTCAATTAAATGTTCAATTTTACGATAATATGCAATTAAATTAGAATAAAATCTTTATGTTGAGTGTACTTACAGCGAATGGTAACTAAAAATATAAAATTGTTCCATAAATTGCAAAGTTGACGTGTTAACTTGAAAATTTGTCATTTTTTTCATGACGGCGGGTACATATGGAATATTTCAATGCCGAACAATCATTGGAATTATGTAAATTTATGTTTTGCAAAATTTAAAATAACTTCGAAAATATTCAAACTTATTCTTTATTTCATGCTAGAGCCCTGAAAAGGGCTGATACAAATGGAATAATTAATTGACCCGCCGCCGCCGCCACACTTTCAGAAGAGGTAAATTAGTTAACTAGCACAACACAAGCAAATTGCGCAGCAGCTTTCCATTATTAACCCGCACGGAGTGAATAAATCTGCAGCTGCTTCTCTGCTAATCCATCAACGAAGAACAAGTTGATTATGCTTCCGAAAATCGATGACAGGTTCTTCTTACTGCCTGAATGTGAAATTTGCAGCCACGCATTGCTGGTATGGTGGACGATCAACTAATGACAGCACAGGAAGGAAAGTCGCCACTTATATTTATAACATTTCCGCCGTCTTCTAAACTAGTTTTATCTAATCAGAGAGCGCTGCGGAATGGTTTTAAGAAATGCGTATTTTTCTTTATTTACGTAAGTTATACATGCTTATAAATCTAATAGAATATTCTTAATCAATTTTCTGATTGATGAGTGCAAACATATTGTAATTCCGTTCAGTACAACGGATGTTATTGCCTTTCAAAAACACTACCTTCTGTTTCTTGCGAAATTTTGAAAAGTGGCCCCTGTATAGAAACGTTAGTCGTAGTCACGACAAAACATTACAAAATGAGCTTAAAACCTTCTTACCTTTATTATGCGTAGTCTGGACATTGAAAATAGTGCCTGCTCGTCCATCTTGGTTTGCGCCTTTCTCTCTTATGCGCAGTTGAACTTGATGTAAAAAATTTAAAATTCTTCAATAACTCTAAAACGAATGAGTATTTTTAGAAGAGGTGTGCGCCGCGCCGCCGATTTCAGGTGAAATTTTTATATGCAGTGTTCAACAATGTTTTTACATGCAGTCTTCAACAATAACTTAATTTTTACATGCAGTCTACAACAATATTATGTGGTTTTAATGCCTCAACAATTGTCTGGAACATCGTTTGCACGAAAAGTCATAGCGAAAAAAGCTATATTAAAAAGCTAAATTTAAGGGGATTGTCTTAGAAAACGCTTTATAAATCGATAACATTAAGTCCTATAAGCTCAAGTTGTTCAACAAATTTCTTCATTATGAACATTCCCAAAACTTTGTCAAAGACACCAACTTTCTACCTCGTCAGTATAAAAAGTTAATTTTTCTAGTTCAATCATAGTAAGCCATACCTCAGTTTAATTTTCATCAGATTGTGGGGAATATTCTTACAAACAATTCCTCCAAAAATATCCTATGAATATATTCAATTGTTTGGCCTCTAGTGACATTTTTGGCATTTCCGTCCACTGTGCGTTGCCTGCTGGCTCGAGGTGGATTCGGATTGGTTTGTAGTAGTTGTTAAGCCAACCGACTAAACTTAAACCTCTTGTATCTCGCAATCCTCATCCATCCGGGGGATACCGTTAAGTACTGCTTTAGTAAGGATTGTGTTCTTGCTTATTTTGTTTTGTGTTAATCGTCATGTTTTTATCCATAGCTACTTTTCCTTACTTGCTATCAAACTTTCACGATATATCTCACCAGCTCAAGTCTGCTGCAAATATCGTACCCTGTTGAGACATGAACCGATCCGGAGGTGTCGACCATAAGAATTTACATCTGTTTACTGCCACCTTCGCCGGGTTTCTTATCCTTCTTAGTGCTAGTCGTTCCCATTTATCTGCTAGCTGGTGCTGAGAACTTCTTAGCGGCAGTATTTCACCCTATACCGATGCCCATTTTCGCGATCCATTTCGCTGTCACTCTAACGGAATAATCATCGGCAGTAAAATTTCTCCAGACAACGATTTCCCTATTTTCTCAAACTACGTGTTTTTCCTCCATAACTGCCGTTGCTATCGAACCTTGTCGAAACGTTAACTGATCCTTCAGAGAAGCCGTCCAACGTGACATACATTCCTTTCCAGCCACGATCGCAAAGTTTCTTCCTTGGTTTTTTCATTGACTTGTTTCTAGAGTGACCGAACTCAAATGACATTTTATGTACCCAAACGGTTTGCAGTATTTTTTCCTGGACAGGAAGATAATAAATTTTTAAAAGTAATTCGAAACGATCATAGGAGGGGGGGGGGGGGTTGAACCCCCAACCCTCCCCACCTCTCCGTGCGCACAGGCCTGCGTAGTTCTACTACTAGATAATGTCATATCTACTAGAAATGTTGTGTTTAGTTTCGATCTGAGCTCACCGAAAAATGACTTTATCATGTGGCTGTCCTTACACTGTGACAGTCTATGAAAAACAAATAGCAATTTTTCAATAAAATTCAAAGTGAAGTAAAATTCGATTGACTTTGAAGAACGGGACTTACAATAATAAACTGTTCCGCTTATCGTCATTATCAGTGAATGTATAAAAGATGTACTGCCCATAAAAGCACAAGATTCCTATATTGAAAAACAGAAAGCCGAGAAAAACGCTGTTCAAGATTTACATTTTTAGTGAGCCTTATGGATGGGACAATAGAGTGACAAGAAGAAAAAAAATGATCCCTATCGGCCCACCCCTAAGTCGATTCCTAGTCCTACTAGGAATGCTTGCTGCATTTGAAGCAAATTTGCGTGGGATTTTTGGACAATTTATATGGTGGAAACCCATTAGCTCGCATTTTCACCGCTAGGTGGCACTGTATGCATCGCATTATCACTATAAGTGAAAATAAGAAAGATAATTTAATTCTCTACAACTTTGTCGAAGACTGCTACTCTGTGTTATCGCCCTCTATGCGGTCACAGGTGGAACTAAAATTTTCTAACCAAAACATAACTCGTATCATGTACTACAATTCTTCTGAACATACTATTCAGCTAAATCTAGCCATTATATCACAAAAATGCATAGTTCGTGGCATTCGCGTACTGATACAAAACCAAGCGCTGCTAGGCCCCATGCAAAACTGACTCAGACATCATTTCGTTAAAAGTTTAATGACGTCTTTTATCAAAGCCGGATTGACTAGCAGTCTTCGACAAAGTGGTAGACAAGTAAATTATCTTAAATTGAGGCACTTCGTTCGAACGGCGGGACCGAGAACGTGGATGGCGACTGATCTAACAAGAAAAATTGTGGCGGCTTGTGACGCCACAATGCCGCGAAAACTGAATCCACGCAGCAGACGACGTTCAGCTTACTGGTGGAACGAGACGCTTAGTACGATACGCGTGGCTTGTCTTAGAGCCAAAATTCGGGCTCAGAGATAGATAGATAGAGAAGAGCGTAAGACAGCGTTTCGGGAAGCTAGGACAGGTTTAAAACGGGATGGCTAAAATGATGGGCTCGACGACAGGTAAGCTGAAGACAATCGTTTAGGGTCTTTTCCCAAAGCACGATTCAACTATCTGCCCACCAACACCGTACGGCTAAGAAGAAGAAACAAACAAACACTGACGAACGGCAAGTGACTAACGATGACGTCACAGAATCGTCGAAGCGCCTGAAATCAAATAAAGCCCCGGTGCGAATGGAATACCAAACATGGTGCTGAAAGCTGCGATCCTGGCATATGATGCTGTAGAAGTGTTTAAATAAAGGCAACTTATCCGAAAAATGGAAGGTAAAGAAGCTAGTGTTGCTGCCGGAGCCAGGAGATCGATACTGCGCTGTGGTCACGATAGATGTGATGACAACGCCAGTTAGGCAACCATCGCTGCACATAATGAAGGTTCCCGACTATCTATGCCAGGTCCCGTAGTGTTACTTCCATAGCAGAGTGCTGTACGAGACGAACGAAGGGCAGAAGTCAATGCAATTCACAGAGGGCGTCCCTCAGGGCTCCATTCACGGTCTAACTCTTTGGAGTGGGATGTACGATGGGGTCTTAACACTGCGGCTGCCCAGGAAAATGAAAATCGTTTGTTTCGCGGACGACGTATCACTGACGGTGATGAGTGAGACACATAAAGAAGTGGAGGTGTCGGTAACATAGACAATAGATGCAATCGAGAGCTGGATGAACGGGGTCAAGCTGCAGATTACTCAGCACAAGACGAAGGTGTTGTTGGTCAGCAACTGCAAAACGGTTCAGCGGATGCAGATCGATGTCGGAGGGTACGTGATTGCATCGAAGCGTGCGCTGAAGTAATTGAGAGTGATAATCGACGACCGGTTGAGCTTCAACAACCACGTCGAATACGCCTGCGAAAAGTCGGCGAAGGCAATGAACGCAATAGCGAGAATTATGCCAAATAACGGATCGGCGGCCCGAGAAGCATCACGAGACGTACTGTTTCATCTTCGATACTCCGACATAGGGTTCCAGACTGGAGTGCTGCTCTGAAAACCAAGCGGAACCGCGAAAATCTGAACAGGACATGCCGGCTGATGGCCGTACGAGCCGCGAGTGCATACAGAATAATATCGTCGTTAGCAGTATGCGTTTTCGCCGAGATTATCTCCATCTGCATCACTCTGGCTGAGGACGTGGAATGCTACCAGCTGAGAAATGCACGTCATGCAAGGAGACTGTTCCGAGCGAACTCGTTGACTAAGTAGCAGTAAGAGTAAGACAATTCGGAGAAAGGAAGGTGGACCCGACTCAACCCTAATGGGTCAGCTCGAGTGTATAGGACGCACGAAGAGGTGAACTTCCATTTGACGCAGTTTTTGTCCGGGCACGAATGCTTACGGAAGTACCTGTATCGGTTTGCCCACGCTTCGTTACCCCATTGCCCGGAGTAGGCGAACGTACAAGACACACCGGAACATGTGATCTTTGAATGCCCTATGTTCGAAAAAGTCCGAAAGTGTATGCCATGTGAGACAGGTGACATTTTCGTCGAAGAGATGTGCCACGACGAGCATACCAGGAACGCTGTCAACAGAGTGGTTACGAGTTGCCGAGCTGCAGAGGAAGTGGCGAAGGGACCAAACCACAAATCGAGTTTCGAGAGAAATTCCGCCGCCGGGGAGCTCTCCGTCAGTGTACCACCGAGAAGCACTTGAGAAGGGCGCGATGTAGCGCCCGGTTCGAGTCATCGGGGCGCCAGTGAACAAGACGTCACTCTTCACCGGAATCGCTAGACCGACTTCGACACCCTACCGGGTAACTCGAGAGTGGAATAGATCCACCGCCGAGGATTAGGGCGAGTAGATCGTGTCGAATAGCTAGTAGTGGGTCGGTGGGGCGCCAGTGAACCGGAAGCTACGCTCCAACCGGAATCGCTGGATGAACTTCAGCACATACTGGCTGGCCCGCTGAGTAGGCTAGGTCCGCCGCCGGGAATTAGATCGAGTAAATCGGGACGAAGCGGAGAGCCAAATGGCTCACGGAAACGAACACGGTATCGGGAGAAATCTACCGCTCGGTCTCGGGAGAACCTCTCTCGCCGGCGAGTTCTCCGTCGAAGTAGGCTAGATCCATCGTTGAGAACTAGACCGAGTAGTTCGTGACGATGTCGTGAGCTGAATGGCTCATCGGGGAAGTGGGCCGAAACGAGAAGGGAACCAAAGGGCCTAAAGGAGTTGCGGTGCTTAAACCGGGGAAGTCTTCGTCAGCGTTAGCTGGTTTCACCGCCGGGGACTAGACTGAGTAGATCGCGACGAGACACCACCAGTTGCGGGTCGTCGGGGCACCAGTGAACAGGACGCACTGCTCCAGCGGAATCGCCGAACTGACGCCTGGTTGGTTGGCTCGGTTTCAAGAGAACTTCTTTCGCCTAGGAGTTCTCCGTCGGAGTAGGCTAGGTCCATTGTCGGGGAGTAGACCGCGTAGTTGGCGAACAAGTTGGTAGCTCAACGAGTAAGTGATGCTTAATGGTACGAGAACGGAGTTGCGGTGGTATTTGTATTATGCGTTGTTCGAGGTGCGACATTTATGTTCATTTGCTCCAAGATGACTGGGCAATCCAGATGACCTCGCAAAGTATCAGGAACAAACAAAGCCCTTGCTGTATTCCTTCGCACAAGCAAGGGTTCTAAACTAATCAGCTGGCACCGGCTTTCGTAACTTGGCAGACGAACGGGATCTCTCCACGGCAATCTACGAAGCGCAAAACGTACAAAGCGTCGTTGCACGGACTCAATTATCTCAACACCGTTGTTATAGTTTGGGATCCAAACTTCGCAGCAGTACTCCAGGATTGACCGCGACAAAGAGCAGCACAGCGCTTTGAGACAATTAATATTCGTACATTTTTTCGCTATCCTGAAGATGCATCCCAGCATTCGAGATGCTTTGCTAACTGCATAGGAGACGTGCTGTGACGTAAGTTGAGAGTCTAGTATCACTCCCAGATCCTTCACCTGACTAAGTCTCCAGTAGACGGTAGTTAAAACAAACCGGATCTTTTTTTTCGTGAGAACGATATCACCGAGCACTTCACACATACGGTTCGTATTACACCAGTCAGCGAAGGTTTCAAACTGTCGTTGGAGTAATCTACAATCTTCAGTAGAGCGGGTGAGAAGAAATATCTTGAGATCATCTGCGAATGACAGGCGTGGAATCTTCAGAACTAGATGAACGTAGTTGAAGTAAAGCAGAAACATCAGTGGCCCCAAGTGACTTCCCTGGGGTACTCCTGACGTAGAAGTAAATGTGGGTGCCTGACTATCTCAAATGACAACCACTATTTCTCGACCTGAAAGGTAGGATTGAAACAACTGCAACATACTACCGTAAATTCCAAATCTCTCCATATTAGCGATTTTTATGTCATGGTTTACTTTGTAAAAAGCGGCAGATAGGCCTGTGTAGATGACATCGGTTTGAGCGCGACGTTCCATACTCTCTGTTATGTAGGATGTTAGGCAAAGCAGGTTAGTTATTGTCGAACGCCCAGACGTGAAGCAATGTTGATCGTCACTTAGGTACTGCTTGCAGTGAGCCTGAAGAGGTTCCATAATCACCAACTCGAACAACTTCGAGACAGCACTCAGTGAAGTAATTACCCGGTAATTATTGACGTCTCGCTTATTATCTTTTTATGGAGTGGGAACATGTTCGCGGACTTTCAGTAGGATGGAAAGATGCCACTGGCAATAGATGCTCTAAAGATGTGAAGAAGTGGAGTCGCTAAAATTCCGATGTGTCTTTTCAAAAGTACCGAAAAGAAGCCATCGGGTCCCGGATTGAAAGACGATTTAAACCAAGAACAAGCTCTGGTAATCATCGTTTCATTGACATCGATAGCGCTTAGAGTTTGGCTCACAACCGGAACTTGACTAACGGCGACTTCAATTTGATCAACTGTTAATGCCTCATCTGTGAACACATTCGCGAATTTCTCCGAAAAAAGTCTGCACATATATTGGGATGTGGTAGCTGTGCGGCCGTTGAAAGTCATAGACGACGGCAGTCCGGATTTCTTGCGCTGCTCATTCACATATTTCTAGAAACGTTTTGAGTGCGACTGGAGATTAGGCTGAATGTTTTGCTGATATCGAAAGAAACAATCCTGACTAGCTCATTTATAAGCATGGTTCAGACTGACGTAATGGTTTCTAAGTTAAATTGTGCGATACTTGGTAAACCTCCTCAGAGCAGCTCTCCTAATGGACTTCAGCCGTCGCATCGTGCACGTTTGCCAGGGAGGGCCGATTTGTTGATGAACTTTCTTCGGGACGTGCCTGTCAATAACATAACCCAAAACGTAAATGGCACAAGGAAGCTGAAGGGCTCGACATATTAGACAATCTGAAGTTTACCGCCCAGATCGTCTTCGTAGGGAAAGAGTACTAAGTCTTGACCCACAGCTAGCTTTCCGACTGCCATGCAAAAATTTCCAGTCTGTGTGGATGGTGGAGAACTGGTAATGTTTCGAGGAGTGGTACTATCAGCCTACTGAAGAAACTGTAGTTAGTTTAGAGTAAAAACCCCTCTCCGGAGTAAGGCTGTATAGTAGTACCGGAGAGGAATCAGGTTCTGGGCAAGAGCAATGGTTTTTAGCAGGTCGGGTGGTGGCTGCCCAACCCCGTTCCCTGAGACGTTAGGGTTTTGTACATTTTTTTCTGCTTTATTGAAAGTTTTTTGGCTCTCAAAAACTCTGACATGATCGCAAATCGTCGAGCTGAATCGATTGGCGTATAAGACTTGGCCCTACGAACCTCGGAAAAAATCTTGAAAGATTGTACGAGTTTTACACATTTTTAATAGGAAGTGTAAAAACTATCCATGTGCAAAAAAACGCATAGAAATAGTTTGTTCCATTAGAAATCGATGAAATTCCAAAATTATGTCCGCAGAGAATTTTTTTCCGGGAAATCTTTTTTTTTTGACAAAGTTGAAAAAAAATCAGCTCAATCGGCATACTTGGAGATACCGATCACAATTTACAGCACATGTTAATAGGCAAAAACTTCAGTGTATTCTACTTCATTGCAGTTATGTGTCTGACATTGCCCACCAATCTTTTTTACAATAAACTATGTTGCTTGGCTAGTCAGAACACTGACTGGATATTACATTGTGTAGGGACAGAGGAGATTACATGAACTCCGATTTCCGACATGATAAAAAAATCGTTTGCTTCGAAGAAGAGTAAACTTCATATAAACTACGTTCTTCTAAAATTTTGATGGATGAAACCTTTCTGTTCTCTGATATCTACTGAAAAGAGAACTTCATATTTTTCCTTTATGAAGATTCCAGTTATTATCATTTTCATTTTCATTTTCATTTTGCAGCGTTTGGTGGGGCAATGAGAGCGCAAGTCAGTCCAAGGCCGATGATAGTAGGGCAGAATAGTCTATGCGGACCACCAAAACGAGAGAAGAACAGGGTGTGGGTTGGGGTAGGGTTAATGGATTGATGTATACTTGACGAATAATTGCGCTGCAGAATGTGATGAAAAGGTGCATTGAACAGTACTACTGTTGGCTGTTCAGAAATAAATACAATATATTTCTCCATAAGGTTTGATAGCTAATGTATGTATTTTGTGATTAGGTGATGCCAATTTATAAGTGTTAAAAAGTTCATTCTATCCCGTGGTTTTATCAAGTTTGTGAGAACGCAACCGTAGATGTGCGTGGAAGATCGCGAAAAGCTCAAGCGCTTGTATGTTCACGTGTTTGTCGCGTATGCCAGAACGTATGTGATTTCGCCGTGTATAAATTCGATTTTGTAACTGTGTGGCCATATGCATATTCGCGTGTGTTCTTGAATGATCGCGCGGACCGTGAGTTTGTTGCTTAGTTTTTAGTGTACGGTTCAGGTACTAGAAGATAATTCCCCCAGAACACAAGAGTTCCCTGTCACGTTTCCATGGAATGTGTTGTCTAATGAATATGAGCCTCATTTTTCATTGGTTCAACTGAAGACATGAATCTAGGCTGTTAAGAACGAGGGCAGGGACATCCTAACGTGACCGACTCATGATCGCGCGAGCGGTGGGTTTGTTTGTTTATTGTCCAGTAGCGTAAGATAAATATCTCGCGTGATCGCGAGTATGTGTGGATGATTACAATTGCATGTTCGCGTTTTTGACCCGGTTTGTGTTATCGCGAAGGCTAGCGGCGTTTGTACGTTTTGAATGAGATATTATGAGTGTATATGAGAGAATATGCAATTGATTGTGTTAGTGAGTGTTATAATGAATCTAAATTAAGATATAGTGATAAAAAGAAAAAGGATATGTCAAATTAAAAGAAGAAAAAAAATGAAGACATTAAGTAGAAGCGTATAAATTGACAGATTTTTTTGGTTTAGATGAGTAGTGGAAAAGCAAACTAATAGAAAAAAAACAAAAACAGACAAAAAAGGGAGAAGAAAAGAACGGGAGGGACGTATTCTAAGTTGCTTATATTTGGGAACATAGCCACTTTATTTCACGGTTTGTTTTGCGTGGATGATGGTTCTTCAAAATTACTAGGCACATTTTGAACATTTGACTTGATATGATCCCAATACTTTGGATAGTTCACTTACATTTTAAACTCAATACATTGTGCAATTGAATGATGTTTACTTTAGATTTGGGTTTAAATTGGTATGATTCGAGTACTTTGGCTAATTGCCTTAAGTTTTAATGCATTGTGCAAATTGAATGATATTTAATTTAGATTATATATAATGAACCATCAACTGTAGGATACTGCATCGTTCTGGATCTAGTTGAATAGATAGCAAAAATAATTCAATCTTCCAGTCGTCAGGGTATTCCTTCGCTTCTATCCACCAACTGAATCACGCGCTATGTTACTATTAAATTCTAGGGACCAACAGAATCCAAGGTCTCCAAGGTACAAATCCCTAAGCATAAAAATTTGCAGTCTGGAGCAAGGTGCTTAGAGTTCTAAGGTGATTCGTCTTTGGCCGTAACTGGGTGAGGAGTGAGGTAAGCGTGCAGCAGCCTGCGGGGAAGAAAAATGACAGCGAACAACTTTGTTTACTCACTGAAATCCAAGCAAACATATGGAGAGAACTATTAAACAATGTTGTTAGCTGTCGTTTCTAAAACCAACATGGCTGATCGGCGTTTTTGGGGATCGTATCACCTGAGAATAAAAACTCCTTGGTCTGGAGTCAACTGCCAAGCCCACTAAAAAGAGTTAGTATTGTTATTGAGTATTAATTGAACAATACACATGTAACATGCAATAAAACTACTTGGAATCGTCTAAATGCCAGAAAACGACAATTGCATTCCGTTAGAAGTTTATCATGCTATGCTGACCGCGAATGGATGATTGACGTGCGTCGGTAAATTAATCGTACCTTCATATATCCAATCCGAATGAATCGAATCGAATGCACGAATTGAACACCGGTAAAAAGTGATCCCAAGAAGGATTACCCACTATTCTATCATATAAGCCAGTTCTGCATCCATTCCCTGGCCCATATGTCACAAATACTCAGTCGAACACATACATAGATAGACATACGACTAGCACATAACAATTTTACACTAGTACTAAAAACTACAATTATTACAACACAACACAACACAACTAATAGGCTTCAACTTTAATTTTTTCAATGCGCCTGTGCACGTTGACGAGGTCGACCAATAAATCAACACACGATGACTCCCACTGCGAACCGTGCTCAAAAAGACAGCCGTTAGGCTGTTGAACAATGTCTGCAAACACAGCCCACAGAAAAAGTCAATCCACGGCGACCCGCCAATCGGCCACGCCAGTGTGCACAGGCTCTTAGCTGACTGTTAGTTTGGGCTGGTGCAGAGTATGAAATAACACAAAACATAAAAAAGGCCCATAAGCCCTCTCGGGCTCCTCAATGCACCACTATCGAGGCGTAATGCAATAACCATCTTAAAGCAGTTGTCTGCTCAAATATGCTTGAAGATGTTTGCAGTACCGTCAAACCCGTCAACCTAGGAGAGGGAAGATTCCAGTTATTATCACTGTTTTACTATTCCTGCAATCTTATTGTTAACGGTGTTCTCCTACTAAGCGTGTGTAGGGATGCAACGGATAAACAATCTCTATGTTCTCGAAATAGATATTGAATGTAACAGTAACATAAACATTTTGCAATAATTTGGACTTAGGTCATCGAGTCATAGGGAATATGATCACAATTGGTTTAAATATATTTATTGGGCGTCGCTATAAAGTAAAATAAAATACAATTATGCAAACGGAAAGAAGTAAAAACCGCTTCAAACCATGAGGTTATCGACTTAAATAATATCGCAATAATTTAGATTGTTGTTTATTCACATAAAATTCCGTTTAAGCTAAGACTTCTTAAAATTATGGATTGAAAACTAAAATTCGAATAACCTATTCTTTCACCTTAGTTTTGTTCGAATAACAGCACCTTTAACTCTACGTTTCGGGACAAAAAACTGTCAACGAATAGTTGCTTACGATTTATTATCTTCAATTTAAGCGATCGCACACGAGGGTAACCAAAAGATATGATGTCACATACGATCAATTCTTTCATTTCTATACGATCAGTCTTAAAAAAAGTACACAGAATAGAACTAAGGTGTAGCACTAAGAATAAATTTTTCGAGAAAATCTCAGGTGTATAAGAATACAATAGTCTAGCCTGTTTGCTTAACTGTAAAATCCCTTAAACATACTAAAGTACCACGCGTCTCCACATCCACCAGATTGGATATGAATCGTACAATTTGTATCCCTTTTTATATTATAATAGTGAGGTTTCCCTTTTTATTAAAATGGAGATTTCATTAGCAGCTCCCGCACCGTTCTGGGTTCGTTATCGTTCGGTTACACAACGTTTCCGCGCCTGCACTGGCAAGAGCATTTTTCCCGCGAGTGTTTGAATTGTTGCCGTTGTCGCCGGTTCCCCTTTTTGTAAGCTTAAGTGGTCCTACCAACATTTCACAATCGTTCGTACTGGTACACAGCTGTTGCTGGTTAGACGGACGGACGAAATGTCTCTTGCGGTGGTTCCGCTGACCGGGATTGCTTCGAAATGGGGTAGTTCTCTGAGTGTGAATACTAATACTAGTTGTGCAGTCGTCGGAGAATGACCGCGCTGAACAAAATAATCTCAAGCGCTAGAAATAATTCCTTGGTGTGATATTGAATTGGTTGAAACTTTGCAAATTTTCACTAGTTTCAATAGGTCTACTGATTTGATTAGAATGCGAATCATTTACCCGCTGCCTTAGTGATTTACCCAGTCAATGCACTTCTTAAAACCTGATAGGACATCCAGTTAAATGTCGAATATTTATTAAAAGAGAGCAACTATCAAAAATAAAATGACACAACTTCGACGAAACACGAGAACAACCCCAACCCCGACTGTGCCATTCCGAGCTGAATATATCTCCTTTCGTGTATATAGAATCACATTTTTTAAGTCCACGGAGGCTACCTTCCTCCTTACGGTTTTCCCAATTTCCCGACACCAACTCGTTCATCCGTCCAGTTCAGTCGCTCGCAGCGAACTTTTGCATTCATTCGTCCCCAAAACGTGCATCACAATGCACAAAATTCCACCCCCTCTCCCCCTTTCTCACACACCAACCAATCCATCCACAGGGAATCCCCGTCCACATCCGCCGCCGTTGGCCGACTCCGGGGAGAGCTCACAGCACATTCCAGCAGCATCTCGTTTTTTTTATTATGATTCGAAGCGCATACTGGCCCTAACCACCGTTTCCACCATTGTATTATTTTTATTATCGTTTTGGTTGTTAAATCCACGTCCGCCGCCATCGCCCTCCCCATCACCTTCCCTGCTGCCGCCGCCGCCGCCACCGCCGCGCTCGTCAACATTGTCATCATTCCGATTGCCGTCGATGCCTGCAGCAACACTTTTGCTTGCATTCATTAATTTTGATTCCTGACTCGTTCCGTCCCGTTGGTCAGTGGCCAGTACTTCAGCGGTAAGCAACTGCGGGTGATTATGAGCTGCTAACGAGCTGCCGGTGGTTTTCGTTGGACGCTGCTTTTGCTTTAGTTTTGGCCGAAAGTTCTTGATACCGGAGTTGGATTTGGCTGGCAGGAGTGTGACCAGACTCGAGGGAGGTGCCGTTGTCGTTGCGTAGCGTACCGCCCCGGATGGGGTCGTCGCTAGCAGTCGGAGCATTTCTTCGTACTTGTTCGGATCGATGACTTCAACCTCAGCCTGACCGATGTACTGTTCGGAGGAGTACTCGGAGGTTGGAGATATCATGACCGGAACGATATCCGCTAGGTCTTCACTGGTGACGGTGGGGATGAGTTTAGCGAGTGGAGTGGTGTCGTAGATCGGGGTGTTTGTTGTTGTCGATGTAGTTGTGGTTGTCGGTTCGGGAGCAACCGTAGTCGAAGTGGTTGTCGATGTTCGTCTGGTGTTTTTGTTCTTCTTGCGTTTGGGTCGCGTGGTGGTTCGTGTTCGGTTCTTAGACGAACTGCGAGTGGGTGAACTCTTGAGCTGATTTTTAATTTTTGAAAGAGATGAAAATGGCGGATTTTTACTCGACGACTCCGTTTGGATACCCAGCTTGGAAGCTAATGTGTCAAAGATGACAGATAAATTCTGTAGGTTGGTAGTGCTATTGTGTTTGATCTTCAGAGCTTCAATCTTGACGCTTGGCAGTGTGGTTGTCAGTTGGACGTTCTCGACGACCAAAGCTTGTAGGGTTTCGTTGAAAACTTTTCGTGTGGACTGACTATTAGATGCAGTTACGCGAGATCCATTCACGAATTCCCACTTGTTGATTGGGAACAGCTCGGGAACTGTTGCCGAAGCCGTTGCCATCGTTGTGGTCGGATTATACTTCAAAGTTTCAATTTCCACGAATGTTGTTCGCTTGCCGGTTGTGGTCTTCTGCTGTTCCGTAGTTGGTTCCGAACTGGTGACCACCATTTCTGTGGTCGATGACGTTGTCGTGTCCTCCGGCTGATCTGTAGTCGTAAATAAAGATTCACTCGAACCGGAATCAAACGCTACCTCGGTCAATTTCTCCGCACTGAGACCTCCCATGGTAGATGTTGTGATAACATCTGTCGTGTACAAATCATCATCCGGGCTTATTCTTGACTCAACATCCAATCCGTAATCCGACGACTCGTTCAGTCCATTCACTGTGGTGGTTGTCTCCGTATAATTCAAACCTTCTCCCTGATAGTACTCAACATAATCTTCCGTCGAGTTAGCCACATTCTCCCTGCTACTAGTCACGTAGATTGGAGTTACCGTAATAACACTGGTCTTCATGCTTTCCGTGGTCGTCCGATACGGTGTAGTTTTGTTATCCGGTTTTTTAGCAATCACTCCACCACCCAAGTGTTCAAATTTCTTATCGTCCATAGTGTAGTTCAGTACCTTTTCGCCCAAACTAATTGCCGTCGGTGTTATGTACTTAAAATCAGGAACGGGCCCAATGGAAATCTTATCCACCGGAAGCGGGTACGGTTTGACATCAACCACACCTAACGGTTCGATTCCCAGCGTGGAAGAACCGAAACTAGGATTGGTGTAGCTCTGGTAGTAGATATGTCCGACTGGGTTCTCCGTGTACAGGGCACTTTCGATGTCACTGTTCTTGTTTCGGTAGCGGATCTCTTCGGCTAAGGTGGGTTTCTTTTTCACTGGTTTGGGTGGGACGAATTTATGCAATGGAATTTCTTTCGGATTCGTTGGACGAATCGGTTGCCACGGTTGTTTGTCCAAAATTGGTGCACTGGTGAACAAGCTGACGTCCAACTTTGGAATGTTTTCGTCCATCCGGTTCTGAGCGACAGCTAGCTCATCCGGCAGGCTATCGTTGATGATAGCCTGCAAAAAGTTCTCCAATGGCGTGTCATTTCGGTCGTAAATCGGATAGTCCGTCTGCAGATCGTAATCTGCTAGGCTAGTCTCTGTTGCCGATTCGACAGACGATGGCGGGGTCGATGGAAAGCTTGTAGTAGTTTTCAGCGTCGTCCTGGCCGTGGTAGTTGTGCTGGCCGTTGTCGTCGGAACAGTGGTCGATGTGCCCGCGGTAGTCCGCTTCGTATATGACGTACCACGGCTACTAGAACTAGTTTTAATTTTCTTCGTTGTCGCGCCATGTTTGTCAGTTTTTTCAATCTTAGCCGTTCCCGGTTCATATTTCGGTTTGGCTTCAGTGCTTGGTCGCATCGTAGATGAGTAGGATGAGGACAATTTTTCCTCCATGTACGATGACTTCACGTTTTCGTTTGGCTTTTTCTCGCCAGCCCGGACTTTCAACTGAGCTGGGCTGATGGCAAACGGTTTCAGGGTGGACACCGCTTGTGACATAGCCACCACCCCTCCGCTGACATTGTTGTTCCTCTTCTGGGTGATATCCGCATCTGTTTTCGTTATTTCAAATGACCCTTGTATAACCGGTAAATTATCCATGTCAATGTCAGATTCACCGTCCGCCTGCTGCTGTTGTTGATGCTGCAGTGGCTGTTCCAGCGGTTGCTTCCGCTCGCTAAGCCCTGTCGAAGGGACGGTCGATGTGGCAACTTTTGGTGTGAACTTGTGGATGGTTTTCTCAATTACGCCGGACTTTTTTGCTGCTCCAGCGCGGTCCTCCAACGGTTTGACCGGCGGCGGCAAAGGCTGCGAAAGAAAAAAAATCGATTACCTGCTGACATTTTTCTTCTAAACGAGACATTCTCCTGGATTAATTGCACATCTACATGGTAATAATGGGAAGGAATGAATTTTTTCACCAACCTACCTCTTCTTTCATCATGAATGCCATCCGTAGCACATTCTTATCCAGCAACCGTTTAATTTCAATCGAATCCGGATCAACTCTGATGTTCCGGAAGTGTGAGTGTGGATTGGCAAGCTCACTGAGCACCGCCTGTCGAATGTGCTCCTCCACATTATTAATCGTTCTACAACGAGGCCAGAAAAGAGCAGAAGAAAACAAGACCATGAAACACGTGTAAATTACCGCGCCCCCTCCCCTCCCCCCATATACTCACATTTTAATCTTCCTCATGTCGAGAAAGACGCGAAAGTTCAGCACTATCGTTGGCCCGTCGCCAAAGTCCATAATTTCCGTGCGGGACACCGTTAGGCCGCTCTGCTCCAGCGATGTGCTGACGAGCCGCTCGTAGAACAATGACTTCTGCCGAAAGACCGAGGTGTGATTCGAGCGCAGCCCGGTCGTGTAAATGTCCCCCCGGGTCACCCGGAACGTGCAGTCGAAGACGAGGATGGCTGCGGAGGAGAAGAATAAAAACAAGAGGAAAATTTCTCAGTGAATATTAGCGCAAACCCAATGCCTGACGGCACAATAAGGCATTTCACACTTTGCCCACCGAGTCGGTTAGTAATTTAATTAGTAATCCGGATGGAGCGGATTATATGGGGACGGTTTGGTGCCACGTGTGAAATATCATGCTCGCATGGTGGTAGCCAAGTTGATTTTGAAATTAACCTAAGAATAAATTGAGCACTGCTTTCGAGACCTAGTTATATCTGCGGACTGTAATTAAACTACATGGAAAGAAGTGGTTCCCAGAATTGCAAATAAAGTGCGATGAATTCTGGAACAATCACGATTTTACGTTACGAAAACAGGAACATGAACACAAATCATGTGTTTTATAATTATGTTCAAATTCCCTTCAGTAACGCCCGCATAACACTTTTATTAGTGGAAATATTTGTTTTTGCTTCGTAAACTTCTGTAACGGCTTCCGCCATGTCATTACCAAATCGATTTTCTGGGCGAGAACTAGTTCATAACTTTATGAACGTTATCCATAAAATCAAAGGTTGCCTCACGATGTTATTCATAGATTTAGGAACATTAGTTCACAAAATTAAAACATTTTGAATATTTTCTCGTGAACTCGAATGTTATTAAGGCATGCTATCATAATGAACTAATTCATGATTCCTAATATATATAGTCACGATCCAACATCCATGCTCGTGAAATAGTTCACAAAATCATTCAATATTATTCAGGTATTCGTGGACTGGTACATGATACCAAGCATACTGAAACCTCTATTTACGAACTGCTTTTTACGTAATATTCGATTTACGTATCTTTTCTGCGAACTACAGGGTGTTTGGTTCATGATTAGGAACCTCTCGAGGGGTGATTGACTGTCATATTGGGAGAAAAAAAATCGTTCTACACATGCCATCAAATCTCAACCGTTACAGAGTTATTGAATTTTTTGTGTGAAAAACTTATTTATCTTAAAATACCTCTAACTCAAAAAGTACACTTTGTATTTTAAATCTTTTAGTGCCATTGGAAAGATCAGAAAATTTCCTATTGAATAGTGTTCTCATATCTTTCAGTTAATTAGTTTTAATTATCTTTTAACTGTAAAGTAGGTAAAAGTTGGCGTTTTTGATGAGGTTTTTGTTAATTTTCTCAAAATAATGAATTATGATTATAGAATATCTATTCTCCAAAAGTTGAATTTTAGAACGATTCACAATTTGTTCTTCAACATCATATTCCTATCTCTTCTCATTTCTTTGTAATTTCTAAACTTTTCCTATAATCGTCTTGCGAGTGCTTAAAAGACTCTAATCTCAAAAATATGCTTTATATCGTTATTTTCAAGGTTCCATTGGAAAGCTGAGAAAATTTCCTTTCGATGTATGTACAAATATCTTTTAGTTAAGTGCGCTAAATGACTTTTTACTAGTAAAATAACTCAAAATTAGTGTTTTTTGAGAGTTTTGCAATTATTCTAATTATTAATCAAATAAATTTGTCGTTACTATTGTTTATTTGGTGCCCCTTAACATTCTCTACAACTTGCTATTTAACACTTTATCCCTATCGCTTTTGATTTCGCTGCAATTTAATAGTTAACACAACATGACCTCACCACAAATTTAGTGGTTTCGAAATCATTGTTTTTGCATATGAAACAAGGTGATAAAAATGATTTTGCTTTGAAACTAAAAGAGATAATTGAATGGCGTCAAAGAAAAAGCTGTAGAACTTGCTGATATGCATTTATTCCATGATAGTAATGGAGATGTTATTATTTATTATTTTAAGAAAAGAACGAAAATGCTAATAATAACATTAACTTTAAACTAATTAACTTCTTAAAGAATACTAAATTCACTTAATTGAAATGTATTAATACATTTTCCTCTGCAAAATTACTCTGGATTTCGAATAAAAATAAGTAAAGGTACAATAAGTGCCTTACTTTTTCAATAAGAGCTAGTATTAGTGAAAATGAGATAAAAAGATCCAAGTTCAATGACCCAAACACATGAAAACAAGAAAAGATAAGTGTATCATGTCAAAGAATAAATTATGAAGCTCTTCAAGACTAACAATCTGAATTAATAAAATGGTGATGTTAACTATTAAAATTTTCGCGAAATGAACGAAAAATCGATCAAAATTGATAAATTTTAAATAAATTACTATTAAAAGGTTACTTAACCTCATTAGCTGAAACATGTGAGGACATCATTCAATGGGAAATTTTCTCACCAATCTAATGGATCTAGAAGATTTCAAATACAAAGTATAATTTTTGAGCTAGAGCTATTTAAGACAACTAAGTTTTTAACACAAAAAGTTCAATAACTTAGAAACGGGTGAGATTTTTTTTCTCCAAATATGACAGTCAATCATCTCTTGGGAGGTTCTTAACCATGAACCAAACACCCTGTATATTCGAAATAACGAAATATGAACCAAGTTCGTAAAAAAGTTTTAGTACGAACTTTAAATATTCTTAGCTAACTATTACTAATAAAAGTTGAGTGTTTTCGAAATGGGGTTGAGGAATAGATGACGAAAATTCTCATTAACCTCAACAATATTAGTATTTTCGGCATGGGATTGACGATTGGATGCCGGGCCATTTCAAATTTCAAAGCGGTGACTTCCGGTTTAGAAAATTTGGTGGCTCGAATATGAAATTTTTCAGCACAGCATATTTTAAGTTTCTTTTGTGGTCCCAAATGCCTATGCAAAGTTTGGGAGCGGTCGGTTGCTTCCCGGGTTTGCGCATTGCGTTCAAAGTTTGTATGAGATTTTATATGGGAAAATCAATTATTTTGTATTTACCGTAATAAAGATCGCAATTTAACTCAATATGAAAAACCAGCTTTATAAAACTTTAGTTCAAACCTTGTTTAACAACTTTGTCGAAGACGGTAACTAGCTACGAGTTTTCAAAAAATAGTTATAACGATTTTAAAATTAAATGGTCCAATAAAAATGCAGAAATTCATTATTTCTTCCAACACTGCCATTACACCACCGACACCGATAATTTAAACTTAAATAAATGAGAATGTAGTCATCGTAGAGACTTGGTACCTTTGAATGAAATGTTCAGAATGAATTGCTGAATAACATAGACGTAGTCAGAAAATGAAAAGAGGAGGTGGTGTGGCTTGTGTACTCCCCAGTCCCCATTTTGGATAGTTTAGTATAACATAAGAAGCCATCTTCAACGCAGGTTTATACCGCCGAATTAAAAATTGATCTTACGTGTTTGAGTACTACTACTTAAGGGCTCTACTATTATCTCATTTAAAATGATACAACGGTTTGTAAATTTTACATATTTTAAAAACCCATTTTTTACCGTTCAGTGTCAGAATTTAAAAATTCGTATCCTTAGATTCCTTGAAGTATCGGAATTGTTTCTATTGACGTTTTCGTTTGAGAATCTAGGAACTAAATTAGGATAGTTACTTCCAACAAACGTTTTTTGATGAAATTGGGTTAGGTTCACGCAAAACAGTGGTGATGTTGGCGAACCAGGAATATACTTCAGGTTAGAACCCAACGCGATTTCCAAACCACCTGGATTAGTTTTAGCCTCAAGCAAAAACAACACTTAAATTTGTAGGTGTAAATCCTAAATATTGTAAATGCTATTTTCCACAACAAAAATTGTAGCATTATTCATTTTTGGGTCTATCAAAATATTAAGAAAGTTCAGTCGTTCACATTTACAAGGACGTAATGATTCTTTGTCTTATACGAAACAATCTAAAAAGGGACTGGGGAGTACACAAGCCGCCCCCTCTTCGTTTAAATTCATTTTGAACATTTCATTCAAAGGTACCAAGTCTCTGCGTTGAATATATTCTCATTTATTACAGTTTTTAATGTCGATGTCGGTGGCGCTCTGGCAGTGTTGGAAAAAATAATAAATTTCTGCATTTGGATTGTACCATAAGTTTTAAAATCGTTCTAACTATTTTTTGGAAGCTCGTAGCTAGTTATTGGCTTCGACAAAGTTGTTAAACAAGGTTAGAGCTATAGTTTTATAAAGCTGGTTTTTCATATTGAGTGAAATAGCGAGCTTTCTTAACGTAAATGCAAAATAATTGATTTTCCCATGTAAAATCCCATACAAACTTTGAACGCAATGCGCAAACCCGGGAAGCAACCAACCGCTACCAAATTTTGCACAGGGATTTGGGACCACAAAAGGAACTCAAAAAGTGCTGTGCCCGCTAGTTTAAATCATTTAGAAGTTACAATACATCCGCGAGCCACTCTAATGGGCATTTCTGTATTGAAATTGACGAGAAGATGTCGAAAATCAATGTTTTAGGCCATTTTGAAATCCAAAATGGCGATTTCCGGTTTAGAAAACTTTCTACAACTTCAACAATGTAGTTTTTTTCGGTATGAGATTGACCAGTGGATCACAGGAATCGATACTTAGGTCATTTTTAAATCCAAGATGGGTATTTTCGGAATAAATATAAAAGAGGAGATGACGGAAATCGTTGTTTTAGGCCAATTCGAGATCCAAGATGGGACTTCTGATTCCGGTAGTACCTAGACACAGCATAAATTTCCATGGCAAAATTTGAAAAAAAAAACTGTTTTAATACATCTAATGCTGCGATTGTGCCTTTTCCACTTATCCAAACTATCAAGCTGGTTATGTTTATGTTTATGTTTATGTTTATGTTTATTACCTTCACCAACAATTGAATTGTTGAATATAATTGGGGAAATGTCTATAACATTCATATTATATCACGAAAGTCGACGCTAACTCATCTTAAATAAAAAAAGTATATTTAATTAGCTTAATCAGCATGAGTTCAATGGTATCTTCATGTGATCATATTTTGAAATGCTGGGGGAATTGGTTTGGTGGAGGAGGTGCCTACTATGATCAAATTTAAAAAAAAATAATATTGTCAAAAGATGGCGTTTTTTTACACACACAAACATAGTAGAATATGTGAAATCGCTAATATGGACAGTTTTGACTCCAATGAATTAAGTACCTCAAAACGCTGTTTTGAGCCACTGTGTACCGTAATCCGAGTGTGCCATCCTGACTAATGAGACGAATAAGAGCACTTCTAACCTACCTTCCATTTGAGAGTCGGTTTGAGAAAATCGTTTCAGCCTTCACCGAAGAACCGATATTACTTTAATTGTGGAATATGCCCGAAAGCCGGTAGTTCCGGAATTGTTGATAGTGGCTATTGTCCACGTGCTCAAAAAATGTTTGATTGGCAATCAGTGACCAACGAATCGAAGTAATTTGGTGACTATTTCAATAGATTTTTAGCATCTGAAGTATTACGATTGTAACGGTTTATATGAGAAATTCCAGTAACTCCGGAAGTAAAAGTCAGAACCGAATGAAATTCAATGACAGGCAACGGGATTACTGTATCTTTTATTTGAAATCAAGTTAGTAAAAATCGGTCAAGAGTTAGCTGGGGAATAGGTGTGTTATTAGCTTATGGACTTGGCGAGTTCCTCTGGGAGATCATGAACTATCATGGGTGTCCAATAGAGTGACAAGAAAAAAAATTCTTATTCGCCCACCTCGGAACCGATTCTTAGTCCCACTAGGAGTACTTGTTCCAAATTTGAAGCAAATCGGGCAAGTCTAGCTACCGGACCAACGTACCTGAAGTTTGAATGGGATTTTACGATAGTTTACATGCATCGTATTATGACTGTAAGTGAAAATAAAAAAGATAATTTAATTGTCTACAACTTTGTTGAAGACTGGTAGTCAATCCGACTTTGTTAAAAGAAGTTATTAAACTTTTAACGAAGTGATGTCTGAATCCGTTTTGCAGTGCATGATTGTGTATCGGTACTCGATTCCCAGCAACTATACATTTTTGTGAGGTAATGGTTAGATTTAGCTGAATAGTATGTTCAGAAGAATTGTAGTACATGATAGGAGTTAGTCAATTAAGAGTTTTTTAATCATTTTAAATTAATTTTTTTATTAACCCCTTAATTGAACAATTATTTCAAAAACTCGACGTACGGGGTTTGGTATTTTTAACATAGAATGTGTATGCAAAGTTTGAAAGAAATCGGTTAAGTAGTTTTTGAATGGCAGGTAACACCGCAAATCATGTTTTTTCCAGAGACGTTCTAAAAAAACATTTTTTGATATTTTTGCATAGAAAAATTACAGCATGTTATTGAAATGATACACTATAACGTACAAAAGTTTTGATCAATTCGCTTCACGCAAAGATCTGAAAAATTCCCAAAAAAAGTGTTTTTATAAATCCTCCCCCCCCCCCCCCCCGTCCCTTTTAAAACGCTTTCACTGCACGCTTGTGATCCTGATCCATAATAGAACATGCATTCTGACCGCATTTCTCCCTCCATTCGATGCTCAGAATTTGATAGTAATGTTTAATCACCGTTGACTGCACGATTCCGAGTTTTCCAATGTCCCGATGAGAGAGTTGAGGATTTCCCGGGTTGCTTGCGAAACATCAATTCGCGACGTTGTTTTTCGGGTGACGCAATTTTTTTTTCCTGTTTTCGAAAAACTGACAGCGATAAAAATACAGTGTAAACAATATACTCCAAACTACTTCTACCCAAATTTTCAAGAGAAATTACCCAATGGGTTTTTTTCTAAAATGTTTTTCCGTGATGCTATTTGATGTGGGACACCCTTGAGATCTCAACTTCCACAATTTAAACATTACTCGCCTGGATCCGAGATACCCCATACGGAAGAGTGCTTTTCAGGATAAAAAGAGCTATTTCTTCCACAGAATTAATCTTTCCTCGAAAACAGGTATTAAAGTTGTCGCTTGTTAAGTACAAGGTTTCCATAGCTTCCATCTATATTCGTCCTAACACTGCGGGTGGGCACCGACGGCTAAACACGACATCATACAATCCCTGCCCGCATCGCGACTAGTTTTAGGGGACTCTCACTCTCATGGCACGGTTGGGAAAAAAATATGTTGCATACATTACAGTTTTTGCTAGAATTTTGAACGTGAGCGCACATTTCAGCCCATATTCCGGATGTTAATGGGGAAATAACACCTTTTATTTAAGACTAAGTAGTTGATTAGCCATTGCCGAAAAAAGGTATGATCCAAAGTCCTTAAATAGGAAGGTCGTAGGAATAGGAAGCGTTAAAACGAAAACTGTCTCTGTGCTCGAATGTATGACAGTTTATAAGGGCGAATGGTAGCGTCTACGTCATCAATACCACGTTTTATAGGCTGTCTCTGTTCACTACCACTAACAGATTTGACGCATGCTAAGACCTTGTTTAGAGGGACTTTGTGTATGATCTTATTTCAATCAATTAGCTAAGTTTCCCGAACCGTCCACGGTAGCCAATGTCGTCAACGTTACTCTAATTAGCCATCAGTTCTACACCTACAAATACAAGCAATTTGGTACTTATTTAGACAAAATTTTAACCTTATGGCTGCCATGATGGCAGTAATGTAGTTTTTTATGCGATGATTGAAGATCAACTTCAAAATAGCAGAGCCCTTCAGACTTATGCAATAAATTACATTTTTCCATTAATTTTACTAATGGTATACTTCAAACAGAAGATCAAATTGAGGCCTGAATTTAATCAGCGTAAACATTTAGAAACAAAATCATAACCCATATACATGAATTTTCCAGTGCCCCAAAGTTACGATAAGCAATAAAACCATTTCTTGTCCTCTTAACCGGAATACATTTTGCATCGTCCCATCAGTGTACGTATCAGACATATCAGCAGACAAATAAAACCTGACACAGAGCCACACAAGCCCATTATCCGAAACTTTCTCCGTGGTCATAACGTGCCAAGGTTCATGGTTCATTGGCGGCAAATGTGCACGATGTCATGTCAGCACGGAGCCGCCTGGTGGTTCGTTTCATTGCTCCATTAAAGACATACCGCTTTTTACAACCACAGAACATGCCCGACCAAGCGTCAATAACCGGCCATAACGAGCCGCTGCGCTGGCCGTACCGTACATAAATACACCATCGCATCGGGTCGGGCGGGAGAATTTTCCAAGGACAGTAGTAAAGAATATTTTTAGACCTTGGCCAAGCACGTAAGATAAATCATTTGTCACTCCAATAAAACTCACAAGGGCGAGAGCTGTTATTTATGAAAGCACAACTTTTCTTTTCCGCCCAACCGGAGAAGCCAGAATGATTTTCATTTAATGACTTTTTTGGAGAATCGTGCTGCCACAGGATGCGGCCAGGACAGCGGCAATTTGTGCGGCAACATGTGGTGTCCGGCCCCAGTGTTGTGGCAGGAAAACTGTTCGGTTGGCACTGAAGCTGTAACAATATCAATTTTCACTGTCAACAAGGAAACCTTGCTGTGGTGTGTGTGTGGTGTGGTTGTTAGATTCGGTAGTGCGAATAAATAGAACATCGGAAAATGATACTCACAATCGCTGAGATCCGTCTTGAACGCGCTCAAATAGAACGCCAGCCCGGCCACGCAGAGTATGGCAAGGACCACTATGAAAGCGACCGACAGCAGCAGCACGGGGACGGATCTGAAGTTCTTTTGCTTCTTGCCGTACATTGACGAAGACAGATTCCGATTGTCGCCGCGCCATAAACCCCAGGAAGTGTACCCGTAATGGCTACTAAGGCTCATATCCGTCGGGTAGGAGTACTTGCTCATGTGGGTGTAAGGTGCTCCGCCTCCTCCTCCTCCTCCACCAACTCCTCCGCCGATCAGTGTCGAACGGCGGCCCATGGTGTTGTGGTACGAGTACTCCGCTGCCTGGAAATATAAAAAAGTAAAACATATATAAAAGACGATAAACGCAACGAACGGGAAGATGTCATTGTATGAATGTGGTAACATCACGAGATGCTCTCGGCTGCACTTTGGATGATATCGAGGTTGGTGTTAATGGCCGTGTCGAACAAATTCTCGGCAATTTAAGTTGCAATAACAATACATGTACGTAGGGATCGAATTTCATGTAGTGGGGAGTGTTCATGCAGTGTATCTATTTGTAGAACAAATAGATACACCAGTAGCTTTTTAGGAGGAATGAAATACACGGCGCGGCGTTCTGCTAGTATAACGCAAAATCAACTAATTAGTAGTCGAATAGAAAGCGTGTGGAAATTTTGATAGTTGAATAAGACTAACTTTTCATTAGTCAAGTTGTTACTTACATTTTTTTCGGATGTTTGTATGAATATATACGAATAATCAATATCAGTGAATGCTCGGCTACAAAAATTCTTCGAGTTGAACATGTTATACAATGGTTTTAGTAGGGACTTATTGACTGAGAACTTTACTATCCTATAAAAGTAGAAAGTTATTTATGGAGGACATGAAAGCTGTTCTATATCGATACTTCGGATTTATATGCAGCAATTAGACTTAGATGATGACTGTTAAAATTACTGTTACCTTTGAGCATTCAATATTTCATCAAAGATACACCAAATTCAAGCATTTTGAAATCGACGTTCTTTATCAAATCAAACTTCAGATTACGCCGCGAACGCGACGTATTTTTATTTAAACAGAGAGGGTAGTGAGCTATCTACGTAGAACAGTGCATGATTTATTGGTAAATTGCGTGCAAAGAATTCGATGGACACTCAATAAATATGTATAGTTTATAATTTATTTGATGTAAATAGATAAAAGGCAGATGGCTCTTTTCCAACCTTTCAACAAACACAAATCTAGTCTGCTATAATTCCTACATCATCTAAGAGATGGGGAATGAACATCAAACGGATGCAATTTATACCGATCTGTCCGCTACATTTGATTTTTTTATATTATTTTCTTTTTGATTATATTGTTTTGTTTGCATTACATTTCTAATTTAGTATATTGGGTCATTCGTTGTTCGACTTGCGCTCGGATAAGACGTGTGCTAGTGCTTTTGCAGTTGCCTTCCCCGGCTCAGTTTTTATTGTGTCCAGTGCTCAGTGCAGTGTCAAAGCCAGCTGTGATTGCTAGGCCTTTGTTTCGAAAACAAAGTGTGTCGTGTTCGTATTGTCAGCCAGTCCCAGCGAAGGTCATCGGCATCGAAAAGATAAGTACCTGTTTCCCTTCTACTATTATTTTCTGTTTTGCCCTTAATACATTCCGTTACTGCTCTTTTTATCGTTCTTTGTGCGAAGTGGTGATCTCGCGCTAAAATGTCCCTCGACGGTCAGCCCACCGATGATAATATGGATGATGAAACATCCCCTGATAAGCCTCCTATCAAACCCCTCGCCTAAAAGCATACCCAGAGAACTCGATTGGGCCATATGTGGTTTACTTCCGGACCACCAATAAATCATTTGATATTTTGAAAATATCACGTGATCTGACAGACAAGGGTTCGGGCGAATAAGTTAAAAATTGTTGTTAGCGACCTCGCACAGGCAAACGGGATTGCTTCCTGTACCCGCTTTACGCAGCACTATAGGGTGTATGTACCGTGTGTAGATGTAGAGGTCGACGGGGTCATAACCGAGGCGAGTTTGACATGCGAGGACGTGCTGAAGTATGGGGCTGGCTGTTTTAAAAACCCCCTACTAAAGCCGGTGAAAATATTAGACTGCAAGAAATTGCACACGCTCGCTGGAGATAAAGAATCCTATATACCATCAGCCTCGCTTCGGGTGACTTTCGCTGGATCGTCTCTTCCAAATTACGTCCTTCTGGATAGGGTTCGCCTGCATGTACGCCTGTATGTGCAAACAGTTGGGCCACACAGCCACCTTTTGTGGCAATAAAAAACTATGTGGCAAGTGCGGTGGAGAGCATGAGGATGTCTCTTGTGACAAAGACACTGAAAAGTGTGTTTACTGCGGGGGCCCTCCGCATGCTCTTAAATCATGCCCTGCATACAAACAGCGCGGGAATAAAATTAAGCGCTCCCTCAAGGAACGCTCGAAGCGCTCTTATGCAGAAATGTTAAAGAATGCTTCGCCATCTGTCCTTTCCGAAAATTCCTTTGCTCTTTTGGCTCCTGTTGAGCAAGAATCTGATAATCCACAAGAGGAAACATCTTTTGTTAACCCGGGGGAGTTCAGGAAGCGGAGAACTCTTGCCTCCCCTAGACTACCTCGTAAGGGTCCCAAGGTGTCCTCCTCTGAGAGTGCGCCAACCACATCCAATAAATCCAACGGAAGTGCTGCACTAAAGCCGAAGCAATCTGCTCCCGGATTTGGAAATTTTAATTCAAACAAGGAGTACCCACCACTTCCAAGGACACCAGAAACCCCAAGTGTCCCTCTTTTTCAAACAGACACTCAGTCCAGTAATGGATTAATGAAATTTTCTGAGATCGTGGACTTAATTTTCACAGCTTTCAATGTTACTGATCCTCTTAAAAGCCTTCTGATACGTTTTCTGCCTATAGTGCAAACATTTTTGAAGCAGTTGACTACTAAATGGCCCCTCCTTGCAGCGATCGTATCCTTCGATGGCTAAGTCATCGAACGAGGTCACCGATTCGATCACTGTTCTACAGTGGAACAGCAGGAGTATCTTCCCGAAAATCGATTCCTTTAATTTTTTATTAAATAGCTTAAAATGTGATGTTTTCGCACTATGTGAAACTTGGTTAACTTCCGATATAAATCTCAACTTCCACGACTTTAATATAATTCGTCTGGATCGAGAAAACCCCTATGGAGGAGTACTTTTGGGGATTAAAAAGTGCTATTCTTTCAACCCAATCAACCTCCCTTCGACACCAGGCATCAGAAACAATCAATGTCTCATATGACCTCACACGGAACATTGCACAGTAGGGTGGGACAAAAATTAGATTCCAGCTCCGAGCAACTTTTTAGGTACCATTTGGGTCCTAGAACAAGTGTGCAAATTCTTAGTTCGATCGGTGAAACTATATTTAACTTTTACAAAATAATTTCTCCAGGAGTCATTACTCCAGCCCATTACTTCCCAAAAATAAATCGTTATGTGGCTTTTATAGGAAATTTAACAAAGAAACAAAGTCTCGAAAATCACGAAATGATCTGACGCTTAAGAAAAAAGTTATTAAGCAGAAACCGATTGATGCTCTGACGATTGACAAAATATTCATTTTTTCTAGCACCACTGCTGTTGGTTGTCCATTTATACGCGATTTTGTTTTAATTTTCTCTTAATGTGTCTAAATCATTTATCTATGCTGTTTGGACACTGCAACAGATTTGAGGGATAGACTAGTACTGTCTTCAACAAAGTTGCCCCAGAGGTCGAGGACTACCCAACGGTAACGGATTAGTTTGGAATACTCTCACTGTACGGCGCTAGTGAGCGTAGAAGCTTTCAACATATGGTAGATTATGATGTATCTCAAAAGTCTAATAACTTAGAAAGATGGTGTTTTCGGCAAAGTTCTTGAGGAGGTCAAAGGCTATTCGATTACGGATACACTAAAGTTGAATAGACCTGCCAGTTGGCGCTAGTGAGCATTATTTTTCATATCCTGTATCTCGAGATCATGATCATTTGGAAGGGTGGTGTCTTTGGCAATATTCATAGACAGGTCGAGCTCCGTCTTAAGGCGAACAAATTAGTTCAGAACTTGCCCACTAGGCCTCGCTAATAAGAATGCAACTTTCTCAATATTATAGATATATTTCTAAAGTCCGATAATTTAGGAAAACGCTGTTTTTGATAAAGTTCTCCAGGGGAGCAAGTGCTGTTTGACAATGTATAGAAAAATATCGATTTTACCCGCTAAGTGACACTAGTGAGTACGCATTTTTCCTTTCAATTTCTGCATCTCAAAATAAAGGCTGTTTAGAAGGGTGGTATCTTCAACCAAGTTGCTTGAGAGGTCGAGAGCTACCCAACGATTAGTTTAGAATACTCTCACTATGCGGCGCTAGAAAGCGCAGAAACTTTTAAGACCTGGTAAATTATGATACATCTCAAGAGTGTAACTGAGAAAGATGGTGTTTTCGGCAACGTTCTGGAGGAAAGCAAGGGCTGCTCGATTATAGACAGATTGAATTGGAATGGACCCGCTAGGCGGCGCTAGTGAGCAAGCTTTTTTTTCAAATATTATTTCTCGGGATCAGGATAATTGGGATGAGTGATATCTTTGGCAAAATTCATCGACAGGTTGAGTTTTATCTTACTGTGATCAGATTAGTTCAGAACTCACTCATTGGGGAGAATACAACATCTACTACGTAGTAGCTTAAGTCAAAAGTTTGATAATTCATGAAAATGGTGTTATCAGATTAACGTTGATTTCAGTTAGAAATTAGAAAGCATTAGAAAGAAAAAAAATTGTTTACGTATTTTAGCACCTCAAAATCCTGACAGTTTAGAAGAAGGCTTTCTTCAGTGAAATTTATCGGTAGTTCTAGAGCTGTCTGACGATGGCATGAATTTATCCTCTTATCCGTTTTGAGGCTACTTCAGAAATTTAAATAAAATTAACAAGAATCAGAGCAGTAAATAATCTATTCATAATCGAGTAGCCATTATTCTTCCTCAAAATCTTTTCCGAAAACACCATCTTTCTAATTTATTAGACTTCTAAGATAATTCATAATCTACCATATGCTGAAAGCTTCCACGCCCACTAACACCGCATAGTGAGAATATACCAAACAAATCGGTCACCATTGGGTAGTCCTTGACCTATCAAACAATTTTGTTGAAGACACCACCTTTCTAAACTGCCTTAATATTGAAATGGTGAAATTGAAAAAAAATCGTGCTTACTCGCGTAACCTAGTAATTACCAGACTTTAAAAAATGATCTATAGTATTCTGAAAGTTTCATCCTCCTTAGCAGTGCGGTAAAATATCAATTTCAAACGAAAATATTCGTTTCAATTGAAACTGCGAGCCTTTCACTGTAAGCATACCACCACTATATCAGTTGAGTTCTGCTGCCGTCTTTGTTTGAGTCGCTCAGAGTTCACTGTCAATTGAATAACAGCACGCTCGTAAAAAGTTACTCAAAAATGAGTTTAATCCCACCCATTTCCAGATAAAGTGGAACAACCCTTAAATTGAGTAATTCCGGAGTTACTCAAATTTGAGTAAGCCAGCATGAACCAAAAACTGAGTAATTATTACTCGGTTTTTGAGTACAATATTATCTACACTAAACCCAAAAGTGCTTCACTAGTACTCAGATTTTGAGTTCAACATTGCTCAAATTTTGAGTTCAGTACAAATTTAACAAAACCAAAAATTAAGTAATTATTACGCAGACTTTGAGTTGAACATTACTCAAATTTTGGGTTCAGTAGAACTTCAACAAAACCAAAAATTGATCGATTTTTACTCATATTATGAGCAGAAGCTTACCCAATTTTTGAGTAGACAACAAAGCCAGTTGTAATTCCTCAGTTTTTGGGTAGAATATTACCCAATTTATGAGTGCAATATTTCATTAAAACCCAGTAAAGTTCAGCCGGAAATGAGCCGGAATTCCAGCTGTTTCCAGTCAGTATTCCGGCTCCAGTGACACAACCGATTCTAGTTAGAATAGGTTGTGTCACTGGAGCCGGAATACTGACTGGAGCCAGCCGGAATTCCGGCTCATTTCTGACTGAACTTTACTGAGAAACATCCGGATTATGACTTGCAATTCTGAATGGTTTCTGTAAGAAGAAATGCAACAACCGATTCCTATTTAAATTGGTTCATGATCGATTGTTGCATTTGAACTGGAACTAAACCGGTTTACATCCAGTGAAGAAATTGGCCGTCAAAATTTTGTTTTGGATACAACACAATGCAGTCTTTCTTTTCTTATGGAATATTTTTACAATAATAATTAAAGAAACTTCTGTTTATTAAATTTTATGGTTTTTAGTAAGTATTGTATAAAAAAGTTGTCCTTTTATTTGTTGTCAATACGTGCGCGGGAAACTTCAATAAAAGTTTGGACGAGTCTATTCACAGTTGTCCTCTGACTGTGCGGAATTATATTATATATGGCACATGCCAGAAAGTCCCAAAACATTCTAAAATTAGGTGGCACCTCCACTCCGAGAACTGCGTAGCATTTGAATAAAATTTCCACTGCATGAATAGAATTGTTAGTCTCGAATATAACTTTTTTCTCACAAATGACGGCATAATTTCCTCTTTTCATCGGGCTTGCTACGCACACCATGTGTAGTTTGGAATCAGTTGCGGGGGATGCCACGTATGTATCTAAGCACTCCTAATGATGATATAAAATCATTACATCTAACCTTATGTATATTATATTGCATTTACCCCAATCCAACGAATTAAAATTGAAGCCGAATGTTCTTCGCCTACAGTTGGACAGCCTACCAGCGTTCTTTTTTGTCCGCGAATTGGCATATGAGAAATTATTCTCAAGCATCCTCGAATGTGATCTGTGAATAGTTTTACAAATTTAAAATTTTATGACAGACCTTTGGGCTAAATTAAAAAAAAATATATCTCACCATCTTCTACTCTAGAGAATCTGGACGGTGAATAAGATAGACACTGAGAGAAGACATCCTCGATTTTGAGACCTTCTGTTCTGTTAGGATACAATCTCTCAAACATTTGACGAATCTAGAAAAAGTGATATGATATAAATATTCATATGTTCCGTGAATACCATAAAGTGAAATAGTAAATAATAAAAAATAAACATGTTACCACCAATCCTTCATATGAACACAGGTGTGGAAACATATCCAAGATATCATTAACGGGTTTCTTTTCTATTAATAACAGTTTGAGAACTGGAAAGCATCGGTCCATTTCATCACAAATATGTTCTGCTACTGATGCCGATGCAAGCATTACTCGGAGCAATTGAGCCCGCTCTACAAGTTCAGTTGAAACGGACTCTTCTACAGGCATAGTTCCTCGATTATATTTATGTTTTCCTGCAGGTAGCTGTTTGATGACATTCCGGATGCGATGAAATATCATGCCAGTATGAGCACCCTTTTCCTTGCCTCCGTTGCGCCAAAATAAAAATAACTAGCATGAAAATAATTATAATTATATTAGAGAAATTAAATAAGCATAGAATAACAAACCTCATCAGGAGCAGTTGGTGTGACTCGCGTATTACTAAGTTGTGGAAATAATTTTACGATTTGAACAGCTGCCGCATGCTGTTGATCAACAGAAGGATACCTGCGCATTTAGAGATCATTGGTTCGTTACTCCGAAAAAGACCAAAAAGATTCCGTGAAAGATTAAGTTCTAAATTTCTTAAAAAAAATCTAAATGGTAAAAGTATGAACGGTATTTGATTCGTAATTCTTTGCATGCTGGGACACATCTATTATTTTCTGAAGAAAATCGGTCAGTTTATTACTGTTTTAAAAGTCTGTAAATGTCTGGACCAGGCATACGCAGAACTTTTTTTTAATCACCGATATCATACTTTTTGATCTGCCTCTCGTTTCTTCTGCTGCAAATTTTGTGCATTGGACGTATTCGGTCTATCCACTCATTGAATATTTACTAGAAGTATATGCTAGAAAATGCATGAAAATTCTCGACAAACATATGATTACGGCCTAAAAGCCAACTGTCAAAATCCACTTTGAATGGAAATTCCGGACAAACCGTTACACGCCAATCACAGATGTTGGTAGTAAACGAAAGAGAAAAGTTTTCTCTTTCATAAACTGTTGTGAGCTGTGTTCGACTAGTAACGGTTTGTCTGGAATTTCCATTCAAAGTGGATTTTGACGGTTGGCTTTTAGGCCGTAATCATATGTTCGTCGAGAATTACAGCAAAAGAGACGGGAATGAAAGTATGCTAATTCTGCATATTTTTGTTTCTCAGTGCAGCAAATCTGTCCACAGTCTGTAAATCTGGCATCTCTGTTGCTCGATTCAACGACATTGCGGCTTAGTTAGACCCTTTGGTCGATTTACGATTGAACTGTATATGTAAACAAATAAACACGCTCGCTATAAACAGAAATTGTATACCTTTAAATTCTGTTGGTTTAAATGTTTAAGTTATTATAATTCGTCGTCGTCGGTCGTCTTTATAATTTTGTGCCGGAACATGACGAATTACGCTTTCTAAGTACCACCGTCAAAGACGCATGTACGTTCTTATGCCGAAGTTTATAAATCGAACCAGATTGAAGATGTGTAAAGAATGGTCAATATTGAAATCAGGATGCGAAGAACTGATAACTATGTGGTTTCCTCTAGCAGTTTGTACTGTGTTTCATACATTTCTTTATATTTATAATCAGAAGTGAAGTTGTTTGGCCGTGCTTCATTACTATGCATACTTCATAGTTTCATAGGCTCAATGAAGTAATAATGCATGATACTGATTGACTACGATGTTTTTTGAAATAGAAGCTTCACAACGAAAGGCATTGCTTTTCTCTGCTCATAGACAGTGTTAGATCACCTGCATATTTGCTCGAAGGACTACTAAGGGCCGATTTCTTCATTCTCGCCTAACGTCTTAACCAGGTTTAAACGTACTGGTGAACCCGGTTTAAAATTTAAGCGAGGATAAAGAAATTGGCCGTAAGCCCTATAAATATGTATAGGCATTGCGCATTTCGCCGCAAGGTTGCTCTAGCGGAGAGACTCGTGCGGTTCAATGTAAACAATTCATTCTATCACACTTTAAGGAGTGTTCATAGTTTGATGCACTAGTAGAGTAACAAATAAAACTTTCTACTTGCCTTTGACCGTCCATTATTTGAGTCTCCATTTGCTTGCATGCGACTCGTGTAAGATGATTTAAACCGTCCTTATCTGGTACGATCCCTTGATCCAAAATTGGATACAAAATTTTCATTCGGAATTTTGCGTCATCTTCGAATGTCGAACGGTTAATCTGAAAACGTTAAATATGTATAGTACGACAAGCGCTTACAGTAATTATAGTAGAAAGTTTACCAAATTTTGAACATTAGTGGAAGTCTCATCAATTTTATCTTTGGTCGGATTAGCTTCAGAACTATAGTTTTTTATTATGTTAAGAATTGTTAGACGGGATCCTTTTTCGATTATCCCCATTTCAACTAGGTCGGCATCGTTGAGCAGAACTAGGTTCTGATCGTTTATTTTTTGGGCTGAAAAGAGCGAATAAGTATATATAAAGGTTTAAAGTGACATCTCAAGTTGTTTGCACTACCTTCTTGATTGTTGTTTATTTTATTATAAATTTATTTCCAAGTTTATTTCCCTACTAACTATCTACATATTTCAAACTTATATAGTAGTTTTCTTCTGAATCTCCGTATATACTCCATAAGTTGTATGTTTTTTTCGTTTGCAAGTTCTTGTGTGATATGCGAATAACTTGACTGTCAGTTTTGAGTTTGTAACTGTTGTATTGTAAACAATATTCGCATTCGAGATGCTGTATTAGGCAAACAATTTGATTATCCGATTGCAATATATCTATTATCAAACCATAGGACATTTCGTTGCATACTTGGTATTTCGCTATCAGTCCCGGCCGAAAGCTTGTGTTATTTATTTTCATATGGTTTATATATTTGATTGAATCTGGTAGATCCCGGATCAGGAGTAAATTACTTAGAGATTTTTTGTGTATGTGCTTTGACGAAACGATATCTACCGTACCAATTTCGTATGAATGGTCAAGAATAGTGGTTATCTGTGCTAGATTCAGGCGCTTAGCAAAGCTGTTTGTTAAATTGATGAAATTGTTGCATGTCTTCGCTTGGGATTTCGACTCCTTGAATTTCGCTTCGAAGCGTAAGCAACTATGATTAACAACTGGCCCATCCTGACGAATTATGTAGGGATAATGAGAGATGTGATGGAATTTATTGGTAGGGTTGATGGCAGGGAAGCAGGATTTGAACAACTTGTAAAAACATTCGATTTCGTTTTCCAGATCGTTAATCTGATTCAATGTTAGCTTATTGGAGAAACTATAATAAGTTATTTTCATGAGAGCTCTAAGCAATGATGATAAATTTGAATTAAATCCGAGAATCTGGTTGAACATAAAAGGGAATGCTCGAAGGAGAAGCCAACATTGCGAAGCTGACTGAGGAATAGCATGTCCACGTGCTTTTAACTTCTCGCAAGTAAAATTAGCGGTAGGTTTATCAGCCGATTCAGTTATACCGTATTCGTAATGCTGTATAATTTGGTTGACTTGACTAATCGTTATCACTTTATGGATATTTACAGCTTCGTTCAAAACACATTTGATTACGACCATGACGACGCCTTCCAAAAGATCATGCATTGGATCAAACGTGTTATTTTCCGCTATGTTGAAATATTTAACTTCATTCAGTGCTGATTTTCGAATGATTCCGCATTGTGAAGGTGTTTTAGTTCCGCTTTGAAGAGCATTTAAATCACCTTGTATGCTTTCTTCAGTGCGATGAGGGAAGGTATCACCAATGTTTCCACAATGAAGTGCAGTACGCGTCGCATAGCACATTCTACAGAATAGACTTGATTGGGGCCCCATTAACTCGAAAATTTCATGAATTGCCAGCGTGTCCCCCAAAACATGCACTAGAACTGCCCTCATCGTAAACTTTTCACTCCCATATTGTACTACAACACCATCATCTGATTCAAGCTCACGCAAATCTTGAATCAGCGGTTTCATAACGTTATTGTAGCCATATTTTTTTACATCTCTTGAGCGAACTGTAAGCGTTAGATATATCCTGTTGGAGGATGAATTAATTGCGGGGTGGAGATTCTCAATTTTAACACTGAAATTGGTAAGTTTTTTTTTTGATTTGCGTGATCCCAAAGGGTTCAGATATTCGACATCGTCCAGATGAAGCGAGAGTCGTAATGCATCGTAATGAATCAGGAATGGGTGTGTTTTGAAACGTTGACCATCTTTGAAACCGCACAAGATATCGTCATTCACTGCTTCTTCTGCTATCATCTTGCGAGCTCCGGGATTCTTCATAACCAGTGCTAAAATGCTGGTTAGTGGAATATAGTGAGCAACGTCTTTCACTATTTGTACACTTTTTCTTTTGCCTAGTTTGGTAATCGCGGGGACAGTTTTAGTGATTCTAGTTCTTCCCAAGACTTCTTCCCTAGGGTTTGGCACAGCACAACCCGCAACTCCAGACAAATATGCTAGGTTGTCTTTTGGAGAAGCTACGTCTGCAAAAATTCCATCCAAAGATGCGTCGTTTATAAATTTCAAAGCGTCGGTATCGTTTAATGGGATCGACTTCGATTTCAAAAATTCTCTCAATAGATTCAACATGTAACACTCGTAATCTTCTATAAGATTCGAGGTAACCTGTAAGAACTTTTTGATTTTTGTCTCGGGAAGAGATACATCTTTTCGCAAATCTGTGGCGAATTTAC